>NC_090451.1:125435674-125735674 GCF_031143425.1 Pleurodeles waltl
CTTCATTCTGCTTAGATCACCTTCAAATGGAAGGTTTAACAAATAATTTGTTCTCCCCACGCGGTCACCCGCTCTTCTCTCTGCAAAATAAAAGCGAACCTCTGTTAAATAAAGATTTAAAGTAAATTATCTATCTTCCCAAATAAAGTTGGTAAATGTGTTCTTCACAGTTATTTTAAAAATCAGGTTTAAAATAAACAAGTGAGGTAGTCAGCAGGATTCAAACCTGCTCTGGGAACCCCCAAACGATTTCAAGCCCATCACCTTAACCACTCGGCCATAACTACCAGCTCTCATTGATCTATACCGAAACTTTATATCACAACAAAATTGTGCAAAATGGCCGTGCAGACCTATATATGACTCCATTTAGTAGGATCTCTAACTGTGTGCAAAGGGCACATTGCTATGTTTCTGTCTAAGCTTTGCTTTAGGTCTGAGGTCTTAAGAACCAAAGCAGGCTCCACGCACACTTGCCTGCACAAAAAAACAAGCATTTGCAATGCGAAAGGTCTCACATTTGTGAGAGTTAGAGCTATTGGCGTTGCAAATGACAATGTCTTTACCTAGGTTTTGGTTTTCTTTGGGAAAATTTGATGTGTCCACGTTGTGTTTTGGGGCACTTCCTGTCGCGGGCGCTAGGCCCACCCACACAAGTGAGGTAAAAAATGTTATCGGGAGACTTGGGGAAACATAGAATAGCAAAACAAGTGTTACTGCCCCTTGTCTTTATCTACATTTTTTCCTTCCAAATTTAAGACACTGTGTAAAAAAGACGTCTATTTGAGAAATGCCCTTTAATTCGCATTCTAGTGTGGGCACCCAAGAATTCAGAGATGTGCAAATAACCACTGCTCCTCAACACCTTGTCTTGTGCCCATTTTGGAAATAGAAAGGTTTTCTTGATACCTATTTTTCACTCTATATACTTCCGCAAATTAATTGCAGTGAACCCGGTATAGAATGAAAACCCACTGCAAGGTGCAGCTCATTTATTTTCTCTGGATACCTAGGGTTCTTGATGAACCTACAAGCCATATATATCCCCGCAACCAGAAGAGTCCAGCAGGCGTAATGGTATATTGCTTTCAAAAATCTGACATTGCAGAAAAAAGTTACAGAGTAAAACGTAGAGGAAAATGGCAGTTTTTTTCTTCTCAATTTCAATATTTTTTTTTTATTTCAGTTGTTATTTTCTGTAGGAAACACTTGTAAGATCTACACAAGTTACCCATTGCTGAATTCAGAATGTTGTCTTCTTTTCAAAAATGTTTAGGTTACTGGGATCCAGCATTGGTTTCACACCCATTTCTGTCACTGACTGGAAGGAGGCTAAAAGCACACAAAATCGTAAAAATGGGGTATGTCCCAGTAAAATGCCAAAATTGTGTTGAAAAATTGGGTTTTCTGATTCAAGTCTGCCTGTCCCTGAAAGCTGTGAAGCTGGTGATTTTAGCAGTGCAAACCCTTTGTTGATGCCAATTTCAGGGACAAAAACCACAAGCCTTCTTCTCCAGCCCTTTTTTCCATTTTTTTCTTTTTTTAAACTAAATTTTTACTGTATTTTGGCTAATTTCTTGGTCTCCTTCAGGGGAACCCACAAAGTCTGGGAACCTCTAGAATCCCTAGGATGTTGGAAAAAAAGGACGCAAATTTGGCGTGGATAGCTTATGTGGACAAAAATCTATGAGGGCCTAAGCGCGCCCTGCCCCAAATAGCCAAAAAAATGCCTGGCACCTGAGGGGGAAAAGGCTGGCAGCGAAGGGGTTAAAATGCACTATTTTATTCCAATTTCTTCACTTAGCTTCAGATGGACTATTTTTCCCTCCCACCAACTCCTTTCAAAGTGCACCAGCCACCACTGCCTTGGGTGGGACAGATTGTTTTGGATTGCAGTATGGCAGATTGTTTTGGATTGCAGTGTGGTAGTTTGTTTTTGATTGGAGTGCAGCAGATTGCAGTGGGGTAGATTGTTTTGAATTGGAGTAGGGGAGATTGTTTTGAAGTGGAGTCCGGCAGATTGGAGTGGGGCAGATTGTTTTGGATCGAAGTGGGACAGATTGTTTTGGAGTGGTGCAGATTGTTTTTTATTATAGTGGGGCACATTGGAGTGAGACAGATTTGCTTGGGGTGGGTGGAGAGGATTGGAGTAGAATGAGTTAGAGTGGATTGGATTCGGGTGAGTGATTTGGACTGGAGTGAGGTGGATTAGTGTGGGTGAAGTGGTCTGGATGGGGTGGATTGTAGTGAGGAAGATTGGAGTGGGGTGGATTGAAGTGTACCGCAGGATTATGTGTTCAAGATTAATTTCAGAATTTACACATAATAAAGAAACACTGTTGATTTGCAATATTTTAAACGAGCTAATCGTCATCTTTTGAGAAGAGTGCCCACGAACAAAAGCAAAAGAAAACATGCGTGGAACGTGGGAAAAGACGATTTGGCAAAATAAAAGAAAGTTAGATCTAAATTTAAAACTTAACAGTTTTGGTTGTCCTGCTGGGCATGTTTTTGCCAGTCACAAGCCTTCTGTTTGCAGGGCACTAGAAGGTAAAAGGAAAAAATAGTACCTTGATCAGGTGGTTAGCAGCGGTCAGGCACTGATTAAGCTGAATCAATCAACGCTTGGTCGCTGCTCTACAGAGAGGAACGGAAATGATGCAAGACATGCCTTGATGAATTAGGAAACTGTAAAGAAGAGTGCCACATAAATAAAAAAATGGTGAGAGACATGCGGGCTCCAAGCCCTTTACTGAATACTACAGAGTCTATCAAGCGAGACCCTAAAAAGTTCAGTTAGTTAAAATAAACAAACATTGTTACTTCTAAATATCAATATTCCAAGGACGCCTAGATGGTCGTCAAGCAAAAAGTTCCTAGTGCATGGAGGGCCTTATGGTAGTTCTGAAGAGAGGCAAAGGACTTGGTCAGAGGGTGGCCTTGTTGGTGTGGTAGGGAAGCAATACCTCAAACGTTATTACTGGGGTAGGGGAGCTTGCAATTCGGAGTAATGAAAATTATCACAAAGCAATCAAGTAATTCCACATCAAAATAACAAGCGTGCGGGCTGACAACCATGCTCTCAGCATCAACGAGCGCAGAGTGAAGTGAATTTTACCATCCTCTGTGCATTTTTATTGCGGGGCTCATTTACATTTGACTTGGCGCGCAGAACGAGTGAGAACCAGGTCAATAGAAACAAAAATCATCTATTTAAAAAGTTTAGTTTCACGTGGGCCTGTTGTCCTTACTTCTTTCAGAATAGCTTTTGAACCTCTGTCCTGTGTGTGTCTGTGACTGTCACGTGAAAGGCAGTCAGAGCATCCAGGTGGGCCCCATGTCACCTGGGGCACCGCCCACCAGTGCTGGAGTTTTAAACAGCACCCGGTTGCATTTTGGGACTTGTGCCTTTTCAATGTGAGCTCAAAGACCGGGAAGTGTGGAATTCTGTTGGCTAAAAAATATTAACAGCGGAATGTGAATAGGCCACACAAGACATGACGTCACTGGAAAGCTAAACAGTATGTTGGGGAGACTGGGTGCGGCAATAGGGCTGATGTCATGAATACGTGCAACTCCTCGGTTATTTTTGAATGAACTGCTCATTCATTAGATCCCACCCTAAGAAATGAGCCCACCAGTATGAACACTTGTTTCATTAGAAAATGATGGAGTCACATTGCCTATGAAGAGCAGGTGCTTATACCTTGGTTGGAAGTCATTGCTCGGAGAGTGTTGTCTTTTAAGGTGATTGCACTAGGTCCGAGCAGGTAGGAGAAGACTTGTGCAGTGACTGAGTAAGAGAGATAACCTTCAATTACCACATCACCCTCCCGACATTGTAATCATGTCCTTTAAACGGTTTCTCGACTCGACTTTCCACACTGAGTGCCGAGACGCAGGGTTTCGGTGCTCATGAAGTGCACAGACACACTGAAAACTGAAGGTAGCGTGGCCGAGCGGTCTAAGGCGCTGGATTTAGGCTCCAGTCTCTTTGGAGGCGTGGGTTCGAATCCCACCGCTGCCAGAGATGGATTTTAACAGATCTTAATGACGCATCTCCCTCCTGCCCCTTCAATTTGCATGCACAGTGACTCTACCAATAGGTCCCTAATTTTAAAACTCTTTTACAGTCTCCTTCTAAGTAAACTCCTAAACCGTGGACTCCCAAGAAATCGGCTGATGGGCGCTGCTGTTGTTTTCCTTCATTCTGCTTAGATCACCTTCAAATGGAAGGTTTAACAAATAATTTGTTCTCCCCACGCGGTCACCCCGCTCTTCTCTCTGCAAAATAAAATCGAACCTCTGTTAAATAAAGATTTAAAGCAAATTATCTATCTTCCCAAATAAATTTGGTAAATGTGTTCTTCACAGTTATTTTAAATATCAGGTTTAAAATAAACAAGTGACGTACTCGGCAGGATTCGAACCTGCGCAAGGAACCTCCAATAAATTTCAAGCTCATCACCTTAGCCACTCGGCCATAACTACGAGCTCTCAACAACCAATACCGAAACTTTATATCACAACAGAAGTGTGCACAATGGCCGTGCACACCTATATATAACTCCATTTAGTTGTATCTCTAACTGTGTGCAAAGGGCACATTGCTATGTTTCTGTCTAAGTTTTGCTTTAGGTCTGAGGTCTTAAGAACCAAAGCAGGCTCCACGAATACTTGTCTGCACAAAAAAACAAGCATTTGCAATGCGAAAGGTCTCACATTTGGGAGAGTTAGAGCTATTGGCGTTGCAAATGACAATGTCTTTTACCTAGGTTTTGGTTTTCCTTTGGAAAATTGTATGTGTCCACGTTGTGTTTTGGGGCACTTCCTGTCGCGGGCGCTAGGCCTACCCACACAAGTGCGGTACCATTTTTATCGGGAGACTTGAGGAAACATAGAATAGCAAAACAAGTGTTACTGCCCCTTGTCTTTATCTACATTTTTTCCTTCCAAATATAAGACAGTGTGTAAAAAAGACGTCTATATGAGAAATGCCCTTTAATTCGCATGCTAGTGTGGGCACCCCAGAATTCAGAGATGTGCAAATAACCACTGCTCCTCAACACCTTATCTTGTGCCCATTTTGGAAATAGAAAGGTTTTCTTGATACCTATTTTTCACTCTTTATACTTCGGCAAATTAATTGCTGTATACCCGGTATAGAAAGAAAACCCACTGCAAGGTGCAGCTCATTTATTTTCTCTGGATACCTAGGGTTCTTGATGAACCTACAAGCCCAATATATCCCCGCAACCAGAAGAGTCCAGCAGACGTAACGGTATATTGCTTTCAAAATTCTGACATTGCAGAAAAAAGTTACAGAGTAAAACGTAGAGAAAAATGGCTGTTTTTTTCACCTCAATTTCAATATTTGTTTTTAGTTCAGTTGTTATTTTCTGTAGGAAACCCTTGTAAGATCTACACAAGTTACCCATTGCTGAATTCAGAATGTTGTCTTCTTTTCACAAATGTTTAGGTTACTGGGATCCAGCATTGGTTTCACACCCATTTCTGTCACTGACTGGAAGGAGGCTAAAAGCACACAAAATCGTAAAAATGGGGTATGTCCCAGTAAAATGCCAAAATTGAGTTGAAAAATTGGGTTTTCTGATTCAAGTCTGCCTGTCCCTGAAAGCTGGGAAGCTGGTGATTTTAGCACTGCAAACCCTTTGTGGATGCCAATTTCAGGGACAAAAACCACAAGCCTTCTTCTCCAGCCCTTTTTTCCATTTATTTTTTTAAAAATACATTTTTACTGTATTTTGGCTAATTTCTTGGTCTCCTTCAGGGGAACCCACAAAGTCTGGGTACCTCTAGAATCCCTAGGATGTTGCAAAAAAAGGACACAAATTTGGCGTGGGTAGCTTATGTGGACAAAAATGTATGATGGCCTAAGCGCGTCCTGCCCCAAATAGCCAAAAAAATGCCTGGCACCTGAGGGGGAAAAGGCCTGGCAGCGAAGGGGTTAAAATGCACTATTTTATTCCAATTTCTTCACTTAGCTTCAGATGAACTATTGTTCCCTCCCACCCCCTCCTTTCAAAGTGCACCAGCCACCACTGCCTGGGGTGGGACAGATTGTTTTCGATTGCAGTATGGCAGATTGTTTTGGATTGCAGTGTGGTAGTTTGTTTTGGATTGGAGTGCAGAAGATTGCAGTGGGGTAGATTGTTTTGAATTGGAGTAGGGGAGATTGTTTTGAAGTGGAGTCGGGCAGATTGGAGTGGGTCAGATTGTTTTGGATCGGAGTAGGACAGATTGTTTTGGAGTGGTGCAGATTGTTTTTTATTAGAGTGGGGCAAATTGGAGTGAGACAGATTTGATAGGGGTGGCTGGAGAGGGTTGGAGTGGGATGAGTTAGAGTGGATTGGATTCGGGTGAGTGATTTGGACTGGAGTGAGGTGGATTAGTGTGGGTGAAGTGGTCTGGATGGGGGTGGATTGTAGTGGGGCAGATTGGAGTGGGGTGGATTGAAGTGTACCGCAGGATTATGTGTCAAAGCATAATTTCAGAATTTACACATAATAAAGAAACACTGTTGTTTTGCAATATCTTAAACAAGCTAATCGTCATCTTTTGAGAAGAGCGCCCACGAACAAAAACAAAAGAAAACATGCGTGGAACGTGGGAAAAGACGATTTGGCAAAATAAAAGAAAGTTAGATTTAAATTTAAAACTTAACAGTTTTGGTTGACCTGCTGGTCATGTTTTTGCCAGTCACAAGCCTTCTGTTTGCAGGGCACTAGAAGGTAAAAGGAAAAAATAGTACCTTGATCAGGTGGGGAGCAGCGGTCAGGCACTGATTAAGCTGAATCAATCAACGCTTGGTCGCTGCTCTACAGAGAGGAACGGAAATGATGCAAGACATGCCTTGATGAATTAAGAAACTGTAAAGAAGAGTGCCACATAAATAAAAAAATGGTGAGAGACATGCGGGCTCCAAGCACTTTACTGAATACTACAGAGTCTATCAAGTGAAGAACCAGAACCTTATGGGCCTGGCGGCGCAGGGTACGCCTGAAATCTCCTTGGATTCACCTGCCTCAACTAACAGAGACACGGGACACTCTGTCAGGCGTAAAAGATCAGATTTTATTAGCTGCAGCTAGTACAGTTGTCCAAGAAGTACACAAGGTATGTTCTCAGGAGACTGCCACTTTACTTTGTGGCGCACAATCTTATATACCGTATAAAAACCATTTATTAACTACATACACTCCCAGAACACATAGAAAGGAGCCAGTAAGAATAATGTAAAGATAGAACAGAGCCAATAGAAATGTCGGAAAACAAGACAGCACCAATAGAAGGAATTGGAAAACAAAGTATCAAGTGACTTAAGGTTGCCTCCCCTCCAGCTGTGTTTGTCACCCCTCCCTTGAACTAATTCATTAACCGATCCACAACGAAGTTGCATGTGGTGCGATAAGTTTGTGTGCGTTTGGAGGACAGTTGTGAAATGAGAGAATACTAGCAAAGGACAGCGAAGGCCAGACGATAAGATAAGATCGGCGGAGAATAGTGTGAGCCTACAGATAGTTGAAACAAGGATTAGAAAACCAGACAGGGATTAGTGTACTCGGTCAGACCTTAATACCAGCCTTGTAAAGATAGAGGCAGAAGGCTGTTTTGAACACCATGTTGCAGAATAAGCAGAAAAGGCAGAATGGACTTCGTTCGCTGTGCTGCCTGAGTGAAGGCAACATAAAATGGCGGCGGGCCACAAAATGGCGGGTCGATACGATCGTATTAAAAATCGAATTTCCTCAGACCCTCCTTTTGCCAGAACTCAGGCAAGATACACAAACTCATGTTAATCTGAGTCGATGTCTATGGCCATGAGGTCATCAAGCTGTTGCTGTACCATCATTTTGATATTCTCTGCTCTTTGTGACTTCGGTTTGGGAATACATGCAGTAGCACATAGGTTGCAGATGGCAGGACCGCAGTGCATACAAAGACAACAAGAGAATATAAAAGCTAAAATTACTCCAAAGAATGTCAATACCTTCCAACCCCATTTGGACAGTAATCCCCAAAACCACTCTGAAAAGGACCAATCTCCTTCGTCCTGATGAATCGACTCGGAGATTATGTGTAACTTAGAGATAGCTTGGTATACTGTCGGAGCGTCATTAGGTATGAAAATACAGCAACTTGATCCGATCAATTTGCATACTCCACCACGGTCCGCAAGAACAAAGTCTAAGGCAACACGGTTCTGCAAGGTCATAAGACGATCAGCCTGTAGTTCAGCTGTAATGTTACTTAAAGCTCCTACAGTGATGTCTATGGTGGTTTCTACGACACGAACCAATTGCCTTATATTTCTGCTGTTGGCCATTGGACCCCAGAAGGGAAGAAATCCTTTGAGGAAATCTCCTCCCTCTTGTCCTGCTGTGTCTTTCGAATCCACAATCCCTCTGCCATATCTATTTTTATGATGGTTCGCAGGAGCGGTGTATGTAGGGGGAAGAAGAAAGGCTATATAACAAGTACCAGAGAAATCAGCTGGCAACCATGTATAAGCCCTATCGTGGCAAACGAAGTATGTACCTTGAGATGGTACTAACGGCAGTGAATTCAGGGCTGAATAAACATATGTATGGGAACATAAACTTTCTCTTTGTCCGGTGTTTGGAGTTCTACCATTTATTTGCAGACAGAAATTTCCTTGTTGGGGTATGACCCGTATCGGAGGAGATTTTCCTTGCTTAACCTTATCATTGAGGCTGGAAATGTAATTAGTTATGTTCCAATTGGTATATGCTTTTCTTTCATCTATGGAAGCTTCACTTTTTTCCATGATTTTAGCCATAGCTACCATTCCCTTTATCAATAAACTATGACTGAAATTTGAACCAACACTATGTGAACTGACAGGTTGTTTAATTTTACTTTGATATGCATTATTGAAAATGACAAAATAAGCCCAAGCGGAACCTTCATAGGAGAATGGAAGAACTAAATATGGCATTCCTTTTTCTACCGTATGTGGTATGAGTCCACACACCCAACAGTCAGTTGTATTGATCACTAACTGATGTTGATGTAACAACTGGACGAAGGAATTGTTAAAGTATTCAGTTCTTCTGATGAGTTCATGCTGGGGAAGAGTGTGAAATAGGTGCGGAGAGATAGTAGAAGAAGATGTAGAGGTAGGAGAAGAGACAACTTTTTGCTGCAGAGTAATAATGATCCAGTTTACAGATGCCAAAAGAATACACGACAATATAATGACGCATAGAGCAATACTACAACGACTACATATTTCTTTACAATTATTCTTTACATTTTTACTTTCTCTTTTATCTAATGTAGCCTCCATCTTTCTAAGTGGATGCTCACGGCAATCTTCCTCAATCACTGTAGTCACGATTATCTACCGTCCTATGACACTGTGAGGTCCTGCAGGCCTATTGCCACTTACTCAGGTCGTAACTAAGACTCCTACCGTGACCCTGCAACCGGGATAGAGTACTACATAGGAGAGAAATTTACAAGTTCTTTGGTCTTGGTCTCAAATTATAGCGTTCCTGTCCAGAGGCAGTCTGGTTTTGAAACAATGTTCCTGGATTTGTCGTGTTCAAGCGACGATGCGATGGTATTGCTTCTTGAAGGATGTCGTCGTCCTCTTTCTCAGAAAGTGTTCCAATTAGACGCGCATCACTGAATGGTACAAATTGCGGAACTTTCTCACTTTCAGAGTCACTGATGCCTCTACGGACCCACTGATCGAAAGGCAAGGGCAAAGGCACTTTCTTGCAGTGCACGGCATGCACCCAGTTTTTCTTTCCTTCGACTTTAACTGCTGTTCTTGTGGTCAAAAGAACCAGGCGTGGCTCTCTCCATCTGGGCTCCAAATTTCTCTGTCGTTGGAAATTTTTCGTGCAGACCCAGTCACCTGGTCAGATGGAATGACCTGGGTCTGTGGAAGCCTCTGGTAGAGCACTCTGAACCTGTTGATGAAGAACACGCAATTTAGTTGTAAGGTCATGCAAGTAGTCAATCAACATCGGGTATGGCAAGTCTGAGTATTTCTTAGGGCGAGGAACTCCCCATACATTAGCTGGGCGACCAAATATCACTTCGTAAGGGCTAAGCCCCAAACGAGAGTGTACTGCTGTTCTGGTGGACAGAAGAGCCAATGGTAAAGCATCAGGCCAATTAAGTCCTGTGCTAGCTTGCACCTTAGCAATTTTAAGCTTCAAGGTTCCATTGTAGCATTCTACTAAACCAGCCGACTGTGGGTGATTCGCCGCGTGGAACTTCTGTTTTATGCCAAGACCTGCACAAACTTTTTGCATGACTTGACCCACAAATTCGCTCCCATTGTCACTCCAGACAATGCGCGGCAAACCAAACCTAGGGAAGAATTCTTTCAAAAGTATTTTGGCAGTTGATAAAGCAGTATTGTCCTTCAGAGGGTAGGCTTCTACCCATCTAGAAAAAGCACATACTACCACCAGAACATATTTGAGGTTGTTGCATCGTTCCATGTGAATATAATCGATCTGCAACACCTCAAATGGATATGTTGGAGGAGCAAAATGACCTGCTGGAGTTGGGGTTCCCTTTCCCGGATTGTACATCAAGCAAACAATACAATGTTTTACTACATTATTTGCACACTTTGGGATCCCCTCATTTTGCCACACTGGAGCCAGAAGTTTACATATTCCTTTTGCACTTAGGTGAGCTGGACCATGTGCCATAGTAACTACAGGTAGTACATAAGCATCTGGTAACAGCCAACGTTGATGTTCTGATAATTCAACCCAACATCCCATCTCATCTAACATTCCTGTACTTTCCTTCCACTTTCTCAACTCATTCTCCGTAGCCTCTCCTTGAATTGATTTCACACTCTCTACTGTATCTTCACACATTCCCTTTTCTCTTACGCAGTTTGCGGGACCTGCAACATACATTCGACTTGTGTTGTCTCTGGCTGTCTTTTTTGCTACCTCATCTGCAAATGCATTTCCTCGACCAACATCGTCCACAATCTTTTTGTGTGCACTACACTTCACGATCGCTATCTGAGTAGGCATTGTAAGTGACTCAAGAAGTTCAGTCACTAATTGACCATGTTGTATCTTAGTACCATGGGAAGTAAAGAATCCTCTTTCCTTCCATAAGCGCCCAAAGTTAAACGCTACACCAAAAGCGTATTGGCTATCAGTGTACACGTTTACTCTTTTTCCTTTGGATAACACACACGCTCTAGTTAAGGCTATCAATTCAGCTGCCTGAGCTGAATTATGTCTAATGCGTGCTGTCTCCACAATCGTATGCAAAGTAGTAATAGCGTAGGCTGAAACTGTATCTCCATTCGGGAGCTTGAAACAAGAACCATCTACCCATAGTGTTCCATCTGGATTCACTAATGGCGTGTCTTTTAGGTCAATTCTACCCTTAGTCTCTTCTTCAGTACGGAGAAAACAATCATGCTGTTCAGAGAAATCTCTCTCTTCTGGAAGAGGCAACAAAGTAGCTGGATTCAGGGTATTACATCGTTTGATGTGTATGTGACTAGCCAAAAGCGTCAGCTCATATCCGGACAACCGAGCACTCGTAAGATGCTGCGTTTTTGTCCTATTTAGTAAAGTATCCACTGCATGTGGCACCATAACAATGAGAGTATTATCTAGCACTACTCCAGCAGACTGTCGAATAGAAATTGCTGCTGCCGCTGTTGCCTTAAGACAACTAGGCAATGCTTTAGCTACTGGATCTAACGTAGCTGAGAAATATGCGCATGGTCGCTGTTGATCTCCAAAACGCTGCGTTAAGACTGACAATGCACAACCCTCTCTTTCGTGGACATAGAGCGTAAAGGGCTTACTGTAATCAGGAGTACCCAATACAGGAGCAGAACACAAAGCAATACGCAAATCAGTAAAACTCTTCTGACACTCGTCAGTCCACGGAAGAGGCTGAGGCGTATCTTTTAAAGTTAGCGCCAACAGCGGTTTAGCCAATAAAGAGAAACTCGGAATCCACTGTCTACAATAAGAAGTAATGCCCAAAAAGGCACGTACCTCTCTTTGTGTGGATGGCACTGACATTTGTGCAATTGCCTGAATTCGTTCGGGGGTCAATCGTCGTCCCTCCTTTGACAAGAGATGACCCAAATAAGTCACCTCGCGACAGACATATTGTAATTTAGAAGGAGAAACCTTGTGATTCAGATCAAACAAATGACGCAACAGTGCAACGGTCACGTTTTTGCAAATCTCCTCTGAATCAGCTGCAACTAATAAGTCATCCATGTACTGAATGAGAGCGGCACCGGACGGTAAGGAAAAGGCATCAAGATGACATTTTAGAGCTTGACTGTAAATAGAGGGACTTTCACAATAACCTTGAGGTGCGCGTTTAAACCGGAAGCTTCGGCCTCCGAGGGAAAAACCAAAAATATCTCTACTCTCTTCGGCGATGGGAATACTAAAGAAAGCATTCTTTAGATCAATAACTGAAAACCAAGTCGCTGTAGAAGGTATCATCATCAACAGAGCAGTGATATCTGGGACTACAGGAAACTGCGGTACGACAATCTTGTTTACCTCCCGAAGATCAATTACAAAACGATAAACAGGAGGCTGAGAAGGATCAGTGCGTTTAAGAACCGGAAGAACAGGACTGTTACATGTATTTCCTCTCGTTTCCTCAACCACACCCTTCTGAATCAAATCATGGACAATTTCCAGAAGTGCTTTCTCACCTTCAGTAGAGATTCTGTATTGCGGAATACGTGGCATTTCAGCATTGGGCTTAAGAGTAACAACATAAGGTGGGATCTCAAGACAACCAACGTCATTCGGACCCGTAGCCCAAAGCGTTTCGGGAAGAGAAAGCAATTCAGGTGGGAATTGATCTTTTGATAAGTACATTGGACTAGTCATTTTCTGTCCTAGAGTGAGGTATACACCAGAAGGTGAACAATATATCGTAGCATGCATTCTTTTTAATAGATCTAAACCCAACAGATTTTCACCACAACCATTCGTCAGAAGAAGCGGAGCTTCTAAATCATAAGGGCCTATTGAAACAGGCAAAGGGCAAGAAACTGGATTGCGAACAGGGGCGCCAGAAAATCCTACAGATACATTCGTTAAGCCAGACAAAGGTGTGCCAGGGAGTTTAGAATGAATGATAGAGCTTCTCATGGCACCAGTATCTAAAAGAAATGGCTCTGAAACACCCATTGTAGTGACATTAACATAAGGTCCATTCTGATCCACTGGAATTGACGTAACCCCCTTACTTTGTCCATGGCTGTCCTATTCAAAATGAAGACTTTCATTCCCTCCTTCAATATACTGATCCTCACTGTAATACTGTGTAGACCTAACATTTTGCTGGTCAAAGTAATTTCCGGAATTTGGAGGAACAAAAGAACGCTGCTCTTGGGTTAACACACCTCGACCTCTACCTCTATTTGCTGACTGAGGACCACCATGACCTCGTGAAGCAGATGTTGCTCCATTACGCTGCAACAATGCCGGACAACTGTTCTTAAAATGACCTTCCACCTACAATAAGCACATTGATTGGGACCTAGCAAAGGTCTTGGAATGAATGGTTCAGGCTTTTGATACAACCTCTGAAACTGCGGAGGCTGTTGAAACTGAGGCTGAACATAACGAGGAGGATAAGCCTGTTGCAAGAGAACTTTAGTTTTTAATTCTTTCGTCTTTTTCTCTTGTTTTTCCCTTTCTTCTTTGTCTCTATTTTCATAATATTGTGCAGTAGCCAATATCTGGGCGGAAGAAGAAACTGCCCATGAACTCTCGGAGTCTTTTAGCTTGTGTGATAGTTCAGGAAGCAAGTTATATACGAACTTATCCACAAATAATCGCTGTCCCCCTTCTGTAGCCATATCTTGACCACTGTGATCAATGAATGTCTCCTCGAATCGGGTAAAGAAATCGGAAACACTTTCATCTTTCTTTTGTTTACATGCTGCTAGCTTATCCCAATTAACTCTCAAAGCAGGCATCATTGTTTTCATTAATGTAATAATCCTACCAGGGAGTTCTGAGATCAAAGCGTCGGGCTTTGCACCACCTACTTGACCTCTATCTGCGGCAATAATAGCGTTCCAATCGCCGCCTAATTCTTGAGCGTGATCCTCTCTACGAATTTTAGCCCATATTGTCTGTGGAACTACATTTCCCATCAACATGTCAATATCTGCTAGATTCATAGTACATGCATCAACTGTTTGCGACAACTCTTTATAGTAACCAGCAGGATTTTTGCGTGAATCTGGTAGTGACTGTTTAAGTGCTAAAACTTCAGACCTTTTCCAGGGGACATGTATCCATATGCGCTGAAAATGCGCAGGAATAGCTGGATTAGCACCTGCTGCTGCAACTTCTTCCTTCCATATTGGAGAAACCTCTCTCATGGGATAGTTTTTCAGTGCTGTCCTAACTGAAGGATCAGAATCAGGAAAAGTCTGTGAGAACAATAGGGATCTGAAAGAAATAAGTGTTCTGACAGCGTTTTCAACCTTAGGACCCACAATAAGTCCTTTGTCAAAGTCAGCCTGAAGATCTAACAGATCCTGTGGGACCGAACCCAAATTCATATCCTCCCATTCTTTAGCGAGAGTATCGCACATAACTTTAAAAACATATCTCTGCGTAGGTGCATTCCATTGCAGAAAGGTGGACATAATATCAGACGTACTATATTGGGGACCCTTCTTGATCCATCTACAAGCAAGTGAGTCCAATTTTTCTCGCTCTTCGGAGTCTGGGAATTGACTACGAGACTGTCTTCGAGAAAAAGCTGGAGACACATTTAAAGCTTCAAAGAAAGGTGATAAGAGACCAGAGACAGTATCTGCAAATCGCTTACGCATAGATGGAGAATTTGACATAAGGATAGGGGACAAGGTATTAGGTGAATTAACTAAAGGAGCATTAGGAATTGCCAAAGGAGCAGAAGGCAAAGGAGTTAAAGGCAAAGCTGGCATAGGCAATACTTGAGGAGGCAAATGTGGAAAAGCTGGAGCAGGCGGAAGCACAACTGGCGGCTGAACAGGCTGTAACATCGGGGGTGCATTAGCACCTTGTACATAGGGCGGAGGCAATTTCAATAAGTGGGACATTAAGGAATCTTCCTCAAAATCTTTTCTCTTATCAAGGGAAGAGATAGGCAACGTCGGATAGCATTTATCTATTGCCATTCGATGCTGTCTGTCTGAAATTTCCATTGCATTATCTATTTCATCATCTTTGAATTGCTGAGCAGCCTGTATAATCGTCATTCCCTGTGTTTTCCTATCTCGTTTCGCTTGTTTAATTTCTCTCTGTTTGGCTTCCTTACGCCAAAGGCGAAAAGAGTCAAACATTGCCGGCCGGGCTTTTCTTTTAAATAACGTTGCTTCTAAATTATCTAGCACATCAGTTTCGAAACTACCATTTTCTGGCCATTTTAAAACACCATCTTTCTTTGTATATCGGGTCCATGTCTTATTAAAGGCAATAGGACCAACACCATGTTTAGAATAGAGCTCATATGTGGGAGTTCCAACCGAAGGAATCGGACAGGAGTCCTCAAGCTGGGAGTCCCTATTACAACCAAAGCAACAAAGTTTTCCAAACTTAGTCAGACCAGACATCTCACGATTTTTACTGGCTGTTCACAAACATCAAGGGGGTAAAACTTTCAGTTTACACAGCACAAATGCACTTACCCCTCGGCTTTGGCCACTGCAATGGCCAAATCTAAGGACCTAAGGACAAAACAAAGACCAAAATTTGTGGGCGCGACCAACCAAATACTTAACTAAGGATGTCTTCTTACACCAACAGAGGCCCGTCTATCGTCTCGCTTTACCATACATCATCAAAGAAAGGGCCAAGGCAGGGCGGCAGTCAGGGCAGCAGTCGTCAGTAGCCGTCAGGAAGGAGTAACCGCGCTGAAAAAGACCTTCGGACCACTTCGACATACAGGGGTCGCTTGACGTGGCTCGCGATTCCTCCAGAATTTTCTTGCGGGGTTCCTCACGACCTTCAGGCAGAACCGGTACCATTGAAGCCGCCCCACGTTGGGCGCCAGTTGAAGAACCAGAACCTTATGGGCCTGGCGGCGCAGGGTACGCCTGAAATCTCCTTGGATTCACCTGCCTCAACTAACAGAGACACGGGACACTCTGTCAGGCGTAAAAGATCAGATTTTATTAGCTGCAGCTAGTACAGTTGTCCAAGAAGTACACAAGGTATGTTCTCAGGAGACTGCCACTTTACTTTGTGGCGCACAATCTTATATACCGTATAAAAACCATTTATTAACTACATACACTCCCAGAACACATAGAAAGGAGCCAGTAAGAATAATGTAAAGATAGAACAGAGCCAATAGAAATGTCGGAAAACAAGACAGCACCAATAGAAGGAATTGGAAAACAAAGTATCAAGTGACTTAAGTTTGCCTCCCCTCCAGCTGTGTTTGTCACCCCTCCCTTGAACTAATTCATTAACCGATCCACAACGAAGTTGCATGTGGTGCGATAAGTTTGTGTGCGTTTGGAGGACAGTTGTGAAATGAGAGAATACTAGCAAAGGACAGCGAAGGCCAGACGATAAGATAAGATCGGCGGAGAATAGTGTGAGCCTACAGATAGTTGAAACAAGGATTAGAAAACCAGACAGGGATTAGTGTACTCAGTCAGACCTTAATACCAGCCTTGTAAAGATAGAGGCAGAAGGCTGTTTTGAACACCATGTTGCAGAATAAGCAGAAAAGGCAGAATGGACTTTGTTCGCTGTGCTGCCTGAGTGAAGGCAACATAAAATGGCGGCGGGCCACAAAATGGCGGGTCGATACGATCGTATTAAAAATCGAATTTCCTCACAAGCGAGACCCTAAAAAGGTCAGTTAGTTAAAATAAACAAACATTGTTACTTCTAAATATCAATATTCCAAGGACGCCTACATGGTCGTCAAGCAAAAAGTTCCTAGTGCATGGAGGGCCTTATGGTAGTTCTGAAGAGAGGCAAAGGACTTGGTCAGAGGGTGGCCTTGTTGGTGTGGTAGGGAGGTAATACCTCAAACGTTATTACTGGGGTAGGGGAGCTTCCAATTCGGAGTAATGAAAATTATCACAAAGCAATCAAGTAATTCCACATCAAAATAACAAGCGTGCGGGCTGACAACCATGCTCTCAGCATCAACGAGCGCAGAGTGAAGTGAATTTTACCATCCTCTGTGCATTTTTATTGCGAGGCTCATTTACATTTGACTTGGCGCGCAGAACGAGTGAGAACCCGGTCAATAGAAACAAAAATCATCTATTTAAAAAGTTTAGTTTCACGTGGGCCTGTTGTGCTTACTTCTTTCAGAAAAGCTTTTGAACCTCTGTCCTGTGTGTGTCTGTGACTGTCACGTGAAAGGCAGTCAGAGCATCCAGGTGGGCCCCATGTCACTTGGGGCACCGCCCACCAGTGCTGGAGTTTTAAACAGCACCCGGTTGCATTTTGGGACTTGTGCCTTTTCAATGTGAGCTCAAAGAACGGGAAGTGTGGAATTCTGTTGGCTAAAAAATATTAACAGCGGAATGTGAATAGGCCACACAAGACATGACGTCACTGGAAAGCTAAACAGTATGTTGGGGAGACTGGGTGCGGCAATAGGGCTGATGTCATGAATACGTGCAACTCCTCGGTTATTTTTGAATGAACTGCTCATTCATTAGATCCCACCCTAAGAAATGAGCCCACCAGTATGAACACTTGTTTCATTAGAAAATGATGGAGTCACATTGCCTATGTAGAGCAGGTGCTTATACCTTGGTTGGAAGTCATTGCTCGGAGAGTGTTGTCTTTTAAGGTGATTGCACTAGGTCCGAGCAGGTGGGAGAAGACTTGTGCAGTGACTGAGTAAGAGAGATAACCTTCAATTACCACATCACCCTCCCGACATTGTAATCATGTCCTTTAAACGGTTTATCGACTCGACTTTCCACACTGAGTGCCACGACGCAGGGTTTCGGTGCTCATGAAGTGCACAGACACACAGAAAACTGAAGGTAGCGTGGCCGAGCGGTCCAAGGCGCTGGATTTAGGCTCCAGTCTCTTTGGAGGCGTGGGTTCGAATCCCACCGCTGCCAGAGATGGATTTTAACAGATCTTAATGACGCATCTCCCTCCTGCCCCTTCAATTTGCATGCACAGTGACTCTACCAATAGGTCCCTAATTTTAAAACTCTTTTACAGTCTCCTTCTAAGTAAACTCCTAAACCGTGGACTCCCAAGAAATCGGCTGATGGGCGCTGCTGTTGTTTTCCTTCATTCTGCTTAGATCACCTTCAAATGGAAGGTTTAACAAATAATTTGTTCTCCCCACGCGGTCACCCCGCTCTTCTGTCTGCAAAATAAAATCGAACCTCTGTTAAATAAAGATTTAAAGCAAATTATCTATCTTCCCAAATAAAGTTGGTAAATGTGTTCTTCACAGTTATTTTAAATATCAGGTTTAAAATAAACAAGTGACGTAGTCGACAGGATTCGAACCTGCGCAAGGAACCCCCAATGAATTTCAAGCTCATCACCTTAGCCACTCGGCCATAACTACGAGCTCTCAGTAACCCATACCGAAACTTTATATCACAACAGAATTGTGCACAATGGCCGTGCACACCTATATATAACTCCATTTAGTTGTATCTCTAACTGTGTGCAAAGGGCACATTGCTATGTTTCTGTCTAAGCTTTGCTTTAGGTCTGAGGTCTTAAGAACCAAAGCAGGCTCCACGAATACTTGTCTGCACAAAAAAACAAGCATTTGCTATGCGAAAGGTCTCACATTTGGGAGAGTTAGAGCTATTGGCGTTGCAAATGTCAATGTCTTTTACCTAGGTTTTGGTTTTCCTTGGGAAAATTGTATGTGTCCACGTTGTGTTTTGGGGCACTTCCTGTCGCGGGCGCTAGGCCTACCCACACAAGTGCGGTACCATTTTTATCGGGAGACTTGAGGAAACATAGAATAGCAAAACAAGTGTTACTGCCCCTTGTCTTTATCTACATTTTTTCCTTCCAAATATAAGACAGTGTGTAAAAAAGACGTCTATATGAGAAATGCCCTTTAATTCGCATGCTAGTGTGGGCACCCCAGAATTCAGAGATGTGCAAATAACCACTGCTCCTCAACACCTTATCTTGTGCCCATTTTGGAAATAGAAAGGTTTTCTTGATACCTATTTTTCACTCTTTATACTTCGGCAAATTAATTGCTGTATACCCGGTATAGAAAGAAAACCCACTGCAAGGTGCAGCTCATTTATTTTCTCTGGATACCTAGGGTTCTTGATGAACCTACAAGCCCAATATATCCCCGCAACCAGAAGAGTCCAGCAGACGTAACGGTATATTGCTTTCAAAATTCTGACATTGCAGAAAAAAGTTACAGAGTAAAACGTAGAGAAAAATGGCTGTTTTTTTCACCTCAATTTCAATATTTGTTTTTAGTTCAGTTGTTATTTTCTGTAGGAAACCCTTGTAAGATCTACACAAGTTACCCATTGCTGAACTCAGAATGTTGTCTTCTTTTCACAAATGTTTAGGTTACTGGGATCCAGCATTGGTTTCACACCCATTTCTGTCACTGACTGGAAGGAGGCTAAAAGCACACAAAATCGTAAAAATGGGGTATGTCCCAGTAAAATGCCAAAATTGAGTTGAAAAATTGGGTTTTCTGATTCAAGTCTGCCTGTCCCTGAAAGCTGGGAAGCTGGTGATTTTAGCACTGCAAACCCTTTGTGGATGCCAATTTCAGGGACAAAAACCACAAGCCTTCTTCTCCAGCCCTTTTTTCCATTTATTTTTTTAAAAATACATTTTTACTGTATTTTGGCTAATTTCTTGGTCTCCTTCAGGGGAACCCACAAAGTCTGGGTACCTCTAGAATCCCTAGGATGTTGCAAAAAAAGGACACAAATTTGGCGTGGGTAGCTTATGTGGACAAAAATGTATGATGGCCTAAGCGCGTCCTGCCCCAAATAGCCAAAAAAATGCCTGGCACCTGAGGGGGAAAAGGCCTGGCAGCGAAGGGGTTAAAATGCACTATTTTATTCCAATTTCTTCACTTAGCTTCAGATGAACTATTGTTCCCTCCCACCCCCTCCTTTCAAAGTGCACCAGCCACCACTGCCTGGGGTGGGACAGATTGTTTTCGATTGCAGTATGGCAGATTGTTTTGGATTGCAGTGTGGTAGTTTGTTTTGGATTGGAGTGCAGAAGATTGCAGTGGGGTAGATTGTTTTGAATTGGAGTAGGGGAGATTGTTTTGAAGTGGAGTCGGGCAGATTGGAGTGGGTCAGATTGTTTTGGATCGGAGTAGGACAGATTGTTTTGGAGTGGTGCAGATTGTTTTTTATTAGAGGGGGGCAAATTGGAGTGAGACAGATTTGATAGGGGTGGCTGGAGAGGGTTGGAGTGGGATGAGTTAGAGTGGATTGGATTCGGGTGAGTGATTTGGACTGGAGTGAGGTGGATTAGTGTGGGTGAAGTGGTCTGGATGGGGGTGGATTGTAGTGGGGCAGATTGGAGTGGGGTGGATTGAAGTGTACCGCAGGATTATGTGTCAAAGCATAATTTCAGAATTTACACATAATAAAGAAACACTGTTGTTTTGCAATATCTTAAACAAGCTAATCGTCATCTTTTGAGAAGAGCGCCCACGAACAAAAACAAAAGAAAACATGCGTGGAACGTGGGAAAAGACGATTTGGCAAAATAAAAGAAAGTTAGATTTAAATTTAAAACTTAACAGTTTTGGTTGACCTGCTGGTCATGTTTTTGCCAGTCACAAGCCTTCTGTTTGCAGGGCACTAGAAGGTAAAAGGAAAAAATAGTACCTTGATCAGGTGGGGAGCAGCGGTCAGGCACTGATTAAGCTGAATCAATCAACGCTTGGTCGCTGCTCTACAGAGAGGAACGGAAATTATGCAAGACATGCCTTGATGAATTAGGAAACTGTAAAGAAGAGTGCCACATAAATAAAAAAATGGTGAGAGACATGCGGGCTCCAAGCCCTTTACTGAATACTACAGAGTCTATCAAGCGAGACCCTAAAAAGTTAAGTTAGTTAAAATAAACAAACATTGTTACTTCTAAATATCAATATTCCAAGGACGCCTACATGGTCGTCAAGCAAAAAGTTCCTAGTGCTTGGAGGGCCTTATGGTAGCTCTGAAGAGAGGCAAAGGACTTGGTCAGAGGGTGGCCTTGTTGGTGTGGTAGGGAGGCAATACCTCAAACGTTATTACTGGGGTAGGGGAGCTTGCAATTCAGAGTAATGAAAATTATCACAAAGCAATCAAGTAATTCCACATCAAAATAACAAGCGTGCGGGCTGACAACCATGCTCTCAGCATCAACGAGCGCAGAGTGAAGTGAATTTTACCATCCTCTGTGCATTTTTATTGCGAGGCTCATTTACATTTGACTTGGCGCGCAGAACGAGTGAGAACCCGGTCAATAGAAACAAAAATCATCTATTTAAAAAGTTTAGTTTCACGTGGGCCTGTTGTGCTTACTTCTTTCAGAATAGCTTTTGAACCTCTGTCCTGTGTGTGTCTGTGACTGTCATTTGAAAGGCAGTCAGAGCATCCAGGTGGGCCCCATGTCACCTGGGGCACCGCCCACCAGTGCTGGAGTTTTAAACAGCACCCGGTTGCATTTTGGGACTTGTGCCTTTTCAATGTGAGCTCAAAGACCGGGAAGTGTGGAATTCTGTTGGCTAAAAAATATTAACAGCGGAATGTGAATAGGCCACACAAGACATGACGTCACTGGAAAGCTAAACAGTATGTTGGGGAGACTGGGTGCGGCAATAGGGCTGATGTCATGAATACGTGCAACTCCTCGGTTATTTTTGAATGAACTGCTCATTCATTAGATCCCACCCTAAGAAATGAGCCCACCAGTATGAACACTTGTTTCATTAGAAAATGATGGAGTCACATTGCCTATGTAGAGCAGGTGCTTATACCTTGGTTGGAAGTCATTGCTCGGAGAGTGTTGTCTTTTAAGGTGATTGCACTAGGTCCGAGCAGGTGGGAGAAGACTTGTGCAGTGACTGAGTAAGAGAGATAACCTTCAATTACCACATCACCCTCCCGACATTGTAATCATGTCCTTTAAACGGTTTATCGACTCGACTTTCCACACTAAGTGCCATGACGCAGGGTTTCGGTGCTCATGAAGTGCACAGACAGACAGAAAACTGAAGGTAGCGTGGCCGAGCGGTCTAAGGCGCTGGATTTAGGCTCCAGTCTCTTTGGAGGCCTGGGTTCGAATCCCACCGCTGCCAGAGATGGATTTGAACAGATCTTAATGACGCATCTCCCTCCTGCCCCTTCAATTTTCATACACAGTGACTCTACCAATAGGTCCCTAATTTTAAAACTCTTTTACAGTCTCCTTCTAAGTAAACTCCTAAACCGTGGACTCCCAAGAAATCGGCTGATGGGCGCTGCTGTTGTTTTCCTTCATTCTGCTTAGATCACCTTCAAATGGAAGGTTTAACAAATAATTTGTTCTCCCCACGCGGTCACCCCGCTCTTCTGTCTGCAAAATAAAATCGAACCTCTGTTAAATAAAGATTTAAAGCAAATTATCTATCTTCCCAAATAAAGTTGGTAAATGTGTTCTTCACAGTTATTTTAAATATCAGGTTTAAAATAAACAAGTG
Organism: Pleurodeles waltl; assembly: GCF_031143425.1. Classification (NCBI taxonomy): domain Eukaryota; kingdom Metazoa; phylum Chordata; class Amphibia; order Caudata; family Salamandridae; genus Pleurodeles; species Pleurodeles waltl. The sequence goes on from NC_090451.1 coordinate 125,458,388, forward strand.
ACGTACTCGGCAGGATTCGAACCTGCGCAAGGAACCCCCAATGAATTTCAAGCTCATCACCTTAGCCACTCGGCCATAACTACGAGCTCTCATTAACCCATACCGAAACTTTATATCACAACAGAATTGTGCACAATGGCCGTGCACACCTATATATAACTCCATTTAGTAGGATCTCTAACTGTGTGCAAAGGGCACATTGCTATGTTTCTGTCTAAGCTTTGCTTTAGGTCTGAGGTCTTAAGAACCAAAGCAGGCTCCACGAATACTTGTCTGCACAAAAAAACAAGCATTTGCAATGCGAAAGGTCTCACATTTGGGAGAGTTAGAGCTATTGGCGTTGCAAATGACAATGTCTTTTACCTAGGTTTTGGTTTTCCTTGGGAAAATTGTATGTGTCCACGTTGTGTTTTGGGGCACTTCCTGTCGCGGGCGCTAGGCCTACCCACACAAGTGCGGTACCATTTTTATCGGGAGACTTGAGGAAACATAGAATAGCAAAACAAGTGTTACTGCCCCTTGTCTTTATCTACATTTTTTCCTTCCAAATATAAGACAGTGTGTAAAAAAGACGTCTATATGAGAAATGCCCTTTAATTCGCATGCTAGTGTGGGCACCCCAGAATTCAGAGATGTGCAAATAACCACTGCTCCTCAACACCTTATCTTGTGCCCATTTTGGAAATAGAAAGGTTTTCTTGATACCTATTTTTCACTCTTTATACTTCGGCAAATTAATTGCTGTATACCCGGTATAGAAAGAAAACCCACTGCAAGGTGCAGCTCATTTATTTTCTCTGGATACCTAGGGTTCTTGATGAACCTACAAGCCCAATATATCCCCGCAACCAGAAGAGTCCAGCAGACGTAACGGTATATTGCTTTCAAAATTCTGACATTGCAGAAAAAAGTTACAGAGTAAAACGTAGAGAAAAATGGCTGTTTTTTTCACCTCAATTTCAATATTTGTTTTTAGTTCAGTTGTTATTTTCTGTAGGAAACCCTTGTAAGATCTACACAAGTTACCCATTGCTGAATTCAGAATGTTGTCTTCTTTTCACAAATGTTTAGGTTACTGGGATCCAGCATTGGTTTCACACCCATTTCTGTCACTGACTGGAAGGAGGCTAAAAGCACACAAAATCGTAAAAATGGGGTATGTCCCAGTAAAATGCCAAAATTGAGTTGAAAAATTGGGTTTTCTGATTCAAGTCTGCCTGTCCCTGAAAGCTGGGATGCTGGTGATTTTAGCACTGCAAACCCTTTGTGGATGCCAATTTCAGGGACAAAAACCACAAGCCTTCTTCTCCAGCCCTTTTTTCCATTTATTTTTTTAAAAATACATTTTTACTGTATTTTGGCTAATTTCTTGGTCTCCTTCAGGGGAACCCACAAAGTCTGGGTACCTCTAGAATCCCTAGGATGTTGCAAAAAAAGGACACAAATTTGGCGTGGGTAGCTTATGTGGACAAAAATGTATGATGGCCTAAGCGCGTCCTGCCCCAAATAGCCAAAAAAATGCCTGGCACCTGAGGGGGAAAAGGCCTGGCAGCGAAGGGGTTAAAATGCACTATTTTATTCCAATTTCTTCACTTAGCTTCAGATGAACTATTGTTCCCTCCCACCCCCTCCTTTCAAAGTGCACCAGCCACCACTGCCTGGGGTGTGACAGATTGTTTTCGATTGCAGTAAGGCAGATTGTTTTGGATTGCAGTGTGGTAGTTTGTTTTGGATTGGAGTGCAGAAGATTGCAGTGGGGTAGATTGTTTTGAATTGGAGTAGGGGAGATTGTTTTGAAGTGGAGTCGGGCAGATTGGAGTGGGTCAGATTGTTTTGGATCGGAGTAGGACAGATTGTTTTGGAGTGGTGCAGATTGTTTTTTATTAGAGTGGGGCAAATTGGAGTGAGACAGATTTGATAGGGGTGGCTGGAGAGGGTTGGAGTGGGATGAGTTAGAGTGGATTGGATTCGGGTGAGTGATTTGGACTGGAGTGAGGTGGATTAGTGTGGGTGAAGTGGTCTGGATGGGGGTGGATTGTAGTGGGGCAGATTGGAGTGGGGTGGATTGAAGTGTACCGCAGGATTATGTGTCAAAGCATAATTTCAGAATTTACACATAATAAAGAAACACTGTTGTTTTGCAATATTTTAAACAAGCTAATCGTCATCTTTTGAGAAGAGCGCCCACGAACAAAAACAAAAGAAAACATGCGTGGAACGTGGGAAAAGACGATTTGGCAAAATAAAAGAAAGTTCGATTTAAATTTAAAACTTATCAGTTTTGGTTGACCTGCTGGTCATGTTTTTGCCAGTCACAAGCCTTCTGTTTGCAGGGCACTAGAAGGTAAAAGGAAAAAATAGTACCTTGATCAGGTGGGGAGCAGCGGTCAGGCACTGATTAAGCTGAATCAATCAACGCTTGGTCGCTGCTCTACAGAGAGGAACGGAAATTATGCAAGACATGCCTTGATGAATTAGGAAACTGTAAAGAAGAGTGCCACATAAATAAAAAAATGGTGAGAGACATGCGGGCTCCAAGCCCTTTACTGAATACTACAGAGTCTATCAAGCGAGACCCTAAAAAGGTCAGTTAGTTAAAATAAACAAACATTGTTACTTCTAAATATCAACATTCCAAGGACGCCTTCATGGTCGTCAAGCAAAAAGTTCCTAGTGCATGGAGGGCCTTATGGTAGTTCTGAAGAGAGGCAAAGGACTTGGTCAGAGGGTGGCCTTGTTGGTGTGGTAGGGAGGCAATACCTCAAACGTTATTACTGGGGTAGGGGAGCTTGCAATTCGGAGTAATGAAAATTATCACAAAGCAATCAAGTAATTCCACATCAAAATAACAAGCGTGCGGGCTGACAACCATGCTCTCAGCATCAACGAGCGCAGAGTGAAGTGAATTTGACCATCCTCTGTGCATTTTTATTGCGAGGCTCATTTACATTTGACTTGGCGGGCAGAACGAGTGAGAACCCGGTCAATAGAAACAAAAATCATCTATTTAAAAAGTTTAGTTTCACGTGGGCCTGTTGTCCTTACTTCTTTCAGAATAGCTTTTGAACCTCTGTCCTGTGTGTGTCTGTGACTGTCACGTGAAAGGCAGTCAGAGCATCCAGGTGGGCCCCATGTCACCTGGGGCACCGCCCACCAGTGCTGGAGTTTTAAACAGCACCCGGTTGCATTTTGGGACTTGTGCCTTTTCAATGTGAGCTCAAAGACCGGGAAGTGTGGAATTCTGTTGGCTAAAAAATATTAGCAGCGGAATGTGAATAGGCCACACAAGACATGACGTCACTGGAAAGCTAAACAGTATGTTGGGGAGACTGGGTGCGGCAATAGGGCTGATGTCATGAATACGTGCAACTCCTCGGTTATTTTTGAATGAACTGCTCATTCATTAGATCCCACCCTAAGAAATGAGCCCACCAGTATGAACACTTGTTTCATTAGAAAATGATGGAGTCACATTGCCTATGTAGAGCAGGTGCTTATACCTTGGTTGGAAGTCATTGCTCGGAGAGTGTTGTCTTTTAAGGTGATTGCACTAGGTCCGAGCAGGTGGGAGAAGACTTGTGCAGTGACTGAGTAAGAGAGATAACCTACAATTACCACATCACCCTCCCGACATTGTAATCATGTCCTTTAAACGGTTTATCGACTCGACTTTCCACACTGAGTGCCAAGACGCAGGGGGTTTCGGTGCTCATGAAGTGCACAGACACACAGAAAACTGAAGGTAGCGTGGCCGAGCGGTCTAAGGCGCTGGATTTAGGCTCCAGTCTCTTTGGAGGCGTGGGTTCGAATCCCACCGCTGCCAGAGATGGATTTTAACAGATCTTAATGACGCATCTCCCTCCTGCCCCTTCAATTTGCATGCACAGTGACTCTACCAATAGGTCCCTAATTTTAAAACTCTTTTACAGTCTCCTTCTAAGTAAACTCCTAAACCGTGGACTCCCAAGAAATCGGCTGATGGGCGCTGCTGTTGTTTTCCTTCATTCTGCTTAGATCACCTTCAAATGGAAGGTTTAACAAATAATTTGTTCTCCCCACGCGGTCACCCCGCTCTTCTGTCTGCAAAATAAAATCGAACCTCTGTTAAATAAAGATTTAAAGCAAATTATCTATCTTCCCAAATAAAGTTGGTAAATGTGTTCTTCACAGTTATTTTAAATATCAGGTTTAAAATAAACAAGTGACGTACTCGGCAGGATTCGAACCTGCGCAAGGAACCCCCAATGAATTTCAAGCTCATCACCTTAGCCACTCGGCCATAACTACGAGCTCTCATTAACCCATACCGAAACTTTATATCACAACAGAATTGTGCACAATGGCCGTGCACACCTATATATAACTCCATTTAGTAGGATCTCTAACTGTGTGCAAAGGGCACATTGCTATGTTTCTGTCTAAGCTTTGCTTTAGGTCTGAGGTCTTAAGAACCAAAGCAGGCTCCACGAATACTTGTCTGCACAAAAAAACAAGCATTTGCAATGCGAAAGGTCTCACATTTGGGAGAGTTAGAGCTATTGGCGTTGCAAATGACAATGTCTTTTACCTAGGTTTTGGTTTTCCTTGGGAAAATTGTATGTGTCCACGTTGTGTTTTGGGGCCCTTCCTGTCGCGGGCGCTAGGCCTACCCACACAAGTGCGGTACCATTTTTATCGGGAGACTTGAGGAAACATAGAATAGCAAAACAAGTGTTACTGCCCCTTGTCTTTATCTACATTTTTTCCTTCCAAATATAAGACAGTGTGTAAAAAAGACGTCTACATGAGAAATGGCCTTTAATTCGCATGCTAGTGTGGGCACCCCAGAATTCAGAGATGTGCAAATAACCACTGCTCCTCAACACCTTATCTTGTGCCCATTTTGGAAATAGAAAGGTTTTCTTGATACCTATTTTTCACTCTTTATACTTTGGCAAATTAATTGCTGTATACCCGGTATAGAAAGAAAACCCACTGCAAGGTGCAGCTCATTTATTTTCTCTGGATACCTAGGGTTCTTGATGAACCTACAAGCCCAATATATCCCCGCAACCAGAAGAGTCCAGCAGACGTAACGGTATATTGCTTTCAAAATTCTGACATTGCAGAAAAAAGTTATAGAGTAAAACGTAGAGAAAAATGGCTGTTTTTTTCACCTCAATTTCAATATTTGTTTTTAGTTCAGTTGTTATTTTCTGTAGGAAACCCTTGTAAGATCTACACAAGTTACCCATTGCTGAATTCAGAATGTTGTCTTCTTTTCACAAATGTTTAGGTTACTGGGATCCAGCATTGGTTTCACACCCATTTCTGTCACTGACTGGAAGGAGGCTAAAAGCACACAAAATCGTAAAAATGGGGTATGTCCCAGTAAAATGCCAAAATTGAGTTGAAAAATTGGGTTTTCTGATTCAAGTCTGCCTGTCCCTGAAAGCTGGGAAGCTGGTGATTTTAGCACTGCAAACCCTTTGTGGATGCCAATTTCAGGGACAAAAACCACAAGCCTTCTTCTCCAGCCCTTTTTTCCATTTATTTTTTTTAAAATACATTTTTACTGTATTTTGGCTAATTTCTTGGTCTCCTTCAGGGGAACCCACAAAGTCTGGGTACCTCTAGAATCCCTAGGATGTTGCAAAAAAAGGACACAAATTTGGCGTGGGTAGCTTATGTGGACAAAAATGTATGATGGCCTAAGCGCGTCCTGCCCCAAATAGCCAAAAAAATGCCTGGCACCTGAGGGGGAAAAGGCCTGGCAGCGAAGGGGTTAAAATGCACTATTTTATTCCAATTTCTTCACTTAGCTTCAGATGAACTATTGTTCCCTCCCACCCCCTCCTTTCAAAGTGCACCAGCCACCACTGCCTGGGGTGGGACAGATTGTTTTCGATTGCAGTATGGCAGATTGTTTTGGATTGCAGTGTGGTAGTTTGTTTTGGATTGGAGTGCAGAAGATTGCAGTGGGGTAGATTGTTTTGAATTGGAGTAGGGGAGATTGTTTTGAAGTGGAGTCGGGCAGATTGGAGTGGGTCAGATTGTTTTAGATCGGAGTAGGACAGATTGTTTTGGAGTGGTGCAGATTGTTTTTTATTAGAGGGGGGCAAATTGGAGTGAGACAGATTTGATAGGGGTGGCTGGAGAGGGTTGGAGTGGGATGAGTTAGAGTGGATTGGATTCGGGTGAGTGATTTGGACTGGAGTGAGGTGGATTAGTGTGGGTGAAGTGGTCTGGATGGGGGTGGATTGTAGTGGGGCAGATTGGAGTGGGGTGGATTGAAGTGTACCGCAGGATTATGTGTCAAAGCATAATTTCAGAATTTACACATAATAAAGAAACACTGTTGTTTTGCAATATCTTAAACAAGCTAATCGTCATCTTTTGAGAAGAGCGCCCACGAACAAAAACAAAAGAAAACATGCGTGGAACGTGGGAAAAGACGATTTGGCAAAATAAAAGAAAGTTAGATTTAAATTTAAAACTTAACAGTTTTGGTTGACCTGCTGGTCATGTTTTTGCCAGTCACAAGCCTTCTGTTTGCAGGGCACTAGAAGGTAAAAGGAAAAAATAGTACCTTGATCAGGTGGGGAGCAGCGGTCAGGCACTGATTAAGCTGAATCAATCAACGCTTGGTCGCTGCTCTACAGAGAGGAACGGAAATTATGCAAGACATGCCTTGATGAATTAGGAAACTGTAAAGAAGAGTGCCACATAAATAAAAAAATGGTGAGAGACATGCGGGCTCCAAGCCCTTTACTGAATACTGCAGAGTCTATCAAGCGAGACCCTAAAAAGTTAAGTTAGTTAAAATAAACAAACATTTGTTACTTCTAAATATCAATATTCCAAGGACGCCTACATGGTCGTCAAGCAAAAAGTTCCTAGTGCATGGAGGGCCTTATGGTAGCTCTGAAGAGAGGCAAAGGACTTGGTCAGAGGGTGGCCTTGTTGGTGTGGTAGGGAGGCAATACCTCAAACGTTATTACTGGGGTAGGGGAGCTTGCAATTCAGAGTAATGAAAATTATCACAAAGCAATCAAGTAATTCCACATCAAAATAACAAGCGTGCGGGCTGACAACCATGCTCTCAGCATCAACGAGCGCAGAGTGAAGTGAATTTTACCATCCTCTGTGCATTTTTATTGCGAGGCTCATTTACATTTGACTTGGCGCGCAGAACGAGTGAGAACCCGGTCAATAGAAACAAAAATCATCTATTTAAAAAGTTTAGTTTCACGTGGGCCTGTTGTGCTTACTTCTTTCAGAATAGCTTTTGAACCTCTGTCCTGTGTGTGTCTGTGACTGTCACGTGAAAGGCAGTCAGAGCATCCAGGTGGGCCCCATGTCACCTGGGGCACCGCCCACCAGTGCTGGAGTTTTAAACAGCACCCGGTTGCATTTTGGGACTTGTGCCTTTTCAATGTGAGCTCAAAGACCGGGAAGTGTGGAATTCTGTTGGCTAAAAAATATTAACAGCGGAATGTGAATAGGCCACACAAGACATGACGTCACTGGAAAGCTAAACAGTATGTTGGGGAGACTGGGTGCGGCAATAGGGCTGATGTCATGAATACGTGCAACTCCTCGGTTATTTTTGAATGAAGTGCTCATTCATTAGATCCCACCCTAAGAAATGAGCCCACCAGTATGAACACTTGTTTCATTAGAAAATGATGGAGTCACATTGCCTATGTAGAGCAGGTGCTTATACCTTGGTTGGAAGTCATTGCTCGGAGAGTGTTGTCTTTTAAGGTGATTGCACTAGGTCCGAGCAGGTGGGAGAAGACTTGTGCAGTGACTGAGTAAGAGAGATAACCTTCAATTACCACATCACCCTCCCGACATTGTAATCATGTCCTTTAAACGGTTTATCGACTCGACTTTCCACACTAAGTGCCAAGACGCAGGGTTTCGGTGCTCATGAAGTGCACAGACACACAGAAAACTGAAGGTAGCGTGGCCGAGCGGTCTAAGGCGCTGGATTTAGGCTCCAGTCTCTTTGGAGGCCTGGGTTCGAATCCCACCGCTGCCAGAGATGGATTTTAACAGATCTTAATGACGCATCTCCCTCCTGCCCCTTCAATTTTCATACACAGTGACTCTACCAATAGGTCCCTAATTTTAAAACTCTTTCACAGTCTCCTTCTAAGTAAACTCCTAAACCGTGGACTCCCAAGAAATCGGCTGATGGGCGCTGCTGTTGTTTTCCTTCATTCTGCTTAGATCACCTTCAAATGGAAGGTTTAACAAATAATTTGTTCTCCCCACGCGGTCACCCCGCTCTTCTGTCTGCAAAATAAAATCGAACCTCTGTTAAATAAAGATTTAAAGCAAATTATCTATCTTCCCAAATAAAGTTGGTAAATGTGTTCTTCACAGTTATTTTAAATATCAGGTTTAAAATAAACAAGTGACGTACTCGGCAGGATTCGAACCTGCGCAAGGAACCCCCAATGAATTTCAAGCTCATCACCTTAGCCACTCGGCCATAACTACGAGCTCTCATTAACCCATACCGAAACTTTATATCACAACAGAATTGTGCACAATGGCCGTGCACACCTATATATAACTCCATTTAGTAGGATCTATAACTGTGTGCAAAGGGCACATTGCTATGTTTCTGTCTAAGCTTTGCTTTAGGTCTGAGGTCTTAAGAACCAAAGCAGGCTCCACGAATACTTGTCTGCACAAAAAAACAAGCATTTGCAATGCGAAAGGTCTCACATTTGGGAGAGTTAGAGCTATTGGCGTTGCAAATGACAATGTCTTTTACCTAGGTTTTGGTTTTCCTTGGGAAAATTGTATGTGTCCACGTTGTGTTTTGGGGCCCTTCCTGTCGCGGGCGCTAGGCCTACCCACACAAGTGCGGTACCATTTTTATCGGGAGACTTGAGGAAACATAGAATAGCAAAACAAGTGTTACTGCCCCTTGTCTTTATCTACATTTTTTCCTTCCAAATATAAGACAGTGTGTAAAAAAGACGTCTACATGAGAAATGGCCTTTAATTCGCATGCTAGTGTGGGCACCCCAGAATTCAGAGATGTGCAAATAACCACTGCTCCTCAACACCTTATCTTGTGCCCATTTTGGAAATAGAAAGGTTTTCTTGATACCTATTTTTCACTCTTTATACTTTGGCAAATTAATTGCTGTATACCCGGTATAGAAAGAAAACCCACTGCAAGGTGCAGCTCATTTATTTTCTCTGGATACCTAGGGTTCTTGATGAACCTACAAGCCCAATATATCCCCGCAACCAGAAGAGTCCAGCAGACGTAACGGTATATTGCTTTCAAAATTCTGACATTGCAGAAAAAAGTTACAGAGTAAAACGTAGAGAAAAATGGCTGTTTTTTTCACCTCAATTTCAATATTTGTTTTTAGTTCAGTTGTTATTTTCTGTAGGAAACCCTTGTAAGATCTACACAAGTTACCCATTGCTGAATTCAGAATGTTGTCTTCTTTTCACAAATGTTTAGGTTACTGGGATCCAGCATTGGTTTCACACCCATTTCTGTCACTGACTGGAAGGAGGCTAAAAGCACACAAAATCGTAAAAATGGGGTATGTCCCAGTAAAATGCCAAAATTGAGTTGAAAAATTGGGTTTTCTGATTCAAGTCTGCCTGTCCCTGAAAGCTGGGAAGCTGGTGATTTTAGCACTGCAAACCCTTTGTGGATGCCAATTTCAGGGACAAAAACCACAAGCCTTCTTCTCCAGCCCTTTTTTCCATTTATTTTTTTTAAAATACATTTTTACTGTATTTTGGCTAATTTCTTGGTCTCCTTCAGGGGAACCCACAAAGTCTGGGTACCTCTAGAATCCCTAGGATGTTGCAAAAAAAGGACACAAATTTGGCGTGGGTAGCTTATGTGGACAAAAATGTATGATGGCCTAAGCGCGTCCTGCCCCAAATAGCCAAAAAAATGCCTGGCACCTGAGGGGGAAAAGGCCTGGCAGCGAAGGGGTTAAAATGCACTATTTTATTCCAATTTCTTCACTTAGCTTCAGATGAACTATTGTTCCCTCCCACCCCCTCCTTTCAAAGTGCACCAGCCACCACTGCCTGGGGTGGGACAGATTGTTTTCGATTGCAGTATGGCAGATTGTTTTGGATTGCAGTGTGGTAGTTTGTTTTGGATTGGAGTGCAGAAGATTGCAGTGGGGTAGATTGTTTTGAATTGGAGTAGGGGAGATTGTTTTGAAGTGGAGTCGGGCAGATTGGAGTGGGTCAGATTGTTTTGGATCGGAGTAGGACAGATTGTTTTGGAGTGGTGCAGATTGTTTTTTATTAGAGGGGGGCAAATTGGAGTGAGACAGATTTGATAGGGGTGGCTGGAGAGGGTTGGAGTGGGATGAGTTAGAGTGGATTGGATTCGGGTGAGTGATTTGGACTGGAGTGAGGTGGATTAGTGTGGGTGAAGTGGTCTGGATGGGGGTGGATTGTAGTGGGGCAGATTGGAGTGGGGTGGATTGAAGTGTACCGCAGGATTATGTGTCAAAGCATAATTTCAGAATTTACACATAATAAAGAAACACTGTTGTTTTGCAATATCTTAAACAAGCTAATCGTCATCTTTTGAGAAGAGCGCCCACGAACAAAAACAAAAGAAAACATGCGTGGAACGTGGGAAAAGACGATTTGGCAAAATAAAAGAAAGTTAGATTTAAATTTAAAACTTAACAGTTTTGGTTGACCTGCTGGTCATGTTTTTGCCAGTCACAAGCCTTCTGTTTGCAGGGCACTAGAAGGTAAAAGGAAAAAATAGTACCTTGATCAGGTGGGGAGCAGCGGTCAGGCACTGATTAAGCTGAATCAATCAACGCTTGGTCGCTGCTCTACAGAGAGGAACGGAAATTATGCAAGACATGCCTTGATGAATTAGGAAACTGTAAAGAAGAGTGCCACATAAATAAAAAAATGGTGAGAGACATGCGGGCTCCAAGCCCTTTACTGAATACTACAGAGTCTATCAAGCGAGACCCTAAAAAGTTAAGTTAGTTAAAATAAACAAACATTGTTACTTCTAAATATCAATATTCCAAGGACGCCTACATGGTCGTCAAGCAAAAAGTTCCTAGTGCATGGAGGGCCTTATGGTAGTTCTGAAGAGAGGCAAAGGACTTGGTCAGAGGGTGGCCTTGTTGGTGTGGTAGGGAGGCAATACCTCAAACATTATTACTGGGGTAGGGGAGCTTGCAATTCAGAGTAATGAAAATTATCACAAAGCAATCAAGTAATTCCACATCAAAATAACAAGCGTGCGGGCTGACAACCATGCTCTCAGCATCAACGAGCGCAGAGTGAAGTGAATTTTACCATCCTCTGTGCATTTTTATTGCGAGGCTCATTTACATTTGACTTGGCGCGCAGAACGAGTGAGAACCCGGTCAATAGAAACAAAAATCATCTATTTAAAAAGTTTAGTTTCACGTGGGCCTGTTGTGCTTACTTCTTTCAGAATAGCTTTTGAACCTCTGTCCTGTGTGTGTCTGTGACTGTCACGTGAAAGGCAGTCAGAGCATCCAGGTGGGCCCCATGTCACCTGGGGCACCGCCCACCAGTGCTGGAGTTTTAAACAGCACCCGGTTGCATTTTGGGACTTGTGCCTTTTCAATGTGAGCTCAAAGACCGGGAAGTGTGGAATTCTGTTGGCTAAAAAATATTAACAGCGGAATGTGAATAGGCCACACAAGACATGACGTCACTGGAAAGCTAAACAGTATGTTGGGGAGACTGGGTGCGGCAATAGGGCTGATGTCATGAATACGTGCAACTCCTCGGTTATTTTTGAATGAACTGCTCATTCATTAGATCCCACCCTAAGAAATGAGCCCACCAGTATGAACACTTGTTTCATTAGAAAATGATGGAGTCACATTGCCTATGTAGAGCAGGTGCTTATACCTTGGTTGGAAGTCATTGCTCGGAGAGTGTTGTCTTTTAAGGTGATTGCACTAGGTCCGAGCAGGTGGGAGAAGACTTGTGCAGTGACTGAGTAAGAGAGATAACCTTCAATTACCACATCACCCTCCCGACATTGTAATCATGTCCTTTAAACGGTTTATCGACTCGACTTTCCACACTAAGTGCCAAGACGCAGGGTTTCGGTGCTCATGAAGTGCACAGACACACAGAAAACTGAAGGTAGCGTGGCCGAGCGGTCTAAGGCGCTGGATTTAGGCTCCAGTCTCTTTGGAGGCCTGGGTTCGAATCCCACCGCTGACAGAGATGGATTTTAACAGATCTTAATGACGCATCTCCCTCCTGCCCCTTCAATTTTCATACACAGTGACTCTACCAATAGGTCCCTAATTTTAAAACTCTTTTACAGTCTCCTTCTAAGTAAACTCCTAAACCGTGGACTCCCAAGAAATCGGCTGATGGGCGCTGCTGTTGTTTTCCTTCATTCTGCTTAGATCACCTTCAAATGGAAGGTTTAACAAATAATTTGTTCTCCCCACGCGGTCACCCCGCTCTTCTGTCTGCAAAATAAAATCGAACCTCTGTTAAATAAAGATTTAAAGCAAATTATCTATCTTCCCAAATAAAGTTGGTAAATGTGTTCTTCACAGTTATTTTAAATATCAGGTTTAAAATAAACAAGTGACGTACTCGGCAGGATTCGAACCTGCGCAAGGAACCCCCAATGAATTTCAAGCTCATCACCTTAGCCACTCGGCCATAACTACGAGCTCTCATTAACCCATACCGAAACTTTATATCACAACAGAATTGTGCACAATGGCCGTGCACACCTATATATAACTCCATTTAGTAGGATCTCTAACTGTGTGCAAAGGGCACATTGCTATGTTTCTGTCTAAGCTTTGCTTTAGGTCTGAGGTCTTAAGAACCAAAGCAGGCTCCACGAATACTTGTCTGCACAAAAAAACAAGCATTTGCAATGCGAAAGGTCTCACATTTGGGAGAGTTAGAGCTATTGGCGTTGCAAATGACAATGTCTTTTACCTAGGTTTTGGTTTTCCTTGGGAAAATTGTATGTGTCCACGTTGTGTTTTGGGGCCCTTCCTGTCGCGGGCGCTAGGCCTACCCACACAAGTGCGGTACCATTTTTATCGGGAGACTTGAGGAAACATAGAATAGCAAAACAAGTGTTACTGCCCCTTGTCTTTATCTACATTTTTTCCTTCCAAATATAAGACAGTGTGTAAAAAAGACGTCTACATGAGAAATGGCCTTTAATTCGCATGCTAGTGTGGGCACCCCAGAATTCAGAGATGTGCAAATAACCACTGCTCCTCAACACCTTATCTTGTGCCCATTTTGGAAATAGAAAGGTTTTCTTGATACCTATTTTTCACTCTTTATACTTTGGCAAATTAATTGCTGTATACCCGGTATAGAAAGAAAACCCACTGCAAGGTGCAGCTCATTTATTTTCTCTGGATACCTAGGGTTCTTGATGAACCTACAAGCCCAATATATCCCCGCAACCAGAAGAGTCCAGCAGACGTAACGGTATATTGCTTTCAAAATTCTGACATTGCAGAAAAAAGTTACAGAGTAAAACGTAGAGAAAAATGGCTGTTTTTTTCACCTCAATTTCAATATTTGTTTTTAGTTCAGTTGTTATTTTCTGTAGGAAACCCTTGTAAGATCTACACAAGTTACCCATTGCTGAATTCAGAATGTTGTCTTCTTTTCACAAATGTTTAGGTTACTGGGATCCAGCATTGGTTTCACACCCATTTCTGTCACTGACTGGAAGGAGGCTAAAAGCACACAAAATCGTAAAAATGGGGTATGTCCCAGTAAAATGCCAAAATTGAGTTGAAAAATTGGGTTTTCTGATTCAAGTCTGCCTGTCCCTGAAAGCTGGGAAGCTGGTGATTTTAGCACTGCAAACCCTTTGTGGATGCCAATTTCAGGGACAAAAACCACAAGCCTTCTTCTCCAGCCCTTTTTTCTATTTATTTTTTTTAAAATACATTTTTACTGTATTTTGGCTAATTTCTTGGTCTCCTTCAGGGGAACCCACAAAGTCTGGGTACCTCTAGAATCCCTAGGATGTTGCAAAAAAAGGACACAAATTTGGCGTGGGTAGCTTATGTGGACAAAAATGTATGATGGCCTAAGCGCGTCCTGCCCCAAATAGCCAAAAAAATGCCTGGCACCTGAGGGGGAAAAGGCCTGGCAGCGAAGGGGTTAAAATGCACTATTTTATTCCAATTTCTTCACTTAGCTTCAGATGAACTATTGTTCCCTCCCACCCCCTCCTTTCAAAGTGCACCAGCCACCACTGCCTGGGGTGGGACAGATTGTTTTCGATTGCAGTATGGCAGATTGTTTTGGATTGCAGTGTGGTAGTTTGTTTTGGATTGGACTGCAGAAGATTGCAGTGGGGTAGATTGTTTTGAATTGGAGTAGGGGAGATTGTTTTGAAGTGGAGTCGGGCAGATTGGAGTGGGTCAGATTGTTTTGGATCGGAGTAGGACAGATTGTTTTGGAGTGGTGCAGATTGTTTTTTATTAGAGTGGGGCAAATTGGAGTGAGACAGATTTGATAGGGGTGGCTGGAGAGGGTTGGAGTGGGATGAGTTAGAGTGGATTGGATTCGGGTGAGTGATTTGGACTGGAGTGAGGTGGATTAGTGTGGGTGAAGTGGTCTGGATGGGGGTGGATTGTAGTGGGGCAGATTGGAGTGGGGTGGATTGAAGTGTACCGCAGGATTATATGTCAAAGCATAATTTCAGAATTTACACATAATAAAGAAACACTGTTGTTTTGCAATATTTTAAACAAGCTAATCGTCATCTTTTGAGAAGAGCGCCCACGAACAAAAACAAAAGAAAACATGCGTGGAACGTGGGAAAAGATGATTTGGCAAAATAAAAGAAAGTTAGATTTAAATTTAAAACTTAACAGTTTTGGTTGACCTGCTGGTCATGTTTTTGCCAGTCACAAGCCTTCTGTTTGCAGGGCACTAGAAGGTAAAAGGAAAAAATAGTACCTTGATCAGGTGGGGAGCAGCGGTCAGGCACTGATTAAGCTGAATCAATCAACGCTTGGTCGCTGCTCTACAGAGAGGAACGGAAATTATGCAAGACATGCCTTGATGAATTAGGAAACTGTAAAGAAGAGTGCCACATAAATAAAAAAATGGTGAGAGACATGCGGGCTCCAAGCCCTTTACTGAATACTACAGAGTCTATCAAGCGAGACCCTAAAAAGTTAAGTTAGTTAAAATAAACAAACATTGTTACTTCTAAATATCAATATTCCAAGGACGCCTAGATGGTCGTCAAGCAAAAAGTTCCTAGTGCATGGAGGGGCTTATGGTAGTTCTGAAGAGAGGCAAAGGACTTGGTCAGAGGGTGGCCTTGTTGGTGTGGTAGGGAGGCAATACCTCAAACGTTATTACTGGGGTAGGGGAGCTTGCAATTCAGAGTAATGAAAATTATCACAAAGCAATCAAGTAATTCCACATCAAAATAACAAGCGTGCGGGCTGACAACCATGCTCTCAGCATCAACGAGCGCAGAGTGAAGTGAATTTTACCATCCTCTGTGCATTTTTACTGCGAGGCTCATTTACATTTGACTTGGCGCGCAGAACGAGTGAGAAACCGGTCAATAAAAAGAAAAATCATCTATTTAAAAAGTTTAGTTTCACGTGGGCCAGTTGAGCTTACTTCTTTCAGAATAGCTTTTGAACCTCTGTCCTGTGTGTGTCTGTGACTGTCACGTGAAAGGCAGTCAGAGCATCCAGGTGGGCCCCATGTCACCTGGGGCACCGCCCACCAGTGCTGGAGTTTTAAACAGCACCCGGTTGCATTTTGGGACTTGTGCCTTTTCAATGTGAGCTCAAAGACCGGGAAGTGTGGAATTCTGTTGGCTAAAAAATATTAACAGCGGAATGTGAATAGGCCACTCAAGACATGACGTCACTGGAAAGCTAAACAGTATGTTGGGGAGACTGGGAGCGGCAATAGGGCTGATGTCATGAATACGTGCAACTCCTCGGTTATTTTTGAATGAAGTGCTCATTCATTAGATCCCACCCTAAGAAATGAGCCCACCAGTATGAACACTTGTTTCATTAGAAAATGATGGAGTCACATTGCCTATGGTTGGAAGTCATTGCTCGGAGAGTGTTGTCTTTTAAGGTGATTGCACTAGGTCCGAGCAGGTGGGAGAAGACTTGTGCAGTGACTGAGTAAGAGAGATAACCTTCAATTACCACATCACCCTCCCGACATTGTAATCATGTCCATGAAATGGTTTATCAACTCGAATTTCCACACTAAGTGAGGAGACTCAGGGTTTCGGTGCTCATGAAGTGCACAGACACACAGAAAACTGAAGGTAGCGTGGCCGAGCGGTCTAAGGCGCTGGATTTAGGCTCCAGTCTCTTTGGAGGCGTGGGTTCGAATCCCACCGCTGCCAGAGATGGATTTTAACAGATCTTAATGACGCATCTCCCTCCTGCCCCTTCAATTTGCATGCACAGTGACTCTACCAATAGGTCCCTAATTTTAAAACTCTTTTACAGTCTCCTTCTAAGTAAACTCCTAAACCGTGGACTCCCAAGAAATCGGCTGATGGGCGCTGATGTTGTTTTCCTTCATTCTGCTTAGATCACCTTCAAATGGAAGGTTTAACAAATAATTTGTTCTCCCCACGCGGTCACCCCGCTCTTCTCTATGCAAAATAAAATCGAACCTCTGTTAAATAAAGATTTAAAGCAAATTATCTATCTTCCCAAATAAAGTTGGTAAATGTGTTCTTCACAGTTATTTTAAATATCAGGTTTAAAATAAACAAGTGACGCACTCTGCAGGATTCGAACCTGCGCAAGGAACCCCCAATGAATTTCAAGCTCATCACCTTAGCCACTCGGCCATAACTACGAGCTCTCGTTAACCCATACCGAAACTTTATATCACAACAGAAGTGTGCACAATGGCCGTGCACACCTATATATAACTCCATTTAGTTGTATCTCTAACTGTGTGCAAACGGCACATTGCTATGTTTCTGTCTAAGCTTTGCTTTAGGTCTGAGGTCTTAAGAACCAAAGCAGGCTCCACGAATACTTGTCTGCACAAAAAAACAAGCATTTGCAATGCGAAAGGTCTCACATTTGGGAGAGTTAGAGCTATTGGCGTTGCAAATGACAATGTCTTTTACCTAGGTTTTGGTTTTCCTTGGGAAAATTGTATGTGTCCACGTTGTGTTTTGGGGCACTTCCTGTCGCGGGCGCTAGGCCTACCCACACAAGTGCGGTACCATTTTTATCGGGAGACTTGAGGAAACATAGAATAGCAAAACAAGAGTTACTGCCCCTTGTCTTTATCTACATTTTTTCCTTCCAAATATAAGACAGTGTGTAAAAAAGACGTCTATATGAGAAATGCCCTTTAATTCGCATGCTAGTGTGGGCACCCCAGAATTCAGAGATGTGCAAATAACCACTGCTCCTCAACACCTTATCTTGTGCCCATTTTGGAAATAGAAAGGTTTTCTTGATACCTATTTTTCACTCTTTATACTTCGGCAAATTAATTGCTGTATACCCGGTATAGAAAGAAAACCCACTGCAAGGTGCAGCTCATTTATTTTCTCTGGATACCTAGGGTTCTTGATGAACCTACAAGCCCAATATATCCCCGCAACCAGAAGAGTCCAGCAGACGTAACGGTATATTGCTTTCAAAATTCTGACATTGCAGAAAAAAGTTACAGAGTAAAACGTAGAGAAAAATGGCTGTTTTTTTCACCTCAATTTCAATATTTGTTTTTAGTTCAGTTGTTATTTTCTGTAGGAAACCCTTGTAAGATCTACACAAGTTACCCATTGCTGAATTCAGAATGTTGTCTTCTTTTCACAAATGTTTAGGTTACTGGGATCCAGCATTGGTTTCACACCCATTTCTGTCACTGACTGGAAGGAGGCTAAAAGCACACAAAATCGTAAAAATGGGGTATGTCCCAGTAAAATGCCAAAATTGAGTTGAAAAATTGGGTTTTCTGATTCAAGTCTGCCTGTCCCTGAAAGCTGGGAAGCTGGTGATTTTAGCACTGCAAACCCTTTGTGGATGCCAATTTCAGGGACAAAAACCACAAGCCTTCTTCTCCAGCCCTTTTTTCCATTTATTTTTTTAAAAATACATTTTTACTGTATTTTGGCTAATTTCTTGGTCTCCTTCAGGGGAACCCACAAAGTCTGAGTACCTCTAGAATCCCTAGGATGTTGCAAAAAAAGGACACAAATTTGGCGTGGGTAGCTTATGTGGACAAAAATGTATGATGGCCTAAGCGCGTCCTGCCCCAAATAGCCAAAAAAATGCCTGGCACCTGAGGGGGAAAAGGCCTGGCAGCGAAGGGGTTAAAATGCACTATTTTATTCCAATTTCTTCACTTAGCTTCAGATGAACTATTGTTCCCTCCCACCCCCTCCTTTCAAAGTGCACCAGCCACCACTGCCTGGGGTGGGACAGATTGTTTTCGATTGCAGTATGGCAGATTGTTTTGGATTGCAGTGTGGTAGTTTGTTTTGGATTGGAGTGCAGAAGATTGCAGTGGAGTAGATTGTTTTGAATTGGAGTAGGGGAGATTGTTTTGAAGTGGAGTCGGGCAGATTGGAGTGGGTCAGATTGTTTTGGATCGGAGTAGGACAGATTGTTTTGGAGTGGTGCAGATTGTTTTTTATTAGAGTGGGGCAAATTGGAGTGAGACAGATTTGATAGGGGTGGCTGGAGAGGGTTGGAGTGGGATGAGTTAGAGTGGATTGGATTCGGGTGAGTGATTTGGACTGGAGTGAGGTGGATTAGTGTGGGTGAAGTGGTCTGGATGGGGGTGGATTGTAGTGGGGCAGATTGGAGTGGGGTGGATTGAAGTGTACCGCAGGATTATGTGTCAAAGCATAATTTCAGAATTTACACATAATAAAGAAACACTGTTGTTTTGCAATATTTTAAACAAGCTAATCGTCATCTTTTGAGAAGAGCGCCCACGAACAAAAACAAAAGAAAACATGCGTGGAACGTGGGAAAAGACGATTTGGCAAAATAAAAGAAAGTTCGATTTAAATTTAAAACTTAACAGTTTTGGTTGACCTGCTGGTCATGTTTTTGCCAGTCACAAGCCTTCTGTTTGCAGGGCACTAGAAGGTAAAAGGAAAAAATAGTACCTTGATCAGGTGGGGAGCAGCGGTCAGGCACTGATTAAACTGAATCAATCAACGCTTGGTCGCTGCTCTACAGAGAGGAACGGAAATGATGCAAGACATGCCTTGATGAATTAAGAAACTGTAAAGAAGAGTGCCACATAAATAAAAAAATGGTGAGAGACATGCGGGCTCCAAGCCCTTTACTGAATACTACAGAGTCTATCAAGCGAGACCCTAAAAAGGTCAGTTAGTTAAAATAAACAAACATTGTTACTTCTAAATATCAATATTCCAAGGACGCCTACATGGTCGTCAAGCAAAAAGTTCCTAGTGCATGGAGGGCCTTATGGTAGTTCTGAAGAGAGGCAAAGGACTTGGTCAGAGGGTGGCCTTGTTGGTGTGGTAGGGAGGCAATACCTCAAACGTTATTACTGGGGTAGGGGAGCTTGCAATTCGGAGTAATGAAAATTATCACAAAGCAATCAAGTAATTCCACATCAAAATAACAAGCGTGCGGGCTGACAACCATGCTCTCAGCATCAACGAGCGCAGAGTGAAGTGAATTTGACCATCCTCTGTGCATTTTTATTGCGAGGCTCATTTACATTTGACTTGGCGCGCAGAACGAGTGAGAACCCGGTCAATAGAAACAAAAATCATCTATTTAAAAAGTTTAGTTTCACGTGGGCCTGTTGTGCTTACTTCTTTCAGAATAGCTTTTGAACCTCTGTCCTGTGTGTGTCTGTGACTGTCACGTGAAAGGCAGTCAGAGCATCCAGGTGGGCCCCATGTCACCTGGGGCACCGCCCACCAGTGCTGGAGTTTTAAACAGCACCCGGTTGCATTTTGGGACTTGTGCCTTTTCAATGTGAGCTCAAAGACCGGGAAGTGTGGAATTCTGTTGGCTAAAAAATATTAACAGCGGAATGTGAATAGGCCACACAAGACATGACGTCACTGGAAAGCTAAACAGTATGTTGGGGAGACTGGGTGCGGCAATAGGGCTGATGTCATGAATACGTGCAACTCCTCAGTTATTTTTGAATGAACTGCTCATTCATTAGATCCCACCCTAAGAAATGACCCCACCATTATGAACACTTGTTTCATTAGAAAATGATGGAGTCACATTGCCTATGTAGAGCAGGTGCTTATACCTTGGTTGGAAGTCATTGCTCGGAGAGTGTTGTCTTTTAAGGTGATTGCACTAGGTCCGAGCAGGTGGGAGAAGACTTGTGCAGTGACTGAGTAAGAGAGATAACCTTCAATTACCACATCACCCTCCCGACATTGTAATCATGTCCATGAAATGGTTTATCAACTCGACTTTCCACACTAAGTGAGGAGACTCAGGGTTTCGGTGCTCATGAAGTGCACAGACAGACTGAGAGCAACAGGTAGCGTGGCCGAGCGGTCTAAGGCGCTGGATTTAGGCTCCAGTCTCTTTGGAGGCGTGGGTTCGAATCCCACCGCTGCCAGAGATGGATTTTAACAGATCTTAATGACGCATCTCCCTCCTGCCCCTTCAATTTGCATGCACAGTGACTCTACCAATAGGTCCCTAATTTTAAAACTCTTTTACAGTCTCCTTCTAAGTAAACTCCTAAACCGTGGACTACCAAGAAATCGGCTGATGGGCGCTGCTGTTGTTTTCCTTTATTCTGCTTAGATCACCTTCAAATGGAAGGTTTAACAAATAATTTGTTCTCCCCACGCGGTCACCCCGCTCTTCTCTATGCAAAATAAAATCGAACCTCTGTTAAATAAAGATTTAAAGCAAATTATCTATCTTCCCAAATAAAGTTGGTAAATGTGTTCTTCACAGTTATTTTAAATATCAGGTTTAAAATAAACAAGTGACGCACTCGGCAGGATTCGAACCTGCGCAAGGAACCCCCAATGAATTTCAAGCTCATCACCTTAGCCACTCGGCCATAACTACGAGCTCTCGTTAACCCATACCGAAACTTTATATCACAACAGAAGTGTGCACAATGGCCGTGCACACCTATATATAACTCCATTTAGTTGTATCTCTAACTGTGTGCAAACGGCACATTGCTATGTTTCTGTCTAAGCTTTGCTTTAGGTCTGAGGTCTTAAGAACCAAAGCAGGCTCCACGAATACTTGTCTGCACAAAAAAACAAGCATTTGCAATGCGAAAGGTCTCACATTTGGGAGAGTTAGAGCTATTGGCGTTGCAAATGACAATGTCTTTTACCTAGGTTTTGGTTTTCCTTGGGAAAATTGTATGTGTCCACGTTGTGTTTTGGGGCACTTCCTGTCGCGGGCGCTAGGCCTACCCACACAAGTGCGGTACCATTTTTATCGGGAGACTTGAGGAAACATAGAATAGCAAAACAAGTGTTACTGCCCCTTGTCTTTATCTACATTTTTTCCTTCCAAATATAAGACAGTGTGTAAAAAAGACGTCTATATGAGAAATGCCCTTTAATTCGCATGCTAGTGTGGGCACCCCAGAATTCAGAGATGTGCAAATAACCACTGCTCCTCAACACCTTATCTTGTGCCCATTTTGGAAATAGAAAGGTTTTCTTGATACCTATTTTTCACTCTTTATACTTCGGCAAATTAATTGCTGTATACCCGGTATAGAAAGAAAACCCACTGCAAGGTGCAGCTCATTTATTTTCTCTGGATACCTAGGGTTCTTGATGAACCTACAAGCCCAATATATCCCCGCAACCAGAAGAGTCCAGCAGACGTAACGGTATATTGCTTTCAAAATTCTGACATTGCAGAAAAAAGTTACAGAGTAAAACGTAGAGAAAAATGGCTGTTTTTTTCACCTCAATTTCAATATTTGTTTTTAGTTCAGTTGTTATTTTCTGTAGGAAACCCTTGTAAGATCTACACAAGTTACCCATTGCTGAATTCAGAATGTTGTCTTCTTTTCACAAATGTTTAGGTTACTGGGATCCAGCATTGGTTTCACACCCATTTCTGTCACTGACTGGAAGGAGGCTAAAAGCACACAAAATCGTAAAAATGGGGTATGTCCCAGTAAAATGCCAAAATTGAGTTGAAAAATTGGGTTTTCTGATTCAAGTCTGCCTGTCCCTGAAAGCTGGGATGCTGGTGATTTTAGCACTGCAAACCCTTTGTGGATGCCAATTTCAGGGACAAAAACCACAAGCCTTCTTCTCCAGCCCTTTTTTCCATTTATTTTTTTAAAAATACATTTTTACTGTATTTTGGCTAATTTCTTGGTCTCCTTCAGGGGAACCCACAAAGTCTGGGTACCTCTAGAATCCCTAGGATGTTGCAAAAAAAGGACACAAATTTGGCGTGGGTAGCTTATGTGGACAAAAATGTATGATGGCCTAAGCGCGTCCTGCCCCAAATAGCCAAAAAAATGCCTGGCACCTGAGGGGGAAAAGGCCTGGCAGCGAAGGGGTTAAAATGCACTATTTTATTCCAATTTCTTCACTTAGCTTCAGATGAACTATTGTTCCCTCCCACCCCCTCCTTTCAAAGTGCACCAGCCACCACTGCCTGGGGTGTGACAGATTGTTTTCGATTGCAGTAAGGCAGATTGTTTTGGATTGCAGTGTGGTAGTTTGTTTTGGATTGGAGTGCAGAAGATTGCAGTGGGGTAGATTGTTTTGAATTGGAGTAGGGGAGATTGTTTTGAAGTGGAGTCGGGCAGATTGGAGTGGGTCAGATTGTTTTGGATCGGAGTAGGACAGATTGTTTTGGAGTGGTGCAGATTGTTTTTTATTAGAGTGGGGCAAATTGGAGTGAGACAGATTTGATAGGGGTGGCTGGAGAGGGTTGGAGTGGGATGAGTTAGAGTGGATTGGATTCGGGTGAGTGATTTGGACTGGAGTGAGGTGGATTAGTGTGGGTGAAGTGGTCTGGATGGGGGTGGATTGTAGTGGGGCAGATTGGAGTGGGGTGGATTGAAGTGTACCGCAGGATTATGTGTCAAAGCATAATTTCAGAATTTACACATAATAAAGAAACACTGTTGTTTTGCAATATTTTAAACAAGCTAATCGTCATCTTTTGAGAAGAGCGCCCACGAACAAAAACAAAAGAAAACATGCGTGGAACGTGGGAAAAGACGATTTGGCAAAATAAAAGAAAGTTCGATTTAAATTTAAAACTTATCAGTTTTGGTTGACCTGCTGGTCATGTTTTTGCCAGTCACAAGCCTTCTGTTTGCAGGGCACTAGAAGGTAAAAGGAAAAAATAGTACCTTGATCAGGTGGGGAGCAGCGGTCAGGCACTGATTAAGCTGAATCAATCAACGCTTGGTCGCTGCTCTACAGAGAGGAACGGAAATTATGCAAGACATGCCTTGATGAATTAGGAAACTGTAAAGAAGAGTGCCACATAAATAAAAAAATGGTGAGAGACATGCGGGCTCCAAGCCCTTTACTGAATACTACAGAGTCTATCAAGCGAGACCCTAAAAAGGTCAGTTAGTTAAAATAAACAAACATTGTTACTTCTAAATATCAACATTCCAAGGACGCCTTCATGGTCGTCAAGCAAAAAGTTCCTAGTGCATGGAGGGCCTTATGGTAGTTCTGAAGAGAGGCAAAGGACTTGGTCAGAGGGTGGCCTTGTTGGTGTGGTAGGGAGGCAATACCTCAAACGTTATTACTGGGGTAGGGGAGCTTGCAATTCGGAGTAATGAAAATTATCACAAAGCAATCAAGTAATTCCACATCAAAATAACAAGCGTGCGGGCTGACAACCATGCTCTCAGCATCAACGAGCGCAGAGTGAAGTGAATTTGACCATCCTCTGTGCATTTTTATTGCGAGGCTCATTTACATTTGACTTGGCGGGCAGAACGAGTGAGAACCCGGTCAATAGAAACAAAAATCATCTATTTAAAAAGTTTAGTTTCACGTGGGCCTGTTGTCCTTACTTCTTTCAGAATAGCTTTTGAACCTCTGTCCTGTGTGTGTCTGTGACTGTCACGTGAAAGGCAGTCAGAGCATCCAGGTGGGCCCCATGTCACCTGGGGCACCGCCCACCAGTGCTGGAGTTTTAAACAGCACCCGGTTGCATTTTGGGACTTGTGCCTTTTCAATGTGAGCTCAAAGACCGGGAAGTGTGGAATTCTGTTGGCTAAAAAATATTAGCAGCGGAATGTGAATAGGCCACACAAGACATGACGTCACTGGAAAGCTAAACAGTATGTTGGGGAGACTGGGTGCGGCAATAGGGCTGATGTCATGAATACGTGCAACTCCTCGGTTATTTTTGAATGAACTGCTCATTCATTAGATCCCACCCTAAGAAATGAGCCCACCAGTATGAACACTTGTTTCATTAGAAAATGATGGAGTCACATTGCCTATGTAGAGCAGGTGCTTATACCTTGGTTGGAAGTCATTGCTCGGAGAGTGTTGTCTTTTAAGGTGATTGCACTAGGTCCGAGCAGGTGGGAGAAGACTTGTGCAGTGACTGAGTAAGAGAGATAACCTACAATTACCACATCACCCTCCCGACATTGTAATCATGTCCTTTAAACGGTTTATCGACTCGACTTTCCACACTGAGTGCCAAGACGCAGGGGGTTTCGGTGCTCATGAAGTGCACAGACACACAGAAAACTGAAGGTAGCGTGGCCGAGCGGTCTAAGGCGCTGGATTTAGGCTCCAGTCTCTTTGGAGGCGTGGGTTCGAATCCCACCGCTGCCAGAGATGGATTTTAACAGATCTTAATGACGCATCTCCCTCCTGCCCCTTCAATTTGCATGCACAGTGACTCTACCAATAGGTCCCTAATTTTAAAACTCTTTTACAGTCTCCTTCTAAGTAAACTCCTAAACCGTGGACTCCCAAGAAATCGGCTGATGGGCGCTGCTGTTGTTTTCCTTCATTCTGCTTAGATCACCTTCAAATGGAAGGTTTAACAAATAATTTGTTCTCCCCACGCGGTCACCCCGCTCTTCTGTCTGCAAAATAAAATCGAACCTCTGTTAAATAAAGATTTAAAGCAAATTATCTATCTTCCCAAATAAAGTTGGTAAATGTGTTCTTCACAGTTATTTTAAATATCAGGTTTAAAATAAACAAGTGACGTACTCGGCAGGATTCGAACCTGCGCAAGGAACCCCCAATGAATTTCAAGCTCATCACCTTAGCCACTCGGCCATAACTACGAGCTCTCATTAACCCATACCGAAACTTTATATCACAACAGAATTGTGCACAATGGCCGTGCACACCTATATATAACTCCATTTAGTAGGATCTCTAACTGTGTGCAAAGGGCACATTGCTATGTTTCTGTCTAAGCTTTGCTTTAGGTCTGAGGTCTTAAGAACCAAAGCAGGCTCCACGAATACTTGTCTGCACAAAAAAACAAGCATTTGCAATGCGAAAGGTCTCACATTTGGGAGAGTTAGAGCTATTGGCGTTGCAAATGACAATGTCTTTTACCTAGGTTTTGGTTTTCCTTGGGAAAATTGTATGTGTCCACGTTGTGTTTTGGGGCCCTTCCTGTCGCGGGCGCTAGGCCTACCCACACAAGTGCGGTACCATTTTTATCGGGAGACTTGAGGAAACATAGAATAGCAAAACAAGTGTTACTGCCCCTTGTCTTTATCTACATTTTTTCCTTCCAAATATAAGACAGTGTGTAAAAAAGACGTCTACATGAGAAATGGCCTTTAATTCGCATGCTAGTGTGGGCACCCCAGAATTCAGAGATGTGCAAATAACCACTGCTCCTCAACACCTTATCTTGTGCCCATTTTGGAAATAGAAAGGTTTTCTTGATACCTATTTTTCACTCTTTATACTTTGGCAAATTAATTGCTGTATACCCGGTATAGAAAGAAAACCCACTGCAAGGTGCAGCTCATTTATTTTCTCTGGATACCTAGGGTTCTTGATGAACCTACAAGCCCAATATATCCCCGCAACCAGAAGAGTCCAGCAGACGTAACGGTATATTGCTTTCAAAATTCTGACATTGCAGAAAAAAGTTACAGAGTAAAACGTAGAGAAAAATGGCTGTTTTTTTCACCTCAATTTCAATATTTGTTTTTAGTTCAGTTGTTATTTTCTGTAGGAAACCCTTGTAAGATCTACACAAGTTACCCATTGCTGAATTCAGAATGTTGTCTTCTTTTCACAAATGTTTAGGTTACTGGGATCCAGCATTGGTTTCACACCCATTTCTGTCACTGACTGGAAGGAGGCTAAAAGCACACAAAATCGTAAAAATGGGGTATGTCCCAGTAAAATGCCAAAATTGAGTTGAAAAATTGGGTTTTCTGATTCAAGTCTGCCTGTCCCTGAAAGCTGGGAAGCTGGTGATTTTAGCACTGCAAACCCTTTGTGGATGCCAATTTCAGGGACAAAAACCACAAGCCTTCTTCTCCAGCCCTTTTTTCCATTTATTTTTTTTAAAATACATTTTTACTGTATTTTGGCTAATTTCTTGGTCTCCTTCAGGGGAACCCACAAAGTCTGGGTACCTCTAGAATCCCTAGGATGTTGCAAAAAAAGGACACAAATTTGGCGTGGGTAGCTTATGTGGACAAAAATGTATGATGGCCTAAGCGCGTCCTGCCCCAAATAGCCAAAAAAATGCCTGGCACCTGAGGGGGAAAAGGCCTGGCAGCGAAGGGGTTAAAATGCACTATTTTATTCCAATTTCTTCACTTAGCTTCAGATGAACTATTGTTCCCTCCCACCCCCTCCTTTCAAAGTGCACCAGCCACCACTGCCTGGGGTGGGACAGATTGTTTTCGATTGCAGTATGGCAGATTGTTTTGGATTGCAGTGTGGTAGTTTGTTTTGGATTGGAGTGCAGAAGATTGCAGTGGGGTAGATTGTTTTGAATTGGAGTAGGGGAGATTGTTTTGAAGTGGAGTCGGGCAGATTGGAGTGGGTCAGATTGTTTTGGATCGGAGTAGGACAGATTGTTTTGGAGTGGTGCAGATTGTTTTTTATTAGAGGGGGGCAAATTGGAGTGAGACAGATTTGATAGGGGTGGCTGGAGAGGGTTGGAGTGGGATGAGTTAGAGTGGATTGGATTCGGGTGAGTGATTTGGACTGGAGTGAGGTGGATTAGTGTGGGTGAAGTGGTCTGGATGGGGGTGGATTGTAGTGGGGCAGATTGGAGTGGGGTGGATTGAAGTGTACCGCAGGATTATGTGTCAAAGCATAATTTCAGAATTTACACATAATAAAGAAACACTGTTGTTTTGCAATATCTTAAACAAGCTAATCGTCATCTTTTGAGAAGAGCGCCCACGAACAAAAACAAAAGAAAACATGCGTGGAACGTGGGAAAAGACGATTTGGCAAAATAAAAGAAAGTTAGATTTAAATTTAAAACTTAACAGTTTTGGTTGACCTGCTGGTCATGTTTTTGCCAGTCACAAGCCTTCTGTTTGCAGGGCACTAGAAGGTAAAAGGAAAAAATAGTACCTTGATCAGGTGGGGAGCAGCGGTCAGGCACTGATTAAGCTGAATCAATCAACGCTTGGTCGCTGCTCTACAGAGAGGAACGGAAATTATGCAAGACATGCCTTGATGAATTAGGAAACTGTAAAGAAGAGTGCCACATAAATAAAAAAATGGTGAGAGACATGCGGGCTCCAAGCCCTTTACTGAATACTACAGAGTCTATCAAGCGAGACCCTAAAAAGTTAAGTTAGTTAAAATAAACAAACATTGTTACTTCTAAATATCAATATTCCAAGGACGCCTACATGGTCGTCAAGCAAAAAGTTCCTAGTGCATGGAGGGCCTTATGGTAGTTCTGAAGAGAGGCAAAGGACTTGGTCAGAGGGTGGCCTTGTTGGTGTGGTAGGGAGGCAATACCTCAAACATTATTACTGGGGTAGGGGAGCTTGCAATTCGGAGTAATGAAAATTATCACAAAGCAATCAAGTAATTCCACATCAAAATAACAAGCGTGCGGGCTGACAACCATGCTCTCAGCATCAACGAGCGCAGAGTGAAGTGAATTTTACCATCCTCTGTGCATTTTTATTGCGAGGCTCATTTACATTTGACTTGGCGCGCAGAACGAGTGAGAACCCGGTCAATAGAAACAAAAATCATCTATTTAAAAAGTTTAGTTTCACGTGGGCCTGTTGTGCTTACTTCTTTCAGAATAGCTTTTGAACCTCTGTCCTGTGTGTGTCTGTGACTGTCACGTGAAAGGCAGTCAGAGCATCCAGGTGGGCCCCATGTCACCTGGGGCACCGCCCACCAGTGCTGGAGTTTTAAACAGCACCCGGTTGCATTTTGGGACTTGTGCCTTTTCAATGTGAGCTCAAAGACCGGGAAGTGTGGAATTCTGTTGGCTAAAAAATATTAACAGCGGAATGTGAATAGGCCACACAAGACATGACGTCACTGGAAAGCTAAACAGTATGTTGGGGAGACTGGGTGCGGCAATAGGGCTGATGTCATGAATACGTGCAACTCCTCGGTTATTTTTGAATGAACTGCTCATTCATTAGATCCCACCCTAAGAAATGAGCCCACCAGTATGAACACTTGTTTCATTAGAAAATGATGGAGTCACATTGCCTATGTAGAGCAGGTGCTTATACCTTGGTTGGAAGTCATTGCTCGGAGAGTGTTGTCTTTTAAGGTGATTGCACTAGGTCCGAGCAGGTGGGAGAAGACTTGTGCAGTGACTGAGTAAGAGAGATAACCTTCAATTACCACATCACCCTCCCGACATTGTAATCATGTCCTTTAAACGGTTTATCGACTCGACTTTCCACACTAAGTGCCAAGACGCAGGGTTTCGGTGCTCATGAAGTGCACAGACACACAGAAAACTGAAGGTAGCGTGGCCGAGCGGTCTAAGGCGCTGGATTTAGGCTCCAGTCTCTTTGGAGGCCTGGGTTCGAATCCCACCGCTGCCAGAGATGGATTTTAACAGATCTTAATGACGCATCTCCCTCCTGCCCCTTCAATTTTCATACACAGTGACTCTACCAATAGGTCCCTAATTTTAAAACTCTTTTACAGTCTCCTTCTAAGTAAACTCCTAAACCGTGGACTCCCAAAAAATCGGCTGATGGGCGCTGCTGTTGTTTTCCTTCATTCTGCTTAGATCACCTTCAAATGGAAGGTTTAACAAATAATTTGTTCTCCCCACGCGGTCACCCCGCTCTTCTGTCTGCAAAATAAAATCGAACCTCTGTTAAATAAAGATTTAAAGCAAATTATCTATCTTCCCAAATAAAGTTGGTAAATGTGTTCTTCACAGTTATTTTAAATATCAGGTTTAAAATAAACAAGTGACGTACTCGGCAGGATTCGAACCTGCGCAAGGAACCCCCAATGAATTTCAAGCTCATCACCGTAGCCACTCGGCCATAACTACGAGCTCTCATTAACCCATACCGAAACTTTATATCACAACAGAATTGTGCACAATGGCCGTGCACACCTATATATAACTCCATTTAGTAGGATCTCTAACTGTGTGCAAAGGGCACATTGCTATGTTTCTGTCTAAGCTTTGCTTTAGGTCTGAGGTCTTAAGAACCAAAGCAGGCTCCACGAATACTTGTCTGCACAAAAAAACAAGCATTTGCAATGCGAAAGGTCTCACATTTGGGAGAGTTAGAGCTATTGGCGTTGCAAATGACAATGTCTTTTACCTAGGTTTTGGTTTTCCTTGGGAAAATTGTATGTGTCCACGTTGTGTTTTGGGGCCCTTCCTGTCGCGGGCGCTAGGCCTACCCACACAAGTGCGGTACCATTTTTATCGGGAGACTTGAGGAAACATAGAATAGCAAAACAAGTGTTACTGCCCCTTGTCTTTATCTACATTTTTTCCTTCCAAATATAAGACAGTGTGTAAAAAAGACGTCTACATGAGAAATGGCCTTTAATTCGCATGCTAGTGTGGGCACCCCAGAATTCAGAGATGTGCAAATAACCACTGCTCCTCAACACCTTATCTTGTGCCCATTTTGGAAATAGAAAGGTTTTCTTGATACCTATTTTTCACTCTTTATACTTTGGCAAATTAATTGCTGTATACCCGGTATAGAAAGAAAACCCACTGCAAGGTGCAGCTCATTTATTTTCTCTGGATACCTAGGGTTCTTGATGAACCTACAAGCCCAATATATCCCCGCAACCAGAAGAGTCCAGCAGACGTAACGGTATATTGCTTTCAAAATTCTGACATTGCAGAAAAAAGTTACAGAGTAAAACGTAGAGAAAAATGGCTGTTTTTTTCACCTCAATTTCAATATTTGTTTTTAGTTCAGTTGTTATTTTCTGTAGGAAACCCTTGTAAGATCTACACAAGTTACCCATTGCTGAATTCAGAATGTTGTCTTCTTTTCACAAATGTTTAGGTTACTGGGATCCAGCATTGGTTTCACACCCATTTCTGTCACTGACTGGAAGGAGGCTAAAAGCACACAAAATCGTAAAAATGGGGTATGTCCCAGTAAAATGCCAAAATTGAGTTGAAAAATTGGGTTTTCTGATTCAAGTCTGCCTGTCCCTGAAAGCTGGGAAGCTGGTGATTTTAGCACTGCAAACCCTTTGTGGATGCCAATTTCAGGGACAAAAACCACAAGCCTTCTTCTCCAGCCCTTTTTTCCATTTATTTTTTTTAAAATACATTTTTACTGTATTTTGGCTAATTTCTTGGTCTCCTTCAGGGGAACCCACAAAGTCTGGGTACCTCTAGAATCCCTAGGATGTTGCAAAAAAAGGACACAAATTTGGCGTGGGTAGCTTATGTGGACAAAAATGTATGATGGCCTAAGCGCGTCCTGCCCCAAATAGCCAAAAAAATGCCTGGCACCTGAGGGGGAAAAGGCCTGGCAGCGAAGGGGTTAAAATGCACTATTTTATTCCAATTTCTTCACTTAGCTTCAGATGAACTATTGTTCCCTCCCACCCCCTCCTTTCAAAGTGCACCAGCCACCACTGCCTGGGGTGGGACAGATTGTTTTCGATTGCAGTATGGCAGATTGTTTTGGATTGCAGTGTGGTAGTTTGTTTTGGATTGGAGTGCAGAAGATTGCAGTGGGGTAGATTGTTTTGAATTGGAGTAGGGGAGATTGTTTTGAAGTGGAGTCGGGCAGATTGGAGTGGGTCAGATTGTTTTAGATCGGAGTAGGACAGATTGTTTTGGAGTGGTGCAGATTGTTTTTTATTAGAGGGGGGCAAATTGGAGTGAGACAGATTTGATAGGGGTGGCTGGAGAGGGTTGGAGTGGGATGAGTTAGAGTGGATTGGATTCGGGTGAGTGATTTGGACTGGAGTGAGGTGGATTAGTGTGGGTGAAGTGGTCTGGATGGGGGTGGATTGTAGTGGGGCAGATTGGAGTGGGGTGGATTGAAGTGTACCGCAGGATTATGTGTCAAAGCATAATTTCAGAATTTACACATAATAAAGAAACACTGTTGTTTTGCAATATCTTAAACAAGCTAATCGTCATCTTTTGAGAAGAGCGCCCACGAACAAAAACAAAAGAAAACATGCGTGGAACGTGGGAAAAGACGATTTGGCAAAATAAAAGAAAGTTAGATTTAAATTTAAAACTTAACAGTTTTGGTTGACCTGCTGGTCATGTTTTTGCCAGTCACAAGCCTTCTGTTTGCAGGGCACTAGAAGGTAAAAGGAAAAAATAGTACCTTGATCAGGTGGGGAGCAGCGGTCAGGCACTGATTAAGCTGAATCAATCAACGCTTGGTCGCTGCTCTACAGAGAGGAACGGAAATTATGCAAGACATGCCTTGATGAATTAGGAAACTGTAAAGAAGAGTGCCACATAAATAAAAAAATGGTGAGAGACATGCGGGCTCCAAGCCCTTTACTGAATACTGCAGAGTCTATCAAGCGAGACCCTAAAAAGTTAAGTTAGTTAAAATAAACAAACATTTGTTACTTCTAAATATCAATATTCCAAGGACGCCTACATGGTCGTCAAGCAAAAAGTTCCTAGTGCATGGAGGGCCTTATGGTAGCTCTGAAGAGAGGCAAAGGACTTGGTCAGAGGGTGGCCTTGTTGGTGTGGTAGGGAGGCAATACCTCAAACGTTATTACTGGGGTAGGGGAGCTTGCAATTCAGAGTAATGAAAATTATCACAAAGCAATCAAGTAATTCCACATCAAAATAACAAGCGTGCGGGCTGACAACCATGCTCTCAGCATCAACGAGCGCAGAGTGAAGTGAATTTTACCATCCTCTGTGCATTTTTATTGCGAGGCTCATTTACATTTGACTTGGCGCGCAGAACGAGTGAGAACCCGGTCAATAGAAACAAAAATCATCTATTTAAAAAGTTTAGTTTCACGTGGGCCTGTTGTGCTTACTTCTTTCAGAATAGCTTTTGAACCTCTGTCCTGTGTGTGTCTGTGACTGTCACGTGAAAGGCAGTCAGAGCATCCAGGTGGGCCCCATGTCACCTGGGGCACCGCCCACCAGTGCTGGAGTTTTAAACAGCACCCGGTTGCATTTTGGGACTTGTGCCTTTTCAATGTGAGCTCAAAGACCGGGAAGTGTGGAATTCTGTTGGCTAAAAAATATTAACAGCGGAATGTGAATAGGCCACACAAGACATGACGTCACTGGAAAGCTAAACAGTATGTTGGGGAGACTGGGTGCGGCAATAGGGCTGATGTCATGAATACGTGCAACTCCTCGGTTATTTTTGAATGAAGTGCTCATTCATTAGATCCCACCCTAAGAAATGAGCCCACCAGTATGAACACTTGTTTCATTAGAAAATGATGGAGTCACATTGCCTATGTAGAGCAGGTGCTTATACCTTGGTTGGAAGTCATTGCTCGGAGAGTGTTGTCTTTTAAGGTGATTGCACTAGGTCCGAGCAGGTGGGAGAAGACTTGTGCAGTGACTGAGTAAGAGAGATAACCTTCAATTACCACATCACCCTCCCGACATTGTAATCATGTCCTTTAAACGGTTTATCGACTCGACTTTCCACACTAAGTGCCAAGACGCAGGGTTTCGGTGCTCATGAAGTGCACAGACACACAGAAAACTGAAGGTAGCGTGGCCGAGCGGTCTAAGGCGCTGGATTTAGGCTCCAGTCTCTTTGGAGGCCTGGGTTCGAATCCCACCGCTGCCAGAGATGGATTTTAACAGATCTTAATGACGCATCTCCCTCCTGCCCCTTCAATTTTCATACACAGTGACTCTACCAATAGGTCCCTAATTTTAAAACTCTTTCACAGTCTCCTTCTAAGTAAACTCCTAAACCGTGGACTCCCAAGAAATCGGCTGATGGGCGCTGCTGTTGTTTTCCTTCATTCTGCTTAGATCACCTTCAAATGGAAGGTTTAACAAATAATTTGTTCTCCCCACGCGGTCACCCCGCTCTTCTGTCTGCAAAATAAAATCGAACCTCTGTTAAATAAAGATTTAAAGCAAATTATCTATCTTCCCAAATAAAGTTGGTAAATGTGTTCTTCACAGTTATTTTAAATATCAGGTTTAAAATAAACAAGTGACGTACTCGGCAGGATTCGAACCTGCGCAAGGAACCCCCAATGAATTTCAAGCTCATCACCTTAGCCACTCGGCCATAACTACGAGCTCTCATTAACCCATACCGAAACTTTATATCACAACAGAATTGTGCACAATGGCCGTGCACACCTATATATAACTCCATTTAGTAGGATCTATAACTGTGTGCAAAGGGCACATTGCTATGTTTCTGTCTAAGCTTTGCTTTAGGTCTGAGGTCTTAAGAACCAAAGCAGGCTCCACGAATACTTGTCTGCACAAAAAAACAAGCATTTGCAATGCGAAAGGTCTCACATTTGGGAGAGTTAGAGCTATTGGCGTTGCAAATGACAATGTCTTTTACCTAGGTTTTGGTTTTCCTTGGGAAAATTGTATGTGTCCACGTTGTGTTTTGGGGCCCTTCCTGTCGCGGGCGCTAGGCCTACCCACACAAGTGCGGTACCATTTTTATCGGGAGACTTGAGGAAACATAGAATAGCAAAACAAGTGTTACTGCCCCTTGTCTTTATCTACATTTTTTCCTTCCAAATATAAGACAGTGTGTAAAAAAGACGTCTACATGAGAAATGGCCTTTAATTCGCATGCTAGTGTGGGCACCCCAGAATTCAGAGATGTGCAAATAACCACTGCTCCTCAACACCTTATCTTGTGCCCATTTTGGAAATAGAAAGGTTTTCTTGATACCTATTTTTCACTCTTTATACTTTGGCAAATTAATTGCTGTATACCCGGTATAGAAAGAAAACCCACTGCAAGGTGCAGCTCATTTATTTTCTCTGGATACCTAGGGTTCTTGATGAACCTACAAGCCCAATATATCCCCGCAACCAGAAGAGTCCAGCAGACGTAACGGTATATTGCTTTCAAAATTCTGACATTGCAGAAAAAAGTTACAGAGTAAAACGTAGAGAAAAATGGCTGTTTTTTTCACCTCAATTTCAATATTTGTTTTTAGTTCAGTTGTTATTTTCTGTAGGAAACCCTTGTAAGATCTACACAAGTTACCCATTGCTGAATTCAGAATGGTGTCTTCTTTTCACAAATGTTTAGGTTACTGGGATCCAGCATTGGTTTCACACCCATTTCTGTCACTGACTGGAAGGAGGCTAAAA
Organism: Pleurodeles waltl; assembly: GCF_031143425.1. Lineage (NCBI taxonomy): Eukaryota > Metazoa > Chordata > Amphibia > Caudata > Salamandridae > Pleurodeles > Pleurodeles waltl. The sequence continues at coordinate 125,493,121 of NC_090451.1, forward strand.
GCACACAAAATCGTAAAAATGGGGTATGTCCCAGTAAAATGCCAAAATTGAGTTGAAAAATTGGGTTTTCTGATTCAAGTCTGCCTGTCCCTGAAAGCTGGGAAGCTGGTGATTTTAGCACTGCAAACCCTTTGTGGATGCCAATTTCAGGGACAAAAACCACAAGCCTTCTTCTCCAGCCCTTTTTTCCATTTATTTTTTTTAAAATACATTTTTACTGTATTTTGGCTAATTTCTTGGTCTCCTTCAGGGGAACCCACAAAGTCTGGGTACCTCTAGAATCCCTAGGATGTTGCAAAAAAAGGACACAAATTTGGCGTGGGTAGCTTATGTGGACAAAAATGTATGATGGCCTAAGCGCGTCCTGCCCCAAATAGCCAAAAAAATGCCTGGCACCTGAGGGGGAAAAGGCCTGGCAGCGAAGGGGTTAAAATGCACTATTTTATTCCAATTTCTTCACTTAGCTTCAGATGAACTATTGTTCCCTCCCACCCCCTCCTTTCAAAGTGCACCAGCCACCACTGCCTGGGGTGGGACAGATTGTTTTCGATTGCAGTATGGCAGATTGTTTTGGATTGCAGTGTGGTAGTTTGTTTTGGATTGGACTGCAGAAGATTGCAGTGGGGTAGATTGTTTTGAATTGGAGTAGGGGAGATTGTTTTGAAGTGGAGTCGGGCAGATTGGAGTGGGTCAGATTGTTTTGGATCGGAGTAGGACAGATTGTTTTGGAGTGGTGCAGATTGTTTTTTATTAGAGTGGGGCAAATTGGAGTGAGACAGATTTGATAGGGGTGGCTGGAGAGGGTTGGAGTGGGATGAGTTAGAGTGGATTGGATTCGGGTGAGTGATTTGGACTGGAGTGAGGTGGATTAGTGTGGGTGAAGTGGTCTGGATGGGGGTGGATTGTAGTGGGGCAGATTGGAGTGGGGTGGATTGAAGTGTACCGCAGGATTATATGTCAAAGCATAATTTCAGAATTTACACATAATAAAGAAACACTGTTGTTTTGCAATATTTTAAACAAGCTAATCGTCATCTTTTGAGAAGAGCGCCCACGAACAAAAACAAAAGAAAACATGCGTGGAACGTGGGAAAAGATGATTTGGCAAAATAAAAGAAAGTTAGATTTAAATTTAAAACTTAACAGTTTTGGTTGACCTGCTGGTCATGTTTTTGCCAGTCACAAGCCTTCTGTTTGCAGGGCACTAGAAGGTAAAAGGAAAAAATAGTACCTTGATCAGGTGGGGAGCAGCGGTCAGGCACTGATTAAGCTGAATCAATCAACGCTTGGTCGCTGCTCTACAGAGAGGAACGGAAATTATGCAAGACATGCCTTGATGAATTAGGAAACTGTAAAGAAGAGTGCCACATAAATAAAAAAATGGTGAGAGACATGCGGGCTCCAAGCCCTTTACTGAATACTACAGAGTCTATCAAGCGAGACCCTAAAAAGTTAAGTTAGTTAAAATAAACAAACATTGTTACTTCTAAATATCAATATTCCAAGGACGCCTAGATGGTCGTCAAGCAAAAAGTTCCTAGTGCATGGAGGGGCTTATGGTAGTTCTGAAGAGAGGCAAAGGACTTGGTCAGAGGGTGGCCTTGTTGGGGTGGTAGGGAGGCAATACCTCAAACGTTATTACTGGGGTAGGGGAGCTTGCAATTCAGAGTAATGAAAATTATCACAAAGCAATCAAGTAATTCCACATCAAAATAACAAGCGTGCGGGCTGACAACCATGCTCTCAGCATCAACGAGCGCAGAGTGAAGTGAATTTTACCATCCTCTGTGCATTTTTACTGCGAGGCTCATTTACATTTGACTTGGCGCGCAGAACGAGTGAGAAACCGGTCAATAAAAAGAAAAATCATCTATTTAAAAAGTTTAGTTTCACGTGGGCCAGTTGAGCTTACTTCTTTCAGAATAGCTTTTGAACCTCTGTCCTGTGTGTGTCTGTGACTGTCACGTGAAAGGCAGTCAGAGCATCCAGGTGGGCCCCATGTCACCTGGGGCACCGCCCACCAGTGCTGGAGTTTTAAACAGCACCCGGTTGCATTTTGGGACTTGTGCCTTTTCAATGTGAGCTCAAAGACCGGGAAGTGTGGAATTCTGTTGGCTAAAAAATATTAACAGCGGAATGTGAATAGGCCACTCAAGACATGACGTCACTGGAAAGCTAAACAGTATGTTGGGGAGACTGGGTGCGGCAATAGGGCTGATGTCATGAATACGTGCAACTCCTCGGTTATTTTTGAATGAAGTGCTCATTCATTAGATCCCACCCTAAGAAATGAGCCCACCAGTATGAACACTTGTTTCATTAGAAAATGATGGAGTCACATTGCCTATGGTTGGAAGTCATTGCTCGGAGAGTGTTGTCTTTTAAGGTGATTGCACTAGGTCCGAGCAGGTGGGAGAAGACTTGTGCAGTGACTGAGTAAGAGAGATAACCTTCAATTACCACATCACCCTCCCGACATTGTAATCATGTCCATGAAATGGTTTATCATCTCGACTTTCCACACTAAGTGAGGAGACTCAGGGTTTCGGTGCTCATGAAGTGCACAGACACACAGAAAACTGAAGGTAGCGTGGCCGAGCGGTCTAAGGCGCTGGATTTAGGCTCCAGTCTCTTTGGAGGCGTGGGTTCGAATCCCACCGCTGCCAGAGATGGATTTTAACAGATCTTAATGACGCATCTCCCTCCTGCCCCTTCAATTTGCATGTACAGTGACTCTACCAATAGGTCCCTAATTTTAAAACTCTTTTACAGTCTCCTTCTAAGTAAACTCCTAAACCGTGGACTCCCAAGAAATCGGCTGATGGGCGCTGATGTTGTTTTCCTTCATTCTGCTTAGATCACCTTCAAATGGAAGGTTTAACAAATAATTTGTTCTCCCCACGCGGTCACCCCGCTCTTCTCTATGCAAAATAAAATCGAACCTCTGTTAAATAAAGATTTAAAGCAAATTATCTATCTTCCCAAATAAAGTTGGTAAATGTGTTCTTCACAGTTATTTTAAATATCAGGTTTAAAATAAACAAGTGACGCACTCGGCAGGATTCGAACCTGCGCAAGGAACCCCCAATGAATTTCAAGCTCATCACCTTAGCCACTCGGCCATAACTACGAGCTCTCGTTAACCCATACCGAAACTTTATATCACAACAGAAGTGTGCACAATGGCCGTGCACACCTATATATAACTCCATTTAGTTGTATCTCTAACTGTGTGCAAAGGGCACATTGCTATGTTTCTGTCTAAGCTTTGCTTTAGGTCTGAGGTCTTAAGAACCAAAGCAGGCTCCACGAATACTTGTCTGCACAAAAAAACAAGCATTTGCAATGCGAAAGGTCTCACATTTGGGAGAGTTAGAGCTATTGGCGTTGCAAATGACAATGTCTTTTACCTAGGTTTTGGTTTTCCTTGGGAAAATTGTATGTGTCCACGTTGTGTTTTGGGGCACTTCCTGTCGCGGGCGCTAGGCCTACCCACACAAGTGCGGTACCATTTTTATCGGGAGACTTGAGGAAACATAGAATAGCAAAACAAGAGTTACTGCCCCTTGTCTTTATCTACATTTTTTCCTTCCAAATATAAGACAGTGTGTAAAAAAGACGTCTATATGAGAAATGCCCTTTAATTCGCATGCTAGTGTGGGCACCCCAGAATTCATAGATGTGCAAATAACCACTGCTCCTCAACACCTTATCTTGTGCCCATTTTGGAAATAGAAAGGTTTTCTTGATACCTATTTTTCACTCTTTATACTTCGGCAAATTAATTGCTGTATACCCGGTATAGAAAGAAAACCCACTGCAAGGTGCAGCTCATTTATTTTCTCTGGATACCTAGGGTTCTTGATGAACCTACAAGCCCAATATATCCCCGCAACCAGAAGAGTCCAGCAGACGTAACGGTATATTGCTTTCAAAATTCTGACATTGCAGAAAAAAGTTACAGAGTAAAACGTAGAGAAAAATGGCTGTTTTTTTCACCTCAATTTCAATATTTGTTTTTAGTTCAGTTGTTATTTTCTGTAGGAAACCCTTGTAAGATCTACACAAGTTACCCATTGCTGAATTCAGAATGTTGTCTTCTTTTCACAAATGTTTAGGTTACTGGGATCCAGCATTGGTTTCACACCCATTTCTGTCACTGACTGGAAGGAGGCTAAAAGCACACAAAATCGTAAAAATGGGGTATGTCCCAGTAAAATGCCAAAATTGAGTTGAAAAATTGGGTTTTCTGATTCAAGTCTGCCTGTCCCTGAAAGCTGGGAAGCTGGTGATTTTAGCACTGCAAACCCTTTGTGGATGCCAATTTCAGGGACAAAAACCACAAGCCTTCTTCTCCAGCCCTTTTTTCCATTTATTTTTTTAAAAATACATTTTTACTGTATTTTGGCTAATTTCTTGGTCTCCTTCAGGGGAACCCACAAAGTCTGAGTACCTCTAGAATCCCTAGGATGTTGCAAAAAAAGGACACAAATTTGGCGTGGGTAGCTTATGTGGACAAAAATGTATGATGGCCTAAGCGCGTCCTGCCCCAAATAGCCAAAAAAATGCCTGGCACCTGAGGGGGAAAAGGCCTGGCAGCGAAGGGGTTAAAATGCACTATTTTATTCCAATTTCTTCACTTAGCTTCAGATGAACTATTGTTCCCTCCCACCCCCTCCTTTCAAAGTGCACCAGCCACCACTGCCTGGGGTGGGACAGATTGTTTTCGATTGAAGTATGGCAGATTGTTTTGGATTGCAGTGTGGTAGTTTGTTTTGGATTGGAGTGCAGAAGATTGCAGTGGAGTAGATTGTTTTGAATTGGAGTAGGGGAGATTGTTTTGAAGTGGAGTCGGGCAGATTGGAGTGGGTCAGATTGTTTTGGATCGGAGTAGGACAGATTGTTTTGGAGTGGTGCAGATTGTTTTTTATTAGAGGGGGGCAAATTGGAGTGAGACAGATTTGATAGGGGTGGCTGGAGAGGGTTGGAGTGGGATGAGTTAGAGTGGATTGGATTCGGGTGAGTGATTTCGACTGGAGTGAGGTGGATTAGTGTGGGTGAAGTGGTCTGGATGGGGGTGGATTGTAGTGGGGCAGATTGGAGTGGGGTGGATTGAAGTGTACCGCAGGATTATGTGTCAAAGCATAATTTCAGAATTTACACATAATAAAGAAACACTGTTGTTTTGCAATATTTTAAACAAGCTAATCGTCATCTTTTGAGAAGAGCGCCCACGAACAAAAACAAAAGAAAACATGCGTGGAACGTGGGAAAAGACGATTTGGCAAAATAAAAGAAAGTTCGATTTAAATTTAAAACTTAACAGTTTTGGTTGACCTGCTGGTCATGTTTTTGCCAGTCACAAGCCTTCTGTTTGCAGGGCACTAGAAGGTAAAAGGAAAAAATAGTACCTTGATCAGGTGGGGAGCAGCGGTCAGGCACTGATTAAACTGAATCAATCAACGCTTGGTCGCTGCTCTACAGAGAGGAACGGAAATGATGCAAGACATGCCTTGATGAATTAAGAAACTGTAAAGAAGAGTGCCACATAAATAAAAAAATGGTGAGAGACATGCGGGCTCCAAGCCCTTTACTGAATACTACAGAGTCTATCAAGCGAGACCCTAAAAAGGTCAGTTAGTTAAAATAAACAAACATTGTTACTTCTAAATATCAATATTCCAAGGACGCCTACATGGTCGTCAAGCAAAAAGTTCCTAGTGCATGGAGGGCCTTATGGTAGTTCTGAAGAGAGGCAAAGGACTTGGTCAGAGGGTGGCCTTGTTGGTGTGGTAGGGAGGCAATACCTCAAACGTTATTACTGGGGTAGGGGAGCTTGCAATTCGGAGTAATGAAAATTATCACAAAGCAATCAAGTAATTCCACATCAAAATAACAAGCGTGCGGGCTGACAACCATGCTCTCAGCATCAACGAGCGCAGAGTGAAGTGAATTTGACCATCCTCTGTGCATTTTTATTGCGAGGCTCATTTACATTTGACTTGGCGCGCAGAACGAGTGAGAACCCGGTCAATAGAAACAAAAATCATCTATTTAAAAAGTTTAGTTTCACGTGGGCCTGTTGTGCTTACTTCTTTCAGAATAGCTTTTGAACCTCTGTCCTGTGTGTGTCTGTGACTGTCACGTGAAAGGCAGTCAGAGCATCCAGGTGGGCCCCATGTCACCTGGGGCACCGCCCACCAGTGCTGGAGTTTTAAACAGCACCCGGTTGCATTTTGGGACTTGTGCCTTTTCAATGTGAGCTCAAAGACCGGGAAGTGTGGAATTCTGTTGGCTAAAAAATATTAACAGCGGAATGTGAATAGGCCACACAAGACATGACGTCACTGGAAAGCTAAACAGTATGTTGGGGAGACTGGGTGCGGCAATAGGGCTGATGTCATGAATACGTGCAACTCCTCAGTTATTTTTGAATGAACTGCTCATTCATTAGATCCCACCCTAAGAAATGACCCCACCATTATGAACACTTGTTTCATTAGAAAATGATGGAGTCACATTGCCTATGTAGAGCAGGTGCTTATACCTTGGTTGGAAGTCATTGCTCGGAGAGTGTTGTCTTTTAAGGTGATTGCACTAGGTCCGAGCAGGTGGGAGAAGACTTGTGCAGTGACTGAGTAAGAGAGATAACCTTCAATTACCACATCACCCTCCCGACATTGTAATCATGTCCTTTAAACGGTTTATCGACTCGACTTTCCACACTGAGTGCCAAGACGCAGGGGGTTTCGGTGCTCATGAAGTGCACAGACACACAGAAAACTGAAGGTAGCGTGGCCGAGCGGTCTAAGGCGCTGGATTTAGGCTCCAGTCTTTTTGGAGGCGTGGGTTCGAATCCCACCGCTGCCAGAGATGGATTTTAACAGATCTTAATGACGCATCTCCCTCCTGCCCCTTCAATTTGCATGCACAGTGACTCTACCAATAGGTCCCTAATTTTAAAACTCTTTTACAGTCTCCTTCTAAGTAAACTCCTAAACCGTGGACTCCCAAGAAATCGGCTGATGGGCGCTGCTGTTGTTTTCCTTCATTCTGCTTAGATCACCTTCAAATGGAAGGTTTAACAAATAATTTGTTCTCCCCACGCGGTCACCCCGCTCTTCTCTCTGCAAAATAAAATCGAACCTCTGTTAAATAAAGATTTAAAGCAAATTATCTATCTTCCCAAATAAAGTTGGTAAATGTGTTCTTCACAGTTATTTTAAATATCAGGTTTAAAATAAACAAGTGACGTACTCGGCAGGATTCGAACCTGCGCAAGGAACCCCCAATGAATTTCAAGCTCATCACCTTAGCCACTCGGCCATAACTACGAGCTCTCATTAACCCATACCGAAACTTTATATCACAACAGAATTGTGCACAATGGCCGTGCACACCTATATATAACTCCATTAAGTAGGATCTATAACTGTGTGCAAAGGGCACATTGCTATGTTTCTGTCTAAGCTTTGCTTTAGGTCTGAGGTCTTAAGAACCAAAGCAGGCTCCACGAATACTTGTCTGCACAAAAAAACAAGCATTTGCAATGCGAAAGGTCTCACATTTGGGAGAGTTAGAGCTATTGGCGTTGCAAATGACAATGTCTTTTACCTAGGTTTTGGTTTTCCTTGGGAAAATTGTATGTGTCCACGTTGTGTTTTGGGGCCCTTCCTGTCGCGGGCGCTAGGCCTACCCACACAAGTGCGGTACCATTTTTATCGGGAGACTTGAGGAAACATAGAATAGCAAAACAAGTGTTACTGCCCCTTGTCTTTATCTACATTTTTTCCTTCCAAATATAAGACAGTGTGTAAAAAAGACGTCTACATGAGAAATGCCCTTTAATTCGCATGCTAGTGTGGGCACCCCAGAATTCAGAGATGTGCAAATAACCACTGCTCCTCAACACCTTATCTTGTGCCCATTTTGGAAATAGAAAGGTTTTCTTGATACCTATTTTTCACTCTTTATACTTTGGCAAATTAATTGCTGTATACCCGGTATAGAAAGAAAACCCACTGCAAGGTGCAGCTCATTTATTTTCTCTGGATACCTAGGGTTCTTGATGAACCTACAAGCCCAATATATCCCCGCAACCAGAAGAGTCCAGCAGACGTAACGGTATATTGCTTTCAAAATTCTGACATTGCAGAAAAAAGTTACAGAGTAAAACGTAGAGAAAAATGGCTGTTTTTTTCACCTCAATTTCAATATTTTTTTTTAGTTCAGTTGTTATTTTCTGTAGGAAACCCTTGTAAGATCTACACAAGTTACCCATTGCTGAATTCAGAATGTTGTCTTCTTTTCACAAATGTTTAGGTTACTGGGATCCAGCATTGGTTTCACACCCATTTCTGTCACTGACTGGAAGGAGGCTAAAAGCACACAAAATCGTAAAAATGGGGTATGTCCCAGTAAAATGCCAAAATTGAGTTGAAAAATTGGGTTTTCTGATTCAAGTCTGCCAGTCCCTGAAAGCTGGGAAGCTGGTGATTTTAGCACTGCAAACCCTTTGTGGATGCCAATTTCAGGGACAAAAACCACAAGCCTTCTTCTCCAGCCCTTTTTTCCATTTATTTTTTTTAAAATACATTTTTACTGTATTTTGGCTAATTTCTTGGTCTCCTTCAGGGGAACCCACAAAGTCTGGGTACCTCTAGAATCCCTAGGATGTTGCAAAAAAAGGACACAAATTTGGCGTGGGTAGCTTATGTGGACAAAAATGTATGATGGCCTAAGCGCGTCCTGCCCCAAATAGCCAAAAAAATGCCTGGCACCTGAGGGGGAAAAGGCCTGGCAGCGAAGGGGTTAAAATGCACTATTTTATTCCAATTTCTTCACTTAGCTTCAGATGAACTATTGTTCCCTCCCACCCCCTCCTTTCAAAGTGCACCAGCCACCACTGCCTGGGGTGGGACAGATTGTTTTCGATTGCAGTATGGCAGATTGTTTTGGATTGCAGTGTGGTAGTTTGTTTTGGATTGGACTGCAGAAGATTGCAGTGGGGTAGATTGTTTTGAATTGGAGTAGGGGAGATTGTTTTGAAGTGGAGTCGGGCAGATTGGAGTGGGTCAGATTGTTTTGGATCGGAGTAGGACAGATTGTTTTGGAGTGGTGCAGATTGTTTTTTATTAGAGTGGGGCAAATTGGAGTGAGACAGATTTGATAGGGGTGGCTGGAGAGGGTTGGAGTGGGATGAGTTAGAGTGGATTGGATTCGGGTGAGTGATTTGGACTGGAGTGAGGTGGATTAGTGTGGGTGAAGTGGTCTGGATGGGGGTGGATTGTAGTGGGGCAGATTGGAGTGGGGTGGATTGAAGTGTACCGCAGGATTATATGTCAAAGCATAATTTCAGAATTTACACATAATAAAGAAACACTGTTGTTTTGCAATATTTTAAACAAGCTAATCGTCATCTTTTGAGAAGAGCGCCCACGAACAAAAACAAAAGAAAACATGCGTGGAACGTGGGAAAAGATGATTTGGCAAAATAAAAGAAAGTTAGATTTAAATTTAAAACTTAACAGTTTTGGTTGACCTGCTGGTCATGTTTTTGCCAGTCACAAGCCTTCTGTTTGCAGGGCACTAGAAGGTAAAAGGAAAAAATAGTACCTTGATCAGGTGGGGAGCAGCGGTCAGGCACTGATTAAGCTGAATCAATCAACGCTTGGTCGCTGCTCTACAGAGAGGAACGGAAATTATGCAAGACATGCCTTGATGAATTAGGAAACTGTAAAGAAGAGTGCCACATAAATAAAAAAATGGTGAGAGACATGCGGGCTCCAAGCCCTTTACTGAATACTACAGAGTCTATCAAGCGAGACCCTAAAAAGTTAAGTTAGTTAAAATAAACAAACATTGTTACTTCTAAATATCAATATTCCAAGGACGCCTAGATGGTCGTCAAGCAAAAAGTTCCCAGTGCATGGAGGGGCTTATGGTAGTTCTGAAGAGAGGCAAAGGACTTGGTCAGAGGGTGGCCTTGTTGGTGTGGTAGGGAGGCAATACCTCAAACGTTATTACTGGGGTAGGGGAGCTTGCAATTCAGAGTAATGAAAATTATCACAAAGCAATCAAGTAATTCCACATCAAAATAACAAGCGTGCGGGCTGACAACCATGCTCTCAGCATCAACGAGCGCAGAGTGAAGTGAATTTTACCATCCTCTGTGCATTTTTACTGCGAGGCTCATTTACATTTGACTTGGCGCGCAGAACGAGTGAGAAACCGGTCAATAAAAAGAAAAATCATCTATTTAAAAAGTTTAGTTTCACGTGGGCCAGTTGTGCTTACTTCTTTCAGAATAGCTTTTGAACCTCTGTCCTGTGTGTGTCTGTGACTGTCACGTGAAAGGCAGTCAGAGCATCCAGGTGGGCCCCATGTCACCTGGGGCACCGCCCACCAGTGCTGGAGTTTTAAACAGCACCCGGTTGCATTTTGGGACTTGTGCCTTTTCAATGTGAGCTCAAAGACCGGGAAGTGTGGAATTCTGTTGGCTAAAAAATATTAACAGCGGAATGTGAATAGGCCACACAAGACATGACGTCACTGGAAAGCTAAACAGTATGTTGGGGAGACTGGGTGCGGCAATAGGGCTGATGTCATGAATACGTGCAACTCCTCGGTTATTTTTGAATGAACTGCTCATTCATTAGATCCCACCCTAAGAAATGAGCCCACCAGTATGAACACTTGTTTCATTAGAAAATGATGGAGTCACATTGCCTATGGTTGGAAGTCATTGCTCGGAGAGTGTTGTCTTTTAAGGTGATTGCACTAGGTCCGAGCAGGTGGGAGAAGACTTGTGCAGTGACTGAGTAAGAGAGATAACCTTCAATTACCACATCACCCTCCCGACATTGTAATCTTGTCCATGAAATGGTTTATCAACTCGACTTTCCACACTAAGTGAGGAGACTCAGGGTTTCGGTGCTCATGAAGTGCACAGACACACAGAAAACTGAAGGTAGCGTGGCCGAGCGGTCTAAGGCGCTGGATTTAGGCTCCAGTCTCTTTGGAGGCGTGGGTTCGAATCCCACCGCTGCCAGAGATGGATTTTAACAGATCTTAATGACGCATCTCCCTCCTGCCCCTTCAATTTGCATGCACAGTGACTCTACCAATAGGTCCCTAATTTTAAAACTCTTTTACAGTCTCCTTCTAAGTAAACTCCTAAACCGTGGACTCCCAAGAAATCGGCTGATGGGCGCTGATGTTGTTTTCCTTTATTCTGCTTAGATCACCTTCAAATGGAAGGTTTAACAAATAATTTGTTCTCCCCACGCGGTCACCCCGCTCTTCTCTATGCAAAATAAAATCGAACCTCTGTTAAATAAAGATTTAAAGCAAATTATCTATCTTCCCAAATAAAGTTGGTAAATGTGTTCTTCACAGTTATTTTAAATATCAGGTTTAAAATAAACAAGTGACGCACTCGGCAGGATTCGAACCTGCGCAAGGAACCCCCAATGAATTTCAAGCTCATCACCTTAGCCACTCGGCCATAACTACAAGCTCTCGTTAACCCATACCGAAACTTTATATCACAACAGAAGTGTGCACAATGGCCGTGCACACCTATATATAACTCCATTTAGTTGTATCTCTAACTGTGTGCAAAGGGCACATTGCTATGTTTCTGTCTAAGCTTTGCTTTAGGTCTGAGGTCTTAAGAACCAAAGCAGGCTCCACGAATACTTGTCTGCACAAAAAAACAAGCATTTGCAATGCGAAAGGTCTCACATTTGGGAGAGTTAGAGCTATTGGCGTTGCAAATGACAATGTCTTTTACCTAGGTTTTGGTTTTCCTTGGGAAAATTGTATGTGTCCACGTTGTGTTTTGGGGCACTTCCTGTCGCGGGCGCTAGGCCTACCCACACAAGTGCGGTACCATTTTTATCGGGAGACTTGAGGAAACATAGAATAGCAAAACAAGTGTTACTGCCCCTTGTCTTTATCTACATTTTTTCCTTCCAAATATAAGACAGTGTGTAAAAAAGACGTCTATATGAGAAATGCCCTTTAATTCGCATGCTAGTGTGGGCACCCCAGAATTCAGAGATGTGCAAATAACCACTGCTCCTCAACACCTTATCTTGTGCCCATTTTGGAAATAGAAAGGTTTTCTTGATACCTATTTTTCACTCTTTATACTTCGGCAAATTAATTGCTGTATACCCGGTATAGAAAGAAAACCCACTGCAAGGTGCAGCTCATTTATTTTCTCTGGATACCTAGGGTTCTTGATGAACCTACAAGCCCAATATATCCCCGCAACCAGAAGAGTCCAGCAGACGTAACGGTATATTGCTTTCAAAATTCTGACATTGCAGAAAAAAGTTACAGAGTAAAACGTAGAGAAAAAATGGCTGTTTTTTTCACCTCAATTTCAATATTTGTTTTTAGTTCAGTTGTTATTTTCTGTAGGAAACCCTTGTAAGATCTACACAAGTTACCCATTGCTGAATTCAGAATGTTGTCTTCTTTTCACAAATGTTTAGGTTACTGGGATCCAGCATTGGTTTCACACCCATTTCTGTCACTGACTGGAAGGAGGCTAAAAGCACACAAAATCGTAAAAATGGGGTATGTCCCAGTAAAATGCCAAAATTGAGTTGAAAAATTGGGTTTTCTGATTCAAGTCTGCCTGTCCCTGAAAGCTGGGAAGCTGGTGATTTTAGCACTGCAAACCCTTTGTGGATGCCAATTTCAGGGACAAAAACCACAAGCCTTCTTCTCCAGCCCTTTTTTCCATTTATTTTTTTAAAAATACATTTTTACTGTATTTTGGCTAATTTCTTGGTCTCCTTCAGGGGAACCCACAAAGTCTGGGTACCTCTAGAATCCCTAGGATGTTGCAAAAAAAGGACACAAATTTGGCGTGGGTAGCTTATGTGGACAAAAATGTATGATGGCCTAAGCGCGTCCTGCCCCAAATAGCCAAAAAAATGCCTGGCACCTGAGGGGGAAAAGGCCTGGCAGCGAAGGGGTTAAAATGCACTATTTTATTCCAATTTCTTCACTTAGCTTCAGATGAACTATTGTTCCCTCCCACCCCCTCCTTTCAAAGTGCACCAGCCACCACTGCCTGGGGTGGGACAGATTGTTTTCGATTGCAGTATGGCAGATTGTTTTGGATTGCAGTGTGGTAGTTTGTTTTGGATTGGAGTGCAGAAGATTGCAGTGGAGTAGATTGTTTTGAATTGGAGTAGGGGAGATTGTTTTGAAGTGGAGTCGGGCAGATTGGAGTGGGTCAGATTGTTTTGGATCGGAGTAGGACAGATTGTTTTGGAGTGGTGCAGATTGTTTTTTATTAGAGTGGGGCAAATTGGAGTGAGACAGATTTGATAGGGGTGGCTGGAGAGGGTTGGAGTGGGATGAGTTAGAGTGGATTGGATTCGGGTGAGTGATTTGGACTGGAGTGAGGTGGATTAGTGTGGGTGAAGTGGTCTGGATGGGGGTGGATTGTAGTGGGGCAGATTGGAGTGGGGTGGATTGAAGTGTACCGCAGGATTATGTGTCAAAGCATAATTTCAGAATTTACTCATAATAAAGAAACACTGTTGTTTTGCAATATTTTAAACAAGCTAATCGTCATCTTTTGAGAAGAGCGCCCACGAACAAAAACAAAAGAAAACATGCGTGGAACGTGGGAAAAGACGATTTGGCAAAATAAAAGAAAGTTCGATTTAAATTTAAAACTTAACAGTTTTGGTTGACCTGCTGGTCATGTTTTTGCCAGTCACAAGCCTTCTGTTTGCAGGGCACTAGAAGGTAAAAGGAAAAAATAGTACCTTGATCAGGTGGGGAGCAGCGGTCAGGCACTGATTAAACTGAATCAATCAACGCTTGGTCGCTGCTCTACAGAGAGGAACGGAAATGATGCAAGACATGCCTTGATGAATTAAGAAACTGTAAAGAAGAGTGCCACATAAATAAAAAAATGGTGAGAGACATGCGGGCTCCAAGCCCTTTACTGAATACTACAGAGTCTATCAAGCGAGACCCTAAAAAGGTCAGTTAGTTAAAATAAACAAACATTGTTACTTCTAAATATCAATATTCCAAGGACGCCTACATGGTCGTCAAGCAAAAAGTTCCTAGTGCATGGAGGGCCTTATGGTAGTTCTGAAGAGAGGCAAAGGACTTGGTCAGAGGGTGGCCTTGTTGGTGTGGTAGGGAGGCAATACCTCAAACGTTATTACTGGGGTAGGGGAGCTTGCAATTCGGAGTAATGAAAATTATCACAAAGCAATCAAGTAATTCCACATCAAAATAACAAGCGTGCGGGCTGACAACCATGCTCTCAGCATCAACGAGCGCAGAGTGAAGTGAATTTGACCATCCTCTGTGCATTTTTATTGCGAGGCTCATTTACATTTGACTTGGCGCGCAGAACGAGTGAGAACCCGGTCAATAGAAACAAAAATCATCTATTTAAAAAGTTTAGTTTCACGTGGGCCTGTTGTGCTTACTTCTTTCAGAATAGCTTTTGAACCTCTGTCCTGTGTGTGTCTGTGACTGTCACGTGAAAGGCAGTCAGAGCATCCAGGTGGGCCGCATGTCACCTGGGGCACCGCCCACCAGTGCTGGAGTTTTAAACAGCACCCGGTTGCATTTTGGGACTTGTGCCTTTTCAATGTGAGCTCAAAGACCGGGAAGTGTGGAATTCTGTTGGCTAAAAAATATTAACAGCGGAATGTGAATAGGCCACACAAGACATGACGTCACTGGAAAGCTAAACAGTATGTTGGGGAGACTGGGTGCGGCAATAGGGCTGATGTCATGAATACGTGCAACTCCTCAGTTATTTTTGAATGAACTGCTCATTCATTAGATCCCACCCTAAGAAATGACCCCACCATTATGAACACTTGTTTCATTAGAAAATGATGGAGTCACATTGCCTATGTAGAGCAGGTGCTTATACCTTGGTTGGAAGTCATTGCTCGGAGAGTGTTGTCTTTTAAGGTGATTGCACTAGGTCCGAGCAGGTGGGAGAAGACTTGTGCAGTGACTGAGTAAGAGAGATAACCTTCAATTACCACATCACCCTCCCGACATTGTAATCATGTCCATGAAATGGTTTATCAACTCGACTTTCCACACTAAGTGAGGAGACTCAGGGTTTCGGTGCTCATGAAGTGCACAGACAGACTGAGAGCAACAGGTAGCGTGGCCGAGCGGTCTAAGGCGCTGGATTTAGGCTCCAGTCTCTTTGGAGGCGTGGGTTCGAATCCCACCGCTGCCAGAGATGGATTTTAACAGATCTTAATGACGCATCTCCCTCCTGCCCCTTCAATTTGCATGCACAGTGACTCTACCAATAGGTCCCTAATTTTAAAACTCTTTTACAGTCTCCTTCTAAGTAAACTCCTAAACCGTGGACTACCAAGAAATCGGCTGATGGGCGCTGCTGTTGTTTTCCTTTATTCTGCTTAGATCACCTTCAAATGGAAGGTTTAACAAATAATTTGTTCTCCCCACGCGGTCACCCCGCTCTTCTCTATGCAAAATAAAATCGAACCTCTGTTAAATAAAGATTTAAAGCAAATTATCTATCTTCCCAAATAAAGTTGGTAAATGTGTTCTTCACAGTTATTTTAAATATCAGGTTTAAAATAAACAAGTGACGCACTCGGCAGGATTCGAACCTGCGCAAGGAACCCCCAATGAATTTCAAGCTCATCACCTTAGCCACTCGGCCATAACTACGAGCTCTCGTTAACCCATACCGAAACTTTATATCACAACAGAAGTGTGCACAATGGCCGTGCACACCTATATATAACTCCATTTAGTTGTATCTCTAACTGTGTGCAAACGGCACATTGCTATGTTTCTGTCTAAGCTTTGCTTTAGGTCTGAGGTCTTAAGAACCAAAGCAGGCTCCACGAATACTTGTCTGCACAAAAAAACAAGCATTTGCAATGCGAAAGGTCTCACATTTGGGAGAGTTAGAGCTATTGGCGTTGCAAATGACAATGTCTTTTACCTAGGTTTTGGTTTTCCTTGGGAAAATTGTATGTGTCCACGTTGTGTTTTGGGGCACTTCCTGTCGCGGGCGCTAGGCCTACCCACACAAGTGCGGTACCATTTTTATCGGGAGACTTGAGGAAACATAGAATAGCAAAACAAGTGTTACTGCCCCTTGTCTTTATCTACATTTTTTCCTTCCAAATATAAGACAGTGTGTAAAAAAGACGTCTATATGAGAAATGCCCTTTAATTCGCATGCTAGTGTGGGCACCCCAGAATTCAGAGATGTGCAAATAACCACTGCTCCTCAACACCTTATCTTGTGCCCATTTTGGAAATAGAAAGGTTTTCTTGATACCTATTTTTCACTCTTTATACTTCGGCAAATTAATTGCTGTATACCCGGTATAGAAAGAAAACCCACTGCAAGGTGCAGCTCATTTATTTTCTCTGGATACCTAGGGTTCTTGATGAACCTACAAGCCCAATATATCCCCGCAACCAGAAGAGTCCAGCAGACGTAACGGTATATTGCTTTCAAAATTCTGACATTGCAGAAAAAAGTTACAGAGTAAAACGTAGAGAAAAATGGCTGTTTTTTTCACCTCAATTTCAATATTTGTTTTTAGTTCAGTTGTTATTTTCTGTAGGAAACCCTTGTAAGATCTACACAAGTTACCCATTGCTGAATTCAGAATGTTGTCTTCTTTTCACAAATGTTTAGGTTACTGGGATCCAGCATTGGTTTCACACCCATTTCTGTCACTGACTGGAAGGAGGCTAAAAGCACACAAAATCGTAAAAATGGGGTATGTCCCAGTAAAATGCCAAAATTGAGTTGAAAAATTGGGTTTTCTGATTCAAGTCTGCCTGTCCCTGAAAGCTGGGATGCTGGTGATTTTAGCACTGCAAACCCTTTGTGGATGCCAATTTCAGGGACAAAAACCACAAGCCTTCTTCTCCAGCCCTTTTTTCCATTTATTTTTTTAAAAATACATTTTTACTGTATTTTGGCTAATTTCTTGGTCTCCTTCAGGGGAACCCACAAAGTCTGGGTACCTCTAGAATCCCTAGGATGTTGCAAAAAAAGGACACAAATTTGGCGTGGGTAGCTTATGTGGACAAAAATGTATGATGGCCTAAGCGCGTCCTGCCCCAAATAGCCAAAAAAATGCCTGGCACCTGAGGGGGAAAAGGCCTGGCAGTGAAGGGGTTAAAATGCACTATTTTATTCCAATTTCTTCACTTAGCTTCAGATGAACTATTGTTCCCTCCCACCCCCTCCTTTCAAAGTGCACCAGCCACCACTGCCTGGGGTGTGACAGATTGTTTTCGATTGCAGTAAGGCAGATTGTTTTGGATTGCAGTGTGGTAGTTTGTTTTGGATTGGAGTGCAGAAGATTGCAGTGGGGTAGATTGTTTTGAATTGGAGTAGGGGAGATTGTTTTGAAGTGGAGTCGGGCAGATTGGAGTGGGTCAGATTGTTTTGGATCGGAGTAGGACAGATTGTTTTGGAGTGGTGCAGATTGTTTTTTATTAGAGTGGGGCAAATTGGAGTGAGACAGATTTGATAGGGGTGGCTGGAGAGGGTTGGAGTGGGATGAGTTAGAGTGGATTGGATTCGGGTGAGTGATTTGGACTGGAGTGAGGTGGATTAGTGTGGGTGAAGTGGTCTGGATGGGGGTGGATTGTAGTGGGGCAGATTGGAGTGGGGTGGATTGAAGTGTACCGCAGGATTATGTGTCAAAGCATAATTTCAGAATTTACACATAATAAAGAAACACTGTTGTTTTGCAATATTTTAAACAAGCTAATCGTCATCTTTTGAGAAGAGCGCCCACGAACAAAAACAAAAGAAAACATGCGTGGAACGTGGGAAAAGACGATTTGGCAAAATAAAAGAAAGTTCGATTTAAATTTAAAACTTATCAGTTTTGGTTGACCTGCTGGTCATGTTTTTGCCAGTCACAAGCCTTCTGTTTGCAGGGCACTAGAAGGTAAAAGGAAAAAATAGTACCTTGATCAGGTGGGGAGCAGCGGTCAGGCACTGATTAAGCTGAATCAATCAACGCTTGGTCGCTGCTCTACAGAGAGGAACGGAAATTATGCAAGACATGCCTTGATGAATTAGGAAACTGTAAAGAAGAGTGCCACATAAATAAAAAAATGGTGAGAGACATGCGGGCTCCAAGCCCTTTACTGAATACTACAGAGTCTATCAAGCGAGACCCTAAAAAGGTCAGTTAGTTAAAATAAACAAACATTGTTACTTCTAAATATCAACATTCCAAGGACGCCTTCATGGTCGTCAAGCAAAAAGTTCCTAGTGCATGGAGGGCCTTATGGTAGTTCTGAAGAGAGGCAAAGGACTTGGTCAGAGGGTGGCCTTGTTGGTGTGGTAGGGAGGCAATACCTCAAACGTTATTACTGGGGTAGGGGAGCTTGCAATTCGGAGTAATGAAAATTATCACAAAGCAATCAAGTAATTCCACATCAAAATAACAAGCGTGCGGGCTGACAACCATGCTCTCAGCATCAACGAGCGCAGAGTGAAGTGAATTTGACCATCCTCTGTGCATTTTTATTGCGAGGCTCATTTACATTTGACTTGGCGGGCAGAACGAGTGAGAACCCGGTCAATAGAAACAAAAATCATCTATTTAAAAAGTTTAGTTTCACGTGGGCCTGTTGTCCTTACTTCTTTCAGAATAGCTTTTGAACCTCTGTCCTGTGTGTGTCTGTGACTGTCACGTGAAAGGCAGTCAGAGCATCCAGGTGGGCCCCATGTCACCTGGGGCACCGCCCACCAGTGCTGGAGTTTTAAACAGCACCCGGTTGCATTTTGGGACTTGTGCCTTTTCAATGTGAGCTCAAAGACCGGGAAGTGTGGAATTCTGTTGGCTAAAAAATATTAGCAGCGGAATGTGAATAGGCCACACAAGACATGACGTCACTGGAAAGCTAAACAGTATGTTGGGGAGACTGGGTGCGGCAATAGGGCTGATGTCATGAATACGTGCAACTCCTCGGTTATTTTTGAATGAACTGCTCATTCATTAGATCCCACCCTAAGAAATGAGCCCACCAGTATGAACACTTGTTTCATTAGAAAATGATGGAGTCACATTGCCTATGTAGAGCAGGTGCTTATACCTTGGTTGTGACGTCATTGCTCGGAGAGTGTTGTCTTTTAAGGTGATTGCACTAGGTCCGAGCAGGTGGGAGAAGACTTGTGCAGTGACTGAGTAAGAGAGATAACCTACAATTACCACATCACCCTCCCGACATTGTAATCATGTCCTTTAAACGGTTTATCGACTCGACTTTCCACACTGAGTGCCAAGACGCAGGGGGTTTCGGTGCTCATGAAGTGCACAGACACACAGAAAACTGAAGGTAGCGTGGCCGAGCGGTCTAAGGCGCTGGATTTAGGCTCCAGTCTTTTTGGAGGCGTGGGTTCGAATCCCACCGCTGCCAGAGATGGATTTTAACAGATCTTAATGACGCATCTCCCTCCTGCCCCTTCAATTTGCATGCACAGTGACTCTACCAATAGGTCCCTAATTTTAAAACTCTTTTACAGTCTCCTTCTAAGTAAACTCCTAAACCGTGGACTCCCAAGAAATCGGCTGATGGGCGCTGCTGTTGTTTTCCTTCATTCTGCTTAGATCACCTTCAAATGGAAGGTTTAACAAATAATTTGTTCTCCCCACGCGGTCACCCCGCTCTTCTGTCTGCAAAATAAAATCGAACCTCTGTTAAATAAAGATTTAAAGCAAATTATCTATCTTCCCAAATAAAGTTGGTAAATGTGTTCTTCACAGTTATTTTAAATATCAGGTTTAAAATAAACAAGTGACGTACTCGGCAGGATTCGAACCTGCGCAAGGAACCCCCAATGAATTTCAAGCTCATCACCTTAGCCACTCGGCCATAACTACGAGCTCTCATTAACCCATACCGAAACTTTATATCACAACAGAATTGTGCACAATGGCCGTGCACACCTATATATAACTCCATTAAGTAGGATCTATAACTGTGTGCAAAGGGCACATTGCTATGTTTCTGTCTAAGCTTTGCTTTAGGTCTGAGGTCTTAAGAACCAAAGCAGGCTCCACGAATACTTGTCTGCACAAAAAAACAAGCATTTGCAATGCGAAAGGTCTCACATTTGGGAGAGTTAGAGCTATTGGCGTTGCAAATGACAATGTCTTTTACCTAGGTTTTGGTTTTCCTTGGGAAAATTGTATGTGTCCACGTTGTGTTTTGGGGCCCTTCCTGTCGCGGGCGCTAGGCCTACCCACACAAGTGCGGTACCATTTTTATCGGGAGACTTGAGGAAACATAGAATAGCAAAACAAGTGTTACTGCCCCTTGTCTTTATCTACATTTTTTCCTTCCAAATATAAGACAGTGTGTAAAAAAGACGTCTACATGAGAAATGCCCTTTAATTCGCATGCTAGTGTGGGCACCCCAGAATTCAGAGATGTGCAAATAACCACTGCTCCTCAACACCTTATCTTGTGCCCATTTTGGAAATAGAAAGGTTTTCTTGATACCTATTTTTCACTCTTTATACTTTGGCAAATTAATTGCTGTATACCCGGTATAGAAAGAAAACCCACTGCAAGGTGCAGCTCATTTATTTTCTCTGGATACCTAGGGTTCTTGATGAACCTACAAGCCCAATATATCCCCGCAACCAGAAGAGTCCAGCAGACGTAACGGTATATTGCTTTCAAAATTCTGACATTGCAGAAAAAAGTTACAGAGTAAAACGTAGAGAAAAATGGCTGTTTTTTTCACCTCAATTTCAATATTTTTTTTTAGTTCAGTTGTTATTTTCTGTAGGAAACCCTTGTAAGATCTACACAAGTTACCCATTGCTGAATTCAGAATGTTGTCTTCTTTTCACAAATGTTTAGGTTACTGGGATCCAGCATTGGTTTCACACCCATTTCTGTCACTGACTGGAAGGAGGCTAAAAGCACACAAAATCGTAAAAATGGGGTATGTCCCAGTAAAATGCCAAAATTGAGTTGAAAAATTGGGTTTTCTGATTCAAGTCTGCCAGTCCCTGAAAGCTGGGAAGCTGGTGATTTTAGCACTGCAAACCCTTTGTGGATGCCAATTTCAGGGACAAAAACCACAAGCCTTCTTCTCCAGCCCTTTTTTCCATTTATTTTTTTTAAAATACATTTTTACTGTATTTTGGCTAATTTCTTGGTCTCCTTCAGGGGAACCCACAAAGTCTGGGTACCTCTAGAATCCCTAGGATGTTGCAAAAAAAGGACACAAATTTGGCGTGGGTAGCTTATGTGGACAAAAATGTATGATGGCCTAAGCGCGTCCTGCCCCAAATAGCCAAAAAAATGCCTGGCACCTGAGGGGGAAAAGGCCTGGCAGCGAAGGGGTTAAAATGCACTATTTTATTCCAATTTCTTCACTTAGCTTCAGATGAACTATTGTTCCCTCCCACCCCCTCCTTTCAAAGTGCACCAGCCACCACTGCCTGGGGTGGGACAGATTGTTTTCGATTGCAGTATGGCAGATTGTTTTGGATTGCAGTGTGGTAGTTTGTTTTGGATTGGACTGCAGAAGATTGCAGTGGGGTAGATTGTTTTGAATTGGAGTAGGGGAGATTGTTTTGAAGTGGAGTCGGGCAGATTGGAGTGGGTCAGATTGTTTTGGATCGGAGTAGGACAGATTGTTTTGGAGTGGTGCAGATTGTTTTTTATTAGAGTGGGGCAAATTGGAGTGAGACAGATTTGATAGGGGTGGCTGGAGAGGGTTGGAGTGGGATGAGTTAGAGTGGATTGGATTCGGGTGAGTGATTTGGACTGGAGTGAGGTGGATTAGTGTGGGTGAAGTGGTCTGGATGGGGGTGGATTGTAGTGGGGCAGATTGGAGTGGGGTGGATTGAAGTGTACCGCAGGATTATATGTCAAAGCATAATTTCAGAATTTACACATAATAAAGAAACACTGTTGTTTTGCAATATTTTAAACAAGCTAATCGTCATCTTTTGAGAAGAGCGCCCACGAACAAAAACAAAAGAAAACATGCGTGGAACGTGGGAAAAGATGATTTGGCAAAATAAAAGAAAGTTAGATTTAAATTTAAAACTTAACAGTTTTGGTTGACCTGCTGGTCATGTTTTTGCCAGTCACAAGCCTTCTGTTTGCAGGGCACTAGAAGGTAAAAGGAAAAAATAGTACCTTGATCAGGTGGGGAGCAGCGGTCAGGCACTGATTAAGCTGAATCAATCAACGCTTGGTCGCTGCTCTACAGAGAGGAACGGAAATTATGCAAGACATGCCTTGATGAATTAGGAAACTGTAAAGAAGAGTGCCACATAAATAAAAAAATGGTGAGAGACATGCGGGCTCCAAGCCCTTTACTGAATACTACAGAGTCTATCAAGCGAGACCCTAAAAAGTTAAGTTAGTTAAAATAAACAAACATTGTTACTTCTAAATATCAATATTCCAAGGACGCCTAGATGGTCGTCAAGCAAAAAGTTCCCAGTGCATGGAGGGGCTTATGGTAGTTCTGAAGAGAGGCAAAGGACTTGGTCAGAGGGTGGCCTTGTTGGTGTGGTAGGGAGGCAATACCTCAAACGTTATTACTGGGGTAGGGGAGCTTGCAATTCAGAGTAATGAAAATTATCACAAAGCAATCAAGTAATTCCACATCAAAATAACAAGCGTGCGGGCTGACAACCATGCTCTCAGCATCAACGAGCGCAGAGTGAAGTGAATTTTACCATCCTCTGTGCATTTTTACTGCGAGGCTCATTTACATTTGACTTGGCGCGCAGAACGAGTGAGAAACCGGTCAATAAAAAGAAAAATCATCTATTTAAAAAGTTTAGTTTCACGTGGGCCAGTTGTGCTTACTTCTTTCAGAATAGCTTTTGAACCTCTGTCCTGTGTGTGTCTGTGACTGTCACGTGAAAGGCAGTCAGAGCATCCAGGTGGGCCCCATGTCACCTGGGGCACCGCCCACCAGTGCTGGAGTTTTAAACAGCACCCGGTTGCATTTTGGGACTTGTGCCTTTTCAATGTGAGCTCAAAGACCGGGAAGTGTGGAATTCTGTTGGCTAAAAAATATTAACAGCGGAATGTGAATAGGCCACACAAGACATGACGTCACTGGAAAGCTAAACAGTATGTTGGGGAGACTGGGTGCGGCAATAGGGCTGATGTCATGAATACGTGCAACTCCTCGGTTATTTTTGAATGAACTGCTCATTCATTAGATCCCACCCTAAGAAATGAGCCCACCAGTATGAACACTTGTTTCATTAGAAAATGATGGAGTCACATTGCCTATGGTTGGAAGTCATTGCTCGGAGAGTGTTGTCTTTTAAGGTGATTGCACTAGGTCCGAGCAGGTGGGAGAAGACTTGTGCAGTGACTGAGTAAGAGAGATAACCTTCAATTACCACATCACCCTCCCGACATTGTAATCATGTCCATGAAATGGTTTATCAACTCGACTTTCCACACTAAGTGAGGAGACTCAGGGTTTCGGTGCTCATGAAGTGCACAGACACACAGAAAACTGAAGGTAGCGTGGCCGAGCGGTCTAAGGCGCTGGATTTAGGCTCCAGTCTCTTTGGAGGCGTGGGTTCGAATCCCACCGCTGCCAGAGATGGATTTTAACAGATCTTAATGACGCATCTCCCTCCTGCCCCTTCAATTTGCATGCACAGTGACTCTACCAATAGGTCCCTAATTTTAAAACTCTTTTACAGTCTCCTTCTAAGTAAACTCCTAAACCGTGGACTCCCAAGAAATCGGCTGATGGGCGCTGATGTTGTTTTCCTTTATTCTGCTTAGATCACCTTCAAATGGAAGGTTTAACAAATAATTTGTTCTCCCCACGCGGTCACCCCGCTCTTCTCTATGCAAAATAAAATCGAACCTCTGTTAAATAAAGATTTAAAGCAAATTATCTATCTTCCCAAATAAAGTTGGTAAATGTGTTCTTCACAGTTATTTTAAATATCAGGTTTAAAATAAACAAGTGACGCACTCGGCAGGATTCGAACCTGCGCAAGGAACCCCCAATGAATTTCAAGCTCATCACCTTAGCCACTCGGCCATAACTACAAGCTCTCGTTAACCCATACCGAAACTTTATATCACAACAGAAGTGTGCACAATGGCCGTGCACACCTATATATAACTCCATTTAGTTGTATCTCTAACTGTGTGCAAAGGGCACATTGCTATGTTTCTGTCTAAGCTTTGCTTTAGGTCTGAGGTCTTAAGAACCAAAGCAGGCTCCACGAATACTTGTCTGCACAAAAAAACAAGCATTTGCAATGCGAAAGGTCTCACATTTGGGAGAGTTAGAGCTATTGGCGTTGCAAATGACAATGTCTTTTACCTAGGTTTTGGTTTTCCTTGGGAAAATTGTATGTGTCCACGTTGTGTTTTGGGGCACTTCCTGTCGCGGGCGCTAGGCCTACCCACACAAGTGCGGTACCATTTTTATCGGGAGACTTGAGGAAACATAGAATAGCAAAACAAGTGTTACTGCCCCTTGTCTTTATCTACATTTTTTCCTTCCAAATATAAGACAGTGTGTAAAAAAGACGTCTATATGAGAAATGCCCTTTAATTCGCATGCTAGTGTGGGCACCCCAGAATTCAGAGATGTGCAAATAACCACTGCTCCTCAACACCTTATCTTGTGCCCATTTTGGAAATAGAAAGGTTTTCTTGATACCTATTTTTCACTCTTTATACTTCGGCAAATTAATTGCTGTATACCCGGTATAGAAAGAAAACCCACTGCAAGGTGCAGCTCATTTATTTTCTCTGGATACCTAGGGTTCTTGATGAACCTACAAGCCCAATATATCCCCGCAACCAGAAGAGTCCAGCAGACGTAACGGTATATTGCTTTCAAAATTCTGACATTGCAGAAAAAAGTTACAGAGTAAAACGTAGAGAAAAAATGGCTGTTTTTTTCACCTCAATTTCAATATTTGTTTTTAGTTCAGTTGTTATTTTCTGTAGGAAACCCTTGTAAGATCTACACAAGTTACCCATTGCTGAATTCAGAATGTTGTCTTCTTTTCACAAATGTTTAGGTTACTGGGATCCAGCATTGGTTTCACACCCATTTCTGTCACTGACTGGAAGGAGGCTAAAAGCACACAAAATCGTAAAAATGGGGTATGTCCCAGTAAAATGCCAAAATTGAGTTGAAAAATTGGGTTTTCTGATTCAAGTCTGCCTGTCCCTGAAAGCTGGGAAGCTGGTGATTTTAGCACTGCAAACCCTTTGTGGATGCCAATTTCAGGGACAAAAACCACAAGCCTTCTTCTCCAGCCCTTTTTTCCATTTATTTTTTTAAAAATACATTTTTACTGTATTTTGGCTAATTTCTTGGTCTCCTTCAGGGGAACCCACAAAGTCTGGGTACCTCTAGAATCCCTAGGATGTTGCAAAAAAAGGACACAAATTTGGCGTGGGTAGCTTATGTGGACAAAAATGTATGATGGCCTAAGCGCGTCCTGCCCCAAATAGCCAAAAAAATGCCTGGCACCTGAGGGGGAAAAGGCCTGGCAGCGAAGGGGTTAAAATGCACTATTTTATTCCAATTTCTTCACTTAGCTTCAGATGAACTATTGTTCCCTCCCACCCCCTCCTTTCAAAGTGCACCAGCCACCACTGCCTGGGGTGGGACAGATTGTTTTCGATTGCAGTATGGCAGATTGTTTTGGATTGCAGTGTGGTAGTTTGTTTTGGATTGGAGTGCAGAAGATTGCAGTGGAGTAGATTGTTTTGAATTGGAGTAGGGGAGATTGTTTTGAAGTGGAGTCGGGCAGATTGGAGTGGGTCAGATTGTTTTGGATCGGAGTAGGACAGATTGTTTTGGAGTGGTGCAGATTGTTTTTTATTAGAGTGGGGCAAATTGGAGTGAGACAGATTTGATAGGGGTGGCTGGAGAGGGTTGGAGTGGGATGAGTTAGAGTGGATTGGATTCGGGTGAGTGATTTGGACTGGAGTGAGGTGGATTAGTGTGGGTGAAGTGGTCTGGATGGGGGTGGATTGTAGTGGGGCAGATTGGAGTGGGGTGGATTGAAGTGTACCGCAGGATTATGTGTCAAAGCATAATTTCAGAATTTACTCATAATAAAGAAACACTGTTGTTTTGCAATATTTTAAACAAGCTAATCGTCATCTTTTGAGAAGAGCGCCCACGAACAAAAACAAAAGAAAACATGCGTGGAACGTGGGAAAAGACGATTTGGCAAAATAAAAGAAAGTTCGATTTAAATTTAAAACTTAACAGTTTTGGTTGACCTGCTGGTCATGTTTTTGCCAGTCACAAGCCTTCTGTTTGCAGGGCACTAGAAGGTAAAAGGAAAAAATAGTACCTTGATCAGGTGGGGAGCAGCGGTCAGGCACTGATTAAACTGAATCAATCAACGCTTGGTCGCTGCTCTACAGAGAGGAACGGAAATGATGCAAGACATGCCTTGATGAATTAAGAAACTGTAAAGAAGAGTGCCACATAAATAAAAAAATGGTGAGAGACATGCGGGCTCCAAGCCCTTTACTGAATACTACAGAGTCTATCAAGCGAGACCCTAAAAAGGTCAGTTAGTTAAAATAAACAAACATTGTTACTTCTAAATATCAATATTCCAAGGACGCCTACATGGTCGTCAAGCAAAAAGTTCATAGTGCATGGAGGGCCTTATGGTAGTTCTGAAGAGAGGCAAAGGACTTGGTCAGAGGGTGGCCTTGTTGGTGTGGTAGGGAGGCAATACCTCAAACGTTATTACTGGGGTAGGGGAGCTTGCAATTCGGAGTAATGAAAATTATCACAAAGCAATCAAGTAATTCCACATCAAAATAACAAGCGTGCGGGCTGACAACCATGCTCTCAGCATCAACGAGCGCAGAGTGAAGTGAATTTGACCATCCTCTGTGCATTTTTATTGCGAGGCTCATTTACATTTGACTTGGCGCGCAGAACGAGTGAGAACCCGGTCAATAGAAACAAAAATCATCTATTTAAAAAGTTTAGTTTCACGTGGGCCTGTTGTGCTTACTTCTTTCAGAATAGCTTTTGAACCTCTGTCCTGTGTGTGTCTGTGACTGTCACGTGAAAGGCAGTCAGAGCATCCAGGTGGGCCCCATGTCACCTGGGGCACCGCCCACCAGTGCTGGAGTTTTAAACAGCACCCGGTTGCATTTTGGGACTTGTGCCTTTTCAATGTGAGCTCAAAGACCGGGAAGTGTGGAATTCTGTTGGCTAAAAAATATTAACAGCGGAATGTGAATAGGCCACACAAGACATGACGTCACTGGAAAGCTAAACAGTATGTTGGGGAGACTGGGTGCGGCAATAGGGCTGATGTCATGAATACGTGCAACTCCTCAGTTATTTTTGAATGAACTGCTCATTCATTAGATCCCACCCTAAGAAATGACCCCACCATTATGAACACTTGTTTCATTAGAAAATGATGGAGTCACATTGCCTATGTAGAGCAGGTGCTTATACCTTGGTTGGAAGTCATTGCTCGGAGAGTGTTGTCTTTTAAGGTGATTGCACTAGGTCCGAGCAGGTGGGAGAAGACTTGTGCAGTGACTGAGTAAGAGAGATAACCTTCAATTACCACATCACCCTCCCGACATTGTAATCATGTCCTTTAAACGGTTTATCGACTCGACTTTCCACACTAAGTGCCAGGACGCAGGGTTTCGGTGCTCATGAAGTGCACAGACACACAGAAAACTGAAGGTAGCGTGGCCGAGCGGTCTAAGGCGCTGGATTTAGGCTCCAGTCTCTTTGGAGGCGTGGGTTCGAATCCCACCGCTGCCAGAGATGGATTTTAACAGATCTTAATGACGCATCTCCCTCCTGCCCCTTCAATTTGCATGCACAGTGACTCTTCCAATAGGTCCCTAATTTTAAAACTCTTTTACAGTCTCCTTCTAAGTAAACTCCTAAACCGTGGACTCCCAAGAAATCGGCTGATGGGCGCTGCTGTTGTTTTCCTTCATTCTGCTTAGATCACCTTCAAATGGAAGGTTTAACAAATAATTTGTTCTCCCCACGCGGTCACCCCGCTCTTCTCCCTGCAAAATAAAATCGAACTTCTGTTAAATAAAGATTTAAAGCAAATTATCTATCTTCCCAAATAAAGTTGGTAAATGTGTTCTTCACAGTTATTTTAAACATTAGGTTTAAAATAACCAAGTGACGTACTCGGCAGGATTCGAACCTGCGCAAGGAACCCCCAATGAATTTCAAGCTCATCACCTTAGCCACTCGGCCATAACTACGAGCTCTCGTTAACCCATACCGAAACTTTATATCACAACAGAATTGTGCACAATGGCCGTGCACACCTATATATAACTCCATTTAGTTGTATCTCTAACTGTGTGCAAAGGGCACATTGCTATGTTTCTGTCTAAGCTTTGCTTTAGGTCTGAGGTCTTAAGAACCAAAGCAGGCTCCACGAATACTTGTCTGCACAAAAAAACAAGCATTTGCAATGCGAAAGGTCTCACATTTGGGAGAGTTAGAGCTATTGGCGTTGCAAATGACAATGTCTTTTACCTAGGTTTTGGTTTTCCTTGGGAAAATTGTATGTGTCCACGTTGTGTTTAGGGGCACTTCCTGTCGCGGGCGCTAGGCCTACCCACACAAGTGCGGTACCATTTTTATCGGGAGACTTGAGGAAACATAGAATAGCAAAACAAGTGTTACTGCCCCTTGTCTTTATCTACATTTTTTCCTTCCAAATATAAGACAGTGTGTAAAAAAGACGTCTATTTGAGAAATGCCCTTTAATTCGCATGCTAGTGTGGGCACCCCAGAATTCAGAGATGTGCAAATAACCACTGCTCCTCAACACCTTATCTTGTGCCCATTTTGGAAATAGAAAGGTTTTCTTGATACCTATTTTTCACTCTTTATACTTCGGCAAATTAATTGCTGTATACCCGGTATAGAAAGAAAACCCACTGCAAGGTGCAGCTCATTTATTTTCTCTGGATACCTAGGGTTCTTGATGAACCTACAAGCCCAATATATCCCCGCAACCAGAAGAGTCCAGCAGACGTAACGGTATATTGCTTTCAAAATTCTGACATTGCAGAAAAAAGTTACAGAGTAAAACGTAGAGAAAAATGGCTGTTTTTTTCACCTCAATTTCAATATTTTTTTTTAGTTCAGTTGTTATGTTCTGTAGGAAACCCTTGTAAGATCTACACAAGTTACCCATTGCTGAATTCAGAATGTTGTCTTCTTTTCACAAATGTTTAGGTTACTTTGATCCAGCATTGGTTTCACACCCATTTCTGTCACTGACTGGAAGGAGGCTAAAAGCACACAAAATCGTAAAAATGGGGTATGTCCCAGTAAAATGCCAAAATTGAGTTGAAAAATTGGGTTTTCTGATTCAAGTCTGCCTGTCCCTGAAAGCTGGGAAGCTGGTGATTTTAGCACTGCAAACCCTTTGTGGATGCCAATTTCAGGGACAAAAACCACAAGCCTTCTTCTCCAGCCCTTTTTTCCATTTATTTTTTAAAAAATACATTTTTACTGTATTTTGGCTAATTTCTTGGTCTCCTTCAGGGGAACCCACAAAGTCTGGGTACCTCTAGAATCCCTAGGATGTTGCAAAAAAAGGACACACATTTGGCATGGGTAGCTTATGTGGACAAAAATGTATGATGGCCTAAGCGCGTCCTGCCCCAAATAGCCAAAAAAATGCCTGGCACCTGAGGGGGAAAAGGCCTGGCAGCGAAGGGGTTAAAATGCACTATTTTATTCCAATTTCTTCACTTAGCTTCAGATGAACTATTGTTCCCTCCCACCCCCTCCTTTCAAAGTGCACCAGCCACCACTGCCTGGGGTGGGACAGATTGTTTTCGATTGCAGTATGGCAGATTGTTTTGGATTGCAGTGTGGTAGTTTGTTTTGGATTGGAGTGCAGAAGATTGCAGTGGGGTAGATTGTTTTGAATTGGAGTAGGGGAGATTGTTTTGAAGTGGAGTCGGGCAGATTGGAGTGGGTCAGATTGTTTTGGATCGGAGTAGGACAGATTGTTTTGGAGTGGTGCAGATTGTTTTTTATTAGAGGGGGGCAAATTGGAGTGAGACAGATTTGATAGGGGAGCTGGAGAGGGTTGGAGTGGGATGAGTTAGAGTGGATTGGATTCGGGTGAGTGATTTGGACTGGAGTGAGGTGGATTAGTGTGGGTGAAGTGGTCTGGATGGGGGTGGATTGTAGTGGGGCAGATTGGAGTGGGGTGGATTGAAGTGTACCGCAGGATTATGTGTCAAAGCATAATTTCAGAATTTACACATAATAAAGAAACACTGTTGTTTTGCAATATTTTAAACAAGCTAATCGTCATCTTTTGAGAAGAGCGCCCACGAACAAAAACAAAAGAAAACATGCGTGGAACGTGGGAAAAGACGATTTGGCAAAATAAAAGAAAGTTAGATTTAAATTTAAAACTTAACAGTTTTGGTTGACCTGCTGGTCATGTTTTTGCCAGTCACAAGCCTTCTGTTTGCAGGGCACTAGAAGGTAAAAGGAAAAAATAGTACCTTGATCAGGTGGGGAGCAGCGGTCAGGCACTGATTAAGCTGAATCAATCAACGCTTGGTCACTGCTCAACAGAGAGGAACGGAAATGATGCAAGACATGCCTTGATGAATTAAGAAACTGTAAAGAAAAGTGCCACATAATTAAAAAATGGTGAGAGACATGCGGGCTCCAAGCACTTTACTGAATACTACAGAGACTATCAAGCGAGACCCTAAAAAGGTCAGTTAGTTAAAATAAACAAACATTGTTACTTCTAAATATCAATATTCCAAGGACGCCTACATGCTCGTCAAGCAAAAAGTTCCTAGTGCATGGAGGGCCTTATGGTAGTTCTGAAGAGAGGCAAAGGACTTGGTCAGAGGGTGGCCTTGTTGGTGTGGTAGGGAGGCAATACCTCAAACGTTATTACTGGGGTAGGGGAGCTTCCAATTCGGAGTAATGAAAATTATCACAAAGCAATCAAGTAATTCCACATCAAAATAACAAGCGTGCGGGCTGACAACCATGCTCTCAGCATCAACGAGCGCAGAGTGAAGTGAATTTTACCATCCTCTGTGCATTTTTATTGCGAGGCTCATTTACATTTGACTTGGCGCGCAGAACGAGTGAGAACCCGGTCAATAGAAACAAAAATCATCTATTTAAAAAGTTTAGTTTCACGTGGGCCTGTTGTGCTTACTTCTTTCAGAATAGCTTTTGAACCTCTGTCCTGTGTGTGTCTGTGACTGTCACGTGAAAGGCAGTCAGAGCATCCAGGTGGGCCCCATGTCACCTGGGGCACCGCCCACCAGTGCTGGAGTTTTAAACAGCACCCGGTTGCATTTTGGGACTTGTGCCTTTTCAATGTGAGCTCAAAGACGGAAGTGTGGAATTCTGTTGGCTAAAAAATATTAACAGCGGAATGTGAATAGGCCACACAAGACATGACGTCACTGGAAAGCTAAACAGTATGTTGGGGAGACTGGGTGCGGCAATAGGGCTGACGTCATGAATACGTGCAACTCCTCGGTTATTTTTGAATGAACTGCTCATTCATTAGATCCCACCCTAAGAAATGAGCCCACCAGTATGAACACTTGTTTCATTAGAAAATGATGGAGTCACATTGCCTATGTAGAGCAGGTGCTTATACCTTGGTTGGAAGTCATTGCTCGGAGAGTGTTGTCTTTTAAGGTGATTGCACTAGGTCCGAGCAGGTGGGAGAAGACTTGTGCAGTGACTGAGTAAGAGAGATAACCTTCAATTACCACATCACCCTCCCGACATTGTAATCATGTCCTTTAAACGGTTTATCGACTCGACTTTCCACACTAAGTGCCAGGACGCAGGGTTTCGGTGCTCATGAAGTGCACAGACACACAGAAAACTGAAGGTAGCGTGGCCGAGCGGTCTAAGGCGCTGGATTTAGGCTCCAGTCTCTTTGGAGGCGTGGGTTCGAATCCCACCGCTGCCAGAGATGGATTTTAACAGATCTTAATGACGCATCTCCCTCCTGCCCCTTCAATTTGCATGCACAGTGACTCTTCCAATAGGTCCCTAATTTTAAAACTCTTTTACAGTCTCCTTCTAAGTAAACTCCTAAACCGTGGACTCCCAAGAAATCGGCTGATGGGCGCTGCTGTTGTTTTCCTTCATTCTGCTTAGATCACCTTCAAATGGAAGGTTTAACAATTAATTTGTTCTCCCCACGCGGTCACCCCGCTCTTCTCCCTGCAAAATAAAATCGAACTTCTGTTAAATAAAGATTTAAAGCAAATTATCTATCTTCCCAAATAAAGTTGGTAAATGTGTTCTTCACAGTTATTTTAAACATTAGGTTTAAAATAACCAAGTGACGTACTCGGCAGGATTCGAACCTGCGCAAGGAACCCCCAATGAATTTCAAGCTCATCACCTTAGCCACTCGGCCATAACTACGAGCTCTCATTAACCCATACCGAAACTTTATATCACAACAAAATTGTGCACAATGGCCGTGCACACCTATATATAACTCCATTTAGTTGTATCTCTAACTGTGTGCAAAGGGCACATTGCTATGTTTCTGTCTAAGCTTTGCTTTAGGTCTGAGGTCTTAAGAACCAAAGCAGGCTCCACGAATACTTGTCTGCACAAAAAAACAAGCATTTGCAATGCGAAAGGTCTCACATTTGGGAGAGTTAGAGCTATTGGCGTTGCAAATGACAATGTCTTTTACCTAGGTTTTGGTTTTCCTTGGGAAAATTGTATGTGTCCACGTTGTGTTTTGGGGCACTTCCTGTCGCGGGCGCTAGGCCTACCCACACAAGTGCGGTACCATTTTTATCGGGAGACTTGAGGAAACATAGAATAGCAAAACAAGTGTTACTGCCCCTTGTCTTTATCTACATTTTTTCCTTCCAAATATAAGACAGTGTGTAAAAAAGACGTCTATTTGAGAAATGCCCTTTAATTCGCATGCTAGTGTGGGCATCCCAGAATTCAGAGATGTGCAAATAACCACTGCTCCTCAACACCTTATCTTGTGCCCATTTTGGAAATAGAAAGGTTTTCTTGATACCTATTTTTCACTCTTTATACTTCGCAAATTAATTGCTGTATACCCGGTATAGAAAGAAAACCCACTGCAAGGTGCAGCTCATTTATTTTCTCTGGATACCTAGGGTTCTTGATGAACCTACAAGCCCAATATATCCCCGCAACCAGAAGAGTCCAGCAGACGTAACGGTATATTGCTTTCAAAATTCTGACATTGCAGAAAAAAGTTACAGAGTAAAACGTTGAGAAAAATTGCTGTTTTTTTCACCTCAATTTCAATATTTTTTTTTAGTTCAGTTGTTATGTTCTGTAGGAAACCCTTGTAAGATCTACACAAGTTACCCATTGCTGAATTCAGAATGTTGTCTTCTTTTCACAAATGTTTAGGTTACTGGGATCCAGCATTGGTTTCACACCCATTTCTGTCACTGACTGGAAGGAGGCTAAAAGCACACAAAATCGTAAAAATGGGGTATGTCCCAGTAAAATGCCAAAATTGAGTTGAAAAATTGGGTTTTCTGATTTAAGTCTGCCTGTCCCTGAAAGCTGGGAAGCTGGTGATTTTAGCACTGCAAACCCTTTGTGGATGCCAATTTCAGGGACAAAAACCACAAGCCTTCTTCTCCAGCCCTTTTTTCCATTTATTTTTAAAAAAATACATTTTTACTGTATTTTGGCTAATTTCTTGGTCTCCTTCAGGGGAACCCACAAAGTCTGGGTACCTCTAGAATCCCTAGGATGTTGCAAAAAAAGGACACACATTTGGCCTGGGTAGCTTATGTGGACAAAAATGTATGATGGCCTAAGCGCGTCCTGCCCCAAATAGCCAAAAAAATGCCTGGCACCTGACGGGGAAAAGGCCTGGCAGCGAAGGGGTTAAAATGCACTATTTTATTCCAATTTCTTCACTTAGCTTCAGATGAACTATTGTTCCCTCCCACCCCCTCCTTTCAAAGTGCACCAGCCACCACTGCCTGGGGTGGGACAGATTGTTTTCGATTGCAGTATGGCAGATTGTTTTGGATTGCAGTGTGGTAGTTTGTTTTGGATTGGAGTGCAGAAGATTGCAGTGGGGTAGATTGTTTTGAATTGGAGTAGGGGAGATTGTTTTGAAGTGGAGTCGGGCAGATTGGAGTGGGTCAGATTGTTTTGGATCGGAGTAGGACAGATTGTTTTGGAGTGGTGCAGATTGTTTTTTATTAGAGGGGGGCAAATTGGAGTGAGACAGAT
The DNA here is from genome assembly GCF_031143425.1 of Pleurodeles waltl. NCBI lineage: Eukaryota > Metazoa > Chordata > Amphibia > Caudata > Salamandridae > Pleurodeles > Pleurodeles waltl. Next base: position 125,527,454 of record NC_090451.1, read on the forward strand.
TTGATAGGGGTGGCTGGAGAGGGTTGGAGTGGGATGAGTTAGAGTGGATTGGATTCGGGTGAGTGATTTGGACTGGAGTGAGGTGGATTAGTGTGGGTGAAGTGGTCTGGATGGGGGTGGATTGTAGTGGGGCAGATTGGAGTGGGGTGGATTGAAGTGTACCGCAGGATTATGTGTCAAAGCATAATTTCAGAATTTACACATAATAAAGAAACACTGTTGTTTTGCAATATCTTAAACAAGCTAATCGTCATCTTTTGAGAAGAGCGCCCACGAACAAAAACAAAAGAAAACATGCGTGGAACGTGGGAAAAGACGATTTGGCAAAATAAAAGAAAGTTAGATTTAAATTTAAAACTTAACAGTTTTGGTTGACCTGCTGGTCATGTTTTTGCCAGTCACAAGCCTTCTGTTTGCAGGGCAGTAGAAGGTAAAAGGAAAAAATAGTACCTTGATCAGGTGGGGAGCAGCGGTCAGGCACTGATTAAGCTGAATCAATCAACGCTTGGTCGCTGCTCTACAGAGAGGAACGGAAATGATGCAAGACATGCCTTGATGAATTAAGAAACTGTAAAGAAGAGTGCCACATAAATAAAAAAAATGGTGAGAGACATGCGGGCTCCAAGCACTTTACTGAATACTACAGAGTCTATCAAGCGAGACCCTAAAAAGGTCAGTTAGTTAAAATAAACAAACATTGTTACTTCTAAATATCAATATTCCAAGGACGCCTACATGGTCGTCAAGCAAAAAGTTCCTAGTGCATGGAGGGCCTTATGGTAGTTCTGAAGAGAGGCAAAGGACTTGGTCAGAGGGTGGCCTTGTTGGTGTGGTAGGGAGGTAATACCTCAAACGTTATTACTGGGGTAGGGGAGCTTCCAATTCGGAGTAATGAAAATTATCACAAAGCAATCAAGTAATTCCACATCAAAATAACAAGCGTGCGGGCTGACAACCATGCTCTCAGCATCAACGAGCGCAGAGTGAAGTGAATGTTACCATCCTCTGTGCATTTTTATTGCGAGGCTCATTTACATTTGACTTGGCGCGCAGAACGAGTGAGAAACCGGTCAATAGAAAGAAAAATCATCTATTTAAAAAGTTTAGTTTCACGTGGGCCTGTTGTGCTTACTTCTTTCAGAATAGCTTTTGAACCTCTGTCCTGTGTGTGTCTGTGACTGTCACGTGAAAGGCAGTCAGAGCATCCAGGTGGGCCCCATGTCACCTGGGGCACCGCCCACCAGTGCTGGAGTTTTAAACAGCACCCGGTTGCATTTTGGGACTTGTGCCTTTTCAATGTGAGCTCAAAGACCGGGAAGTGTGGAATTCTGTTGGCTAAAAAATATTAACAGCGGAATGTGAATAGGCCACTCAAGACATGACGTCACTGGAAAGCTAAACAGTATGTTGGGGAGACTGGGTGCGGCAATAGGGCTGATGTCATGAATACGTGCAACTCCTCGGTTATTTTTGAATGAACTGCTCATTCATTAGATCCCACCCTAAGAAATGAGCCCACCAGTATGAACACTTGTTTCATTAGAAAATGATGGAGTCACATTGCCTATGTAGAGCAGGTGCTTATACCTTGGTTGGAAGTCATTGCTCGGAGAGTGTTGTCTTTTAAGGTGATTGCACTAGGTCCGAGCAGGTGGGAGAAGACTTGTGCAGTGACTGAGTAAGAGAGATAACCTTCAATTACCACATCACCCTCCCGACATTGTAATCATGTCCTTTAAACGGTTTATCGACTCGACTTTCCACACTAAGTGCCAGGACGCAGGGTTTCGGTGCTCATGAAGTGCACAGACACACAGAAAACTGAAGGTAGCGTGGCCGAGCGGTCTAAGGCGCTGGATTTAGGCTCCAGTCTCTTTGGAGGCGTGGGTTCGAATCCCACCGCTGCCAGAGATGGATTTTAACAGATCTTAATGACGCATCTCCCTCCTGCCCCTTCAATTTGCATGCACAGTGACTCTTCCAATAGGTCCCTAATTTTAAAACTCTTTTACAGTCTCCTTCTAAGTAAACTCCTAAACCGTGGACTCCCAAGAAATCGGCTGATGGGCGCTGCTGTTGTTTTCCTTCATTCTGCTTAGATCACCTTCAAATGGAAGGTTTAACAAATAATTTGTTCTCCCCACGCGGTCACCCCGCTCTTCTCCCTGCAAAATAAAATCGAACTTCTGTTAAATAAAGATTTAAAGCAAATTATCTATCTTCCCAAATAAAGTTGGTAAATGTGTTCTTCACAGTTATTTTAAACATTAGGTTTAAAATAACCAAGTGACGTACTCGGCAGGATTCGAACCTGCGCAAGGAACCCCCAATGAATTTCAAGCTCATCACCTTAGCCACTCGGCCATAACTACGAGCTCTCATTAACCCATACCGAAACTTTATATCACAACAGAATTGTGCACAATGGCCGTGCACACCTATATATAACTCCATTTAGTTGTATCTCTAACTGTGTGCAAAGGGCACATTGCTATGTTTCTGTCTAAGCTTTGCTTTAGGTCTGAGGTCTTAAGAACCAAAGCAGGCTCCACGAATACTTGTCTGCACAAAAAAACAAGCATTTGCAATGCGAAAGGTCTCACATTTGGGAGAGTTAGAGCTATTGGCGTTGCAAATGACAATGTCTTTTACCTAGGTTTTGGTTTTCCTTGGGAAAATTGTATGTGTCCACGTTGTGTTTTGGGGCACTTCCTGTCGCGGGCGCTAGGCCTACCCACACAAGTGCGGTACCATTTTTATCGGGAGACTTGAGGAAACATAGAATAGCAAAACAAGTGTTACTGCCCCTTGTCTTTATCTACATTTTTTCCTTCCAAATATAAGACAGTGTGTAAAAAAGACGTCTACATGAGAAATGCCCTTTAATTCGCATGCTAGTGTGGGCACCCCAGAATTCAGAGATGTGCAAATAACCACTGCTCCTCAACACCTTATCTTGTGCCCATTTTGGAAATAGAAAGGTTTTCTTGATACCTATTTTTCACTCTTTATACTTCGGCAAATTAATTGCTGTATACCCGGTATAGAAAGAAAACCCACTGCAAGGTGCAGCTCATTTATTTTCTCTGGATACCTAGGGTTCTTGATGAACCTACAAGCCCAATATATCCCCGCAACCAGAAGAGTCCAGCAGACGTGACGGTATATTGCTTTCAAAATTCTGACATTGCAGAAAAAAGTTACAGAGTAAAACGTAGAGAAAAATGGCTGTTTTTTTCACCTCAATTTCAATTTTTTTTTTTAGTTCAGTTGTTATTTTCTGTAGGAAACCCTTGTAAGATCTACACAAGTTACCCATTGCTGAATTCAGAATGTTGTCTTCTTTTCACAAATTTTAGGTTACTGGGATCCAGCATTGGTTTCACACCCATTTCTGTCACTGACTGGAAGGAGGCTAAAAGCACACAAAATCGTAAAAATGGGGTATGTCCCAGTAAAATGCCAAAATTGAGTTGAAAAATTGGGTTTTCTGATTCAAGTCTGCCTGTCCCTGAAAGCTGGGAAGCTGGTGATTTTAGCACTGCAAACCCTTTGTGGATGCCAATTTCAGGGACAAAAACCACAAGCCTTCTTCTCCAGCCCTTTTTTCCATTTATTTTTAAAAAAATACATTTTTACTGTATTTTGGCTAATTTCTTGGTCTCCTTCAGGGGAACCCACAAAGTCTGGGTACCTCTAGAATCCCTAGGATGTTGCAAAAAAAGGACACACATTTGGCCTGGGTAGCTTATGTGGACAAAAATGTATGATGGCCTAAGCGCGTCCTGCCCCAAATAGCCAAAAAAATGCCTGGCACCTGACGGGGAAAAGGCCTGGCAGCGAAGGGGTTAAAATGCACTATTTTATTCCAATTTCTTCACTTAGCTTCAGATGAACTATTGTTCCCTCCCACCCCCTCCTTTCAAAGTGCACCAGCCACCACTGCCTGGGGTGGGACAGATTGTTTTCGATTGCAGTATGGCAGATTGTTTTGGATTGCAGTGTGGTAGTTTGTTTTGGATTGGAGTGCAGAAGATTGCAGTGGGGTAGATTGTTTTGAATTGGAGTAGGGGAGATTGTTTTGAAGTGGAGTCGGGCAGATTGGAGTGGGTCAGATTGTTTTGGATCGGAGTAGGACAGATTGTTTTGGAGTGGTGCAGATTGTTTTTTATTAGAGGGGGGCAAATTGGAGTGAGACAGATTTGATAGGGGTGGCTGGAGAGGGTTGGAGTGGGATGAGTTAGAGTGGATTGGATTCGGGTGAGTGATTTGGACTGGAGTGAGGTGGATTAGTGTGGGTGAAGTGGTCTGGATGGGGGTGGATTGTAGTGGGGCAGACTGGAGTGGGGTGGATTGAAGTGTACCGCAGGATTATGTGTCAAAGCATAATTTCAGAATTTACACATAATAAAGAAACACTGTTGTTTTGCAATATTTTAAACAAGCTAATCGTCATCTTTTGAGAAGAGCGCCCACGAACAAAAACAAAAGAAAACATGCGTGGAACGTGGGAAAAGACGATTTGGCAAAATAAAAGAAAGTTAGATTTAAATTGAAAACTTAACAGTTTTGGTTGACCTGCTGGTCATGTTTTTGCCAGTCACAAGCCTTTTGTTTGCAGGGCACTAGAAGGTAAAAGGAAAAAATAGTACCTTGATCAGGTGGGGAGCAGCGGTCAGGCACTGATTAAGCTGAATCAATCAACGCTTGGTCGCTGCTCTACAGAGAGGAACGGAAATGATGCAAGACATGCCTTGATGAATTAAGAAACTGTAAAGAAGAGTGCCACATAATTAAAAAATGGTGAGAGACATGCGGGCTCCAAGCCCTTTACTGAATACTACAGAGTCTATCAAGCGAGACCCTAAAAAGGTCAGTTAGTTAAAATAAACAAACATTGTTACTTCTAAATATCAATATTCCAAGGACGCCTACATGCTCGTCAAGCAAAAAGTTCCTAGTGCATGGAGGGCCTTATGGTAGTTCTGAAGAGAGGCAAAGGACTTGGTCAGAGGGTGGCCTTGTTGGTGTGGTAGGGAGGCAATACCTCAAACGTTATTACTGGGGTAGGGGAGCTTGCAATTCGGAGTAATGAAAATTATCACAAAGCAATCAAGTAATTCCACATCAAAATAACAAGCGTGCGGGCTGACAACCATGCTCTCAGCATCAACGAGCGCAGAGTGAAGTGAATTTTACCATCCTCTGTGCATTTTTATTGCGAGGCTCATTTACATTTGACTTGGCGCGCAGAACGAGTGAGAACCCGGTCAATAGAAACAAAAATCATCTATTTAAAAAGTTTAGTTTCACGTGGGCCTGTTGTGCTTACTTCTTTCAGAATAGCTTTTGAACCTCTGTCCTGTGTGTGTCTGTGACTGTCACGTGAAAGGCAGTCAGAGCATCCAGGTGGGCCCCATGTCACCTGGGGCACCGCCCACCAGTGCTGGAGTTTTAAACAGCACCCGGTTGCATTTTGGGACTTGTGCCTTTTCAATGTGAGCTCAAAGACCGGGAAGTGTGGAATTCTGTTGGCTAAAAAATATTAACAGCGGAATGTGAATAGGCCACACAAGACATGACGTCACTGGAAAGCTAAACAGTATGTTGGGGAGACTGGGTGCGGCAATAGGGCTGATGTCATGAATACGTGCAACTCCTCGGTTATTTTTGAATGAACTGCTCATTCATTAGATCCCACCCTAAGAAAGGAGCCCACCAGTATGAACACTTGTTTCATTAGAAAATGATGGAGTCACATTGCCTATGTAGAGCAGGTGCTTATACCTTGGTTGGAAGTCATTGCTCGGAGAGTGTTGTCTTTTAAGGTGATTGCACTAGGTCCGAGCAGGTGGGAGAAGACTTGTGCAGTGACTGAGTAAGAGAGATAACCTTCAATTACCACATCACCCTCCCGACATTGTAATCATGTCCTTTAAACGGTTTATCGAATCGACTTTCCACACTGAGTGCCAAGACGCAGGGTTTCGGTGCTCATGAAGTGCACAGACACACAGAAAACTGAAGGTAGCGTGGCCGAGCGGTCTAAGGCGCTGGATTTAGGCTCCAGTCTCTTTGGAGGCGTGGGTTCGAATCCCATCGCTGCCAGAGATGGATTTTAACAGATCTTAATGACGCATCTCCCTCCTGCCCCTTCAATTTGCATGCACAGTGACTCTACCAATAGGTCCCTAATTTTAAAACTCTTTTACAGTCTCCTTCTAAGTAAACTCCTAAACCGTGGACTCCCAAGAAATCGGCTGATGGGCGCTGCTGTTGTTTTCCTTCATTCTGCTTAGATCACCTTCAAATGGAAGGTTTAACAAATAATTTGTTCTCCCCACGCGGTCACCCCGCTCTTCTGTCTGCAAAATAAAATCGAACCTCTGTTAAATAAAGATTTAAAGCAAATTATCTATCTTCCCAAATAAAGTTGGTAAATGTGTTCTTCACAGTTATTTTAAATATCAGGTTTAAAATAAACAAGTGACGTACTCGGCAGGATTCGAACCTGCGCAATGAACCCCCAATGAATTTCAAGCTCATCACCTTAGCCACTCGGCCATAACTACGAGCTCTCATTAACCCATACCGAAACTTTATATCACAACAGAATTGTGCACAATGGCCGTGCACACCTATATATAACTCCATTTAGTTGTATCTCTAACTGTGTGCAAAGGGCACATTGCTATGTTTCTGTCTAAGCTTTGCTATAGGTCTGAGGTCTTAAGAACCAAAGCAGGCTCCACGAATACTTGTCTGCACAAAAAAACAAGCATTTGCAATGCGAAAGGTCTCACACTTGGGAGAGTTAGAGCTATTGGCGTTGCAAATGACAATGTCTTTTACCTAGGTTTTGGTTTTCCTTGGGAAAATTGTATGTGTCCACGTTATGTTTTGGGGCACTTCCTGTCGCGGGCGCTAGGCCTACCCACACAAGTGCGGTACCATTTTTATCGGGAGACTTGAGGAAACATAGAATAGCAAAACAAGTGTTACTGCCCCTTGTCTTTATCTACATTTTTTCCTTCCAAATATAAGACAGTGTGTAAAAAAGACGTCTATATGAGAAATGCCCTTTAATTCGCATGCTAGTGTGGGCACCCCAGAATTCAGAGATGTGCAAATAACCACTGCTCCTCAACACCTTATCTTGTGCCCATTTTGGAAATAGAAAGGTTTTCTTGATACCTATTTTTCACTCTTTATACTTTGGCAAATTAATTGCTGTATACCCGGTATAGAAAGAAAACCCACTGCAAGGTGCAGCTCATTTATTTTCTCTGGATACCTAGGGTTCTTGATGAACCTACAAGCCCAATATATCCCCGCAACCAGAAGAGTCCAGCAGACGTAACGGTATATTGCTTTCAAAATTCTGACATTGCAGAAAAAAGTTACAGAGTAAAACGTAGAGAAAAATGGCTGTTTTTTTCACCTCAATTTCAATATTTGTTTTTAGTTCAGTTGTTATTTTCTGTAGGAAACCCTTGTAAGATCTACACAAGTTACCCATTGCTGAATTCAGAATGTTGTCTTCTTTTCACAAATGTTTAGGTTACTGGGATCCAGCATTGGTTTCACACCCATTTCTGTCACTGACTGGAAGGAGGCTAAAAGCACACAAAATCGTAAAAATGGGGTATGTCCCAGTAAAATGCCAAAATTGAGTTGAAAAATTGGGTTTTCTGATTCAAGTCTGCCTGTCCCTGAAAGCTGGGAAGCTGGTGATTTTAGCACTGCAAACCCTTTGTGGATGCCAATTTCAGGGACAAAAACCACAAGCCTTCTTCTCCAGCCCTTTTTTCCATTTATTTTTTTAAAAATACATTTCTACTGTATTTTGGCTAATTTCTTGGTCTCCTTCAGGGGAACCCACAAAGTCTGGGTACCTCTAGAATCCCTAGGATGTTGCTAAAAAAGGACACAAATTTGGCGTCGGTAGCTTATGTGGACAAAAATGTATGATGGCCTAAGCGCGTCCTGCCCCAAATAGCCAAAAAAATGCCTGGCACCTGAGGGGGAAAAGGCCTGGCAGCGAAGGGGTTAAAATGCACTATTTTATTCCAATTTCTTCACTTAGCTTCAGATGAACTATTGTTCCCTCCCACCCCCTCCTTTCAAAGTGCACCAGCCACCACTGCCTGGGGTGGGACAGATTGTTTTCGATTGCAGTATGGCAGATTGTTTTGGATTGCAGTGTGGTAGTTTGTTTTGGATTGGAGTGCAGAAGATTGCAGTGGGGTAGATTGTTTTGAATTGGAGTAGGGGAGATTGTTTTGAAGTGGAGTCGGGCAGATTGGAGTGGGTCAGATTGTTTTGGATCGGAGTAGGACAGATTGTTTTGGATCGGAGTAGGACAGATTGTTTTGGAGTGGTGCAGATTGTTTTTTATTAGAGGGGGGCAAATTGGAGTGAGACAGATTTGATAGGGGTGGCTGGAGAGGGTTGGAGTGGGATGAGTTAGAGTGGATTGGATTCGGGTGAGTGATTTGGACTGGAGTGAGGTGGATTAGTGTGGGTGAAGTGGTCTGGATGGGGGTGGATTGTAGTGGGGCAGATTGGAGTGGGGTGGATTGAAGTGTACCGCAGGATTATGTGTCAAAGCATAATTTCAGAATTTACACATAATAAAGAAACACTGTTGTTTTGCAATATCTTAAACAAGCTAATCGTCATCTTTTGAGAAGAGCGCCCACGAACAAAAACAAAAGAAAACATGCGTGGAACGTGGGAAAAGACGATTTGGCAAAATAAAAGAAAGTTAGATTTAAATTTAAAACTTAACAGTTTTGGTTGACCTGCTGGTCATGTTTTTGCCAGTCACAAGCCTTCTGTTTGCAGGGCACTAGAAGGTAAAAGGAAAAAATAGTACCTTGATCAGGTGGGGAGCAGCGGTCAGGCACTGATTAAGCTGAATCAATCAACGCTTGGTCGCTGCTCTACAGAGAGGAACGGAAATGATGCAAGACATGCCTTGATGAATTAAGAAACTGTAAAGAAGAGTGCCACATAAATAAAAAAAATGGTGAGAGACATGCGGGCTCCAAGCACTTTACTGAATACTACAGAGTCTATCAAGCGAGACCCTAAAAAGGTCAGTTAGTTAAAATAAACAAACATTGTTACTTCTAAATATCAATATTCCAAGGACGCCTACATGGTCGTCAAGCAAAAAGTTCCTAGTGCATGGAGGGCCTTATGGTAGTTCTGAAGAGAGGCAAAGGACTTGGTCAGAGGGTGGCCTTGTTGGTGTGGTAGGGAGGTAATACCTCAAACGTTATTACTGGGGTAGGGGAGCTTCCAATTCGGAGTAATGAAAATTATCACAAAGCAATCAAGTAATTCCACATCAAAATAACAAGCGTGCGGGCTGACAACCATGCTCTCAGCATCAACGAGCGCAGAGTGAAGTGAATGTTACCATCCTCTGTGCATTTTTATTGCGAGGCTCATTTACATTTGACTTGGCGCGCAGAACGAGTGAGAACCCGGTCAATAGAAACAAAAATCATCTATTTAAAAAGTTTAGTTTCACGTGGGCCTGTTGTGCTTACTTCTTTCAGAATAGCTTTTGAACCTCTGTCCTGTGTGTGTCTGTGACTGTCACGTGAAAGGCAGTCAGAGCATCCAGGTGGGCCCCATGGAGTTTTAAACAGCACCCGGTTGCATTTTGGGACTTGTGCCTTTTCAATGTGAGCTCAAAGACCGAGAAGTGTGGAATTCTGTTGGCTAAAAAATATTAACAGCGGAATGTGAATAGGCCACACAAGACATGACGTCACTGGAAAGCTAAACAGTATGTTGGGGAGACTGGGTGCGGCAATAGGGCTGATGTCATGAATACGTGCAACTCCTCGGTTATTTTTGAATGAACTGCTCATTCATTAGATCCCACCCTAAGAAATGAGCCCACCAGTATGAACACTTGTTTCATTAGAAAATGATGGAGTCACATTGCCTATGTAGAGCAGGTGCTTATACCTTGGTTGGAAGTCATTGCTCGGAGAGTGTTGTCTTTTAAGGTGATTGCACTAGGTCCGAGCAGGTGGGAGAAGACTTGTGCAGTGACTGAGTAAGAGAGATAACCTTCAATTACCACATCACCCTCCCGACATTGTAATCATGTCCTTTAAACGGTTTATCGACTCGACTTTCCACACTGAGTGCCAAGACGCAGGGTTTCGGTGCTCATGAAGTGCACAGACACACAGAAAACTGAAGGTAGCGTGGCCGAGCCGTCTAAGGCGCTGGATTTAGGCTCCAGTCTCTTTGGAGGCGTGGGTTCGAATCCCCCCGCTGCCAGAGATGGATTTTAACAGATCTTAATGACGCATCTCCCTCCTGCCCCTTAAATTTGCATGCACAGTGACTCTACCAATAGGTCCCTAATTTTAAAACTCTTTTACAGTCTCCTTCTAAGTAAACTCCTAAACCGTGGACTCCCAAGAAATCGGCTGATGGGCGCTGCTGTTGTTTTCCTTCATTCTGCTTAGATCACCTTCAAATGGAAGGTTTAACAAATAATTTGTTCTCCCCACGCGGTCACCCCGCTCTTCTGTCTGCAAAATAAAATCGAACCTCTGTTAAATAAAGATTTAAAGCAAATTATCTATCTTCCCAAATAAAGTTGGTAAATGTGTTCTTCACAGTTATTTTAAACATTAGGTTTAAAATAACCAAGTGACGTACTCGGCAGGATTCGTACCTGCGCAAGGAACCCCCAATGAATTTCAAGCTCATCACCTTAGCCACTCGGCCATAACTACGAGCTCTCATTAACCCATACCGAAACTTTATATCACAACAGAATTGTGCACAATGGCCGTGCACACCTATATATAACTCCATTTAGTTGTATCTCTAACTGTGTGCAAAGGGCACATTGCTATGTTTCTGTCTAAGCTTTGCTTTAGGTCTGAGGTCTTAAGAACCAAAGCAGGCTCCACGAATACTTGTCTGCACAAAAAAACAAGCATTTGCAATGCGAAAGGTCTCACATTTGGGAGAGTTAGAGCTATTGGCGTTGCAAATGACAATGTCTTTTACCTAGGTTTTGGTTTTCCTTGGGAAAATTGTATGTGTCCACGTTGTGTTTTGGGGCACTTCCTGTCGCGGGCGCTAGGCCTACCCACACAAGTGCGGTACCATTTTTATCGGGAGACTTGAGGAAACATAGAATAGCAAAACAAGTGTTACTGCCCCTTGTCTTTATCTACATTTTTTCCTTCCAAATATAAGACAGTGTGTAAAAAAGACGTCTACATGAGAAATGCCCTTTAATTCGCATGCTAGTGTGGGCACCCCAGAATTCAGAGATGTGCAAATAACCACTGCTCCTCAACACCTTATCTTGTGCCCATTTTGGAAATAGAAAGGTTTTCTTGATACCTATTTTTCACTCTTTATACTTCGGCAAATTAATTGCTGTATACCCGGTATAGAAAGAAAACCCACTGCAAGGTGCAGCTCATTTATTTTCTCTGGATACCTAGGGTTCTTGATGAACCTACAAGCCCAATATATCCCCGCAACCAGAAGAGTCCAGCAGACGTGACGGTATATTGCTTTCAAAATTCTGACATTGCAGAAAAAAGTTACAGAGTAAAACGTAGAGAAAAATGGCTGTTTTTTTCACCTCAATTTCAATTTTTTTTTTTAGTTCAGTTGTTATTTTCTGTAGGAAACCCTTGTAAGATCTACACAAGTTACCCATTGCTGAATTCAGAATGTTGTCTTCTTTTCACAAATGTTTAGGTTACTGGGATCCAGCATTGGTTTCACACCCATTTCTGTCACTGACTGGAAGGAGGCTAAAAGCACACAAAATCGTAAAAATGGGGTATGTCCCAGTAAAATGCCAAAATTGAGTTGAAAAATTGGGTTTTCTGATTCAAGTCTGCCTGTCCCTGAAAGCTGGGAAGCTGGTGATTTTAGCACTGCAAACCCTTTGTGGATGCCAATTTCAGGGACAAAAACCACAAGCCTTCTTCTCCAGCCCTTTTTTCCATTTATTTTTAAAAAAATACATTTTTACTGTATTTTGGCTAATTTCTTGGTCTCCTTCAGGGGAACCCACAAAGTCTGGGTACCTCTAGAATCCCTAGGATGTTGGAAAAAAAGGACACACATTTGGCCTGGGTAGCTTATGTGGACAAAAATGTATGATGGCCTAAGCGCGTCCTGCCCCAAATAGCCAAAAAAATGCCTGGCACCTGACGGGGAAAAGGCCTGGCAGCGAAGGGGTTAAAATGCACTATTTTATTCCAATTTCTTCACTTAGCTTCAGATGAACTATTGTTCCCTCCCACCCCCTCCTTTCAAAGTGCACCAGCCACCACTGCCTGGGGTGGGACAGATTGTTTTCGATTGCAGTATGGCAGATTGTTTTGGATTGCAGTGTGGTAGTTTGTTTTGGATTGGAGTGCAGAAGATTGCAGTGGGGTAGATTGTTTTGAATTGGAGTAGGGGAGATTGTTTTGAAGTGGAGTCGGGCAGATTGGAGTGGGTCAGATTGTTTTGGATCGGAGTAGGACAGATTGTTTTGGAGTGGTGCAGATTGTTTTTTATTAGAGGGGGGCAAATTGGAGTGAGACAGATTTGATAGGGGTGGCTGGAGAGGGTTGGAGTGGGATGAGTTAGAGTGGATTGGATTCGGGTGAGTGATTTGGACTGGAGTGAGGTGGATTAGTGTGGGTGAAGTGGTCTGGATGGGGGTGGATTGTAGTGGGGCAGACTGGAGTGGGGTGGATTGAAGTGTACCGCAGGATTATGTGTCAAAGCATAATTTCAGAATTTACACATAATAAAGAAACACTGTTGTTTTGCAATATTTTAAACAAGCTAATCGTCATCTTTTGAGAAGAGCGCCCACGAACAAAAACAAAAGAAAACATGCGTGGAACGTGGGAAAAGACGATTTGGCAAAATAAAAGAAAGTTAGATTTAAATTGAAAACTTAACAGTTTTGGTTGACCTGCTGGTCATGTTTTTGCCAGTCACAAGCCTTTTGTTTGCAGGGCACTAGAAGGTAAAAGGAAAAAATAGTACCTTGATCAGGTGGGGAGCAGCGGTCAGGCACTGATTAAGCTGAATCAATCAACGCTTGGTCGCTGCTCTACAGAGAGGAACGGAAATGATGCAAGACATGCCTTGATGAATTAAGAAACTGTAAAGAAGAGTGCCACATAATTAAAAAATGGTGAGAGACATGCGGGCTCCAAGCCCTTTACTGAATACTACAGAGTCTATCAAGCGAGACCCTAAAAAGGTCAGTTAGTTAAAATAAACAAACATTGTTACTTCTAAATATCAATATTCCAAGGACGCCTACATGCTCGTCAAGCAAAAAGTTCCTAGTGCATGGAGGGCCTTATGGTAGTTCTGAAGAGAGGCAAAGGACTTGGTCAGAGGGTGGCCTTGTTGGTGTGGTAGGGAGGCAATACCTCAAACGTTATTACTGGGGTAGGGGAGCTTGCAATTCGGAGTAATGAAAATTATCACAAAGCAATCAAGTAATTCCACATCAAAATAACAAGCGTGCGGGCTGACAACCATGCTCTCAGCATCAACGAGCGCAGAGTGAAGTGAATTTTACCATCCTCTGTGCATTTTTATTGCGAGGCTCATTTACATTTGACTTGGCGCGCAGAACGAGTGAGAACCCGGTCAATAGAAACAAAAATCATCTATTTAAAAAGTTTAGTTTCACGTGGGCCTGTTGTGCTTACTTCTTTCAGAATAGCTTTTGAACCTCTGTCCTGTGTGTGTCTGTGACTGTCACGTGAAAGGCAGTCAGAGCATCCAGGTGGGCCCCATGTCACCTGGGGCACCGCCCACCAGTGCTGGAGTTTTAAACAGCACCCGGTTGCATTTTGGGACTTGTGCCTTTTCAATGTGAGCTCAAAGACGGAAGTGTGGAATTCTGTTGGCTAAAAAATATTAACAGCGGAATGTGAATAGGCCACACAAGACATGACGTCACTGGAAAGCTAAACAGTATGTTGGGGAGACTGGGTGCGGCAATAGGGCTGATGTCATGAATACGTGCAACTCCTCGGTTATTTTTGAATGAACTGCTCATTCATTAGATCCCACCCTAAGAAAGGAGCCCACCAGTATGAACACTTGTTTCATTAGAAAATGATGGAGTCACATTGCCTATGTAGAGCAGGTGCTTATACCTTGGTTGGAAGTCATTGCTCGGAGAGTGTTGTCTTTTAAGGTGATTGCACTAGGTCCGAGCAGGTGGGAGAAGACTTGTGCAGTGACTGAGTAAGAGAGATAACCTTCAATTACCACATCACCCTCCCGACATTGTAATCATGTCCTTTAAACGGTTTATCGACTCGACTTTCCACACTGAGTGCCTAGACGCAGGGTTTCGGTGCTCATGAAGTGCACAGACACACAGAAAACTGAAGGTAGCGTGGCCGAGCGGTCTAAGGCGCTGGATTTAGGCTCCAGTCTCTTTGGAGGCGTGGGTTCGAATCCCATCGCTGCCAGAGATGGATTTTAACAGATCTTAATGACGCATCTCCCTCCTGCCCCTTCAATTTGCATGCACAGTGACTCTACCAATAGGTCCCTAATTTTAAAACTCTTTTACAGTCTCCTTCTAAGTAAACTCCTAAACCGTGGACTCCCAAGAAATCGGCTGATGGGCGCTGCTGTTGTTTTCCTTCATTCTGCTTAGATCACCTTCAAATGGAAGGTTTAACAAATAATTTGTTCTCCCCACGCGGTCACCCCGCTCTTCTGTCTGCAAAATAAAATCGAACCTCTGTTAAATAAAGATTTAAAGCAAATTATCTATCTTCCCAAATAAAGTTGGTAAATGTGTTCTTCACAGTTATTTTAAATATCAGGTTTAAAATAAACAAGTGACGTACTCGGCAGGATTCGAACCTGCGCAATGAACCCCCAATGAATTTCAAGCTCATCACCTTAGCCACTCGGCCATAACTACGAGCTCTCATTAACCCATACCGAAACTTTATATCACAACAGAATTGTGCACAATGGCCGTGCACACCTATATATAACTCCATTTAGTTGTATCTCTAACTGTGTGCAAAGGGCACATTGCTATGTTTCTGTCTAAGCTTTGCTATAGGTCTGAGGTCTTAAGAACCAAAGCAGGCTCCACGAATACTTGTCTGCACAAAAAAACAAGCATTTGCAATGCGAAAGGTCTCACACTTGGGAGAGTTAGAGCTATTGGCGTTGCAAATGACAATGTCTTTTACCTAGGTTTTGGTTTTCCTTGGGAAAATTGTATGTGTCCACGTTATGTTTTGGGGCACTTCCTGTCGCGGGCGCTAGGCCTACCCACACAAGTGCGGTACCATTTTTATCGGGAGACTTGAGGAAACATAGAATAGCAAAACAAGTGTTACTGCCCCTTGTCTTTATCTACATTTTTTCCTTCCAAATATAAGACAGTGTGTAAAAAAGACGTCTATATGAGAAATGCCCTTTAATTCGCATGCTAGTGTGGGCACCCCAGAATTCAGAGATGTGCAAATAACCACTGCTCCTCAACACCTTATCTTGTGCCCATTTTGGAAATAGAAAGGTTTTCTTGATACCTATTTTTCACTCTTTATACTTTGGCAAATTAATTGCTGTATACCCGGTATAGAAAGAAAACCCACTGCAAGGTGCAGCTCATTTATTTTCTCTGGATACCTAGGGTTCTTGATGAACCTACAAGCCCAATATATCCCCGCAACCAGAAGAGTCCAGCAGACGTAACGGTATATTGCTTTCAAAATTCTGACATTGCAGAAAAAAGTTACAGAGTAAAACGTAGAGAAAAATGGCTGTTTTTTTCACCTCAATTTCAATATTTGTTTTTAGTTCAGTTGTTATTTTCTGTAGGAAACCCTTGTAAGATCTACACAAGTTACCCATTGCTGAATTCAGAATGTTGTCTTCTTTTCACAAATGTTTAGGTTACTGGGATCCAGCATTGGTTTCACACCCATTTCTGTCACTGACTGGAAGGAGGCTAAAAGCACACAAAATCGTAAAAATGGGGTATGTCCCAGTAAAATGCCAAAATTGAGTTGAAAAATTGGGTTTTCTGATTCAAGTCTGCCTGTCCCTGAAAGCTGGGAAGCTGGTGATTTTAGCACTGCAAACCCTTTGTGGATGCCAATTTCAGGGACAAAAACCACAAGCCTTCTTCTCCAGCCCTTTTTTCCATTTATTTTTTTAAAAATACATTTCTACTGTATTTTGGCTAATTTCTTGGTCTCCTTCAGGGGAACCCACAAAGTCTGGGTACCTCTAGAATCCCTAGGATGTTGCTAAAAAAGGACACAAATTTGGCGTCGGTAGCTTATGTGGACAAAAATGTATGATGGCCTAAGCGCGTCCTGCCCCAAATAGCCAAAAAAATGCCTGGCACCTGAGGGGGAAAAGGCCTGGCAGCGAAGGGGTTAAAATGCACTATTTTATTCCAATTTCTTCACTTAGCTTCAGATGAACTATTGTTCCCTCCCACCCCCTCCTTTCAAAGTGCACCAGCCACCACTGCCTGGGGTGGGACAGATTGTTTTCGATTGCAGTATGGCAGATTGTTTTGGATTGCAGTGTGGTAGTTTGTTTTGGATTGGAGTGCAGAAGATTGCAGTGGGGTAGATTGTTTTGAATTGGAGTAGGGGAGATTGTTTTGAAGTGGAGTCGGGCAGATTGGAGTGGGTCAGATTGTTTTGGATCGGAGTAGGACAGATTGTTTTGGATCGGAGTAGGACAGATTGTTTTGGAGTGGTGCAGATTGTTTTTTATTAGAGGGGGGCAAATTGGAGTGAGACAGATTTGATAGGGGTGGCTGGAGAGGGTTGGAGTGGGATGAGTTAGAGTGGATTGGATTCGGGTGAGTGATTTGGACTGGAGTGAGGTGGATTAGTGTGGGTGAAGTGGTCTGGATGGGGGTGGATTGTAGTGGGGCAGATTGGAGTGGGGTGGATTGAAGTGTACCGCAGGATTATGTGTCAAAGCATAATTTCAGAATTTACACATAATAAAGAAACACTGTTGTTTTGCAATATCTTAAACAAGCTAATCGTCATCTTTTGAGAAGAGCGCCCACGAACAAAAACAAAAGAAAACATGCGTGGAACGTGGGAAAAGACGATTTGGCAAAATAAAAGAAAGTTAGATTTAAATTTAAAACTTAACAGTTTTGGTTGACCTGCTGGTCATGTTTTTGCCAGTCACAAGCCTTCTGTTTGCAGGGCAGTAGAAGGTAAAAGGAAAAAATAGTACCTTGATCAGGTGGGGAGCAGCGGTCAGGCACTGATTAAGCTGAATCAATCAACGCTTGGTCGCTGCTCTACAGAGAGGAACGGAAATGATGCAAGACATGCCTTGATGAATTAAGAAACTGTAAAGAAGAGTGCCACATAAATAAAAAAAATGGTGAGAGACATGCGGGCTCCAAGCACTTTACTGAATACTACAGAGTCTATCAAGCGAGACCCTAAAAAGGTCAGTTAGTTAAAATAAACAAACATTGTTACTTCTAAATATCAATATTCCAAGGACGCCTACATGGTCGTCAAGCAAAAAGTTCCTAGTGCATGGAGGGCCTTATGGTAGTTCTGAAGAGAGGCAAAGGACTTGGTCAGAGGGTGGCCTTGTTGGTGTGGTAGGGAGGTAATACCTCAAACGTTATTACTGGGGTAGGGGAGCTTCCAATTCGGAGTAATGAAAATTATCACAAAGCAATCAAGTAATTCCACATCAAAATAACAAGCGTGCGGGCTGACAACCATGCTCTCAGCATCAACGAGCGCAGAGTGAAGTGAATGTTACCATCCTCTGTGCATTTTTATTGCGAGGCTCATTTACATTTGACTTGGCGCGCAGAACGAGTGAGAAACCGGTCAATAGAAAGAAAAATCATCTATTTAAAAAGTTTAGTTTCACGTGGGCCTGTTGTGCTTACTTCTTTCAGAATAGCTTTTGAACCTCTGTCCTGTGTGTGTCTGTGACTGTCACGTGAAAGGCAGTCAGAGCATCCAGGTGGGCCCCATGTCACCTGGGGCACCGCCCACCAGTGCTGGAGTTTTAAACAGCACCCGGTTGCATTTTGGGACTTGTGCCTTTTCAATGTGAGCTCAAAGACCGGGAAGTGTGGAATTCTGTTGGCTAAAAAATATTAACAGCGGAATGTGAATAGGCCACTCAAGACATGACGTCACTGGAAAGCTAAACAGTATGTTGGGGAGACTGGGTGCGGCAATAGGGCTGATGTCATGAATACGTGCAACTCCTCGGTTATTTTTGAATGAACTGCTCATTCATTAGATCCCACCCTAAGAAATGAGCCCACCAGTATGAACACTTGTTTCATTAGAAAATGATGGAGTCACATTGCCTATGTAGAGCAGGTGCTTATACCTTGGTTGGAAGTCATTGCTCGGAGAGTGTTGTCTTTTAAGGTGATTGCACTAGGTCCGAGCAGGTGGGAGAAGACTTGTGCAGTGACTGAGTAAGAGAGATAACCTTCAATTACCACATCACCCTCCCGACATTGTAATCATGTCCTTTAAACGGTTTATCGACTCGACTTTCCACACTGAGTGCCAAGACGCAGGGTTTCGGTGCTCATGAAGTGCACAGACACACAGAAAACTGAAGGTAGCGTGGCCGAGCCGTCTAAGGCGCTGGATTTAGGCTCCAGTCTCTTTGGAGGCGTGGGTTCGAATCCCCCCGCTGCCAGAGATGGATTTTAACAGATCTTAATGACGCATCTCCCTCCTGCCCCTTAAATTTGCATGCACAGTGACTCTACCAATAGGTCCCTAATTTTAAAACTCTTTTACAGTCTCCTTCTAAGTAAACTCCTAAACCGTGGACTCCCAAGAAATCGGCTGATGGGCGCTGCTGTTGTTTTCCTTCATTCTGCTTAGATCACCTTCAAATGGAAGGTTTAACAAATAATTTGTTCTCCCCACGCGGTCACCCCGCTCTTCTGTCTGCAAAATAAAATCGAACCTCTGTTAAATAAAGATTTAAAGCAAATTATCTATCTTCCCAAATAAAGTTGGTAAATGTGTTCTTCACAGTTATTTTAAATATCAGGTTTAAAATAAACAAGTGACGTACTCGGCAGGATTCGAACCTGCGCAAGGAACCCCCAATGAATTTCAAGCTCATCACCTTAGCCACTCGGCCATAACTACGAGCTCTCATTAACCCATACCGAAACTTTATATCACAACAGAATTGTGCACAATGGCCGTGCACACCTATATATAACTCCATTTAGTTGTATCTCTAACTGTGTGCAAAGGGCACATTGCTATGTTTCTGTCTAAGCTTTGCTTTAGGTCTGAGGTCTTAAGAACCAAAGCAGGCTCCACGAATACTTGTCTGCACAAAAAAACAAGCATTTGCAATGCGAAAGGTCTCACATTTGGGAGAGTTAGAGCTATTGGCGTTGCAAATGACAATGTCTTTTACCTAGGTTTTGGTTTTCCTTGGGAAAATTGTATGTGTCCACGTTGTGTTTTGGGGCACTTCCTGTCGCGGGCGCTAGGCCTACCCACACAAGTGCGGTACCATTTTTATCGGGAGACTTGAGGAAACATAGAATAGCAAAACAAGTGTTACTGCCCCTTGTCTTTATCTACATTTTTTCCTTCCAAATATAAGACAGTGTGTAAAAAAGACGTCTACATGAGAAATGCCCTTTAATTCGCATGCTAGTGTGGGCACCCCAGAATTCAGAGATGTGCAAATAACCACTGCTCCTCAACACCTTATCTTGTGCCCATTTTGGAAATAGAAAGGTTTTCTTGATACCTATTTTTCACTCTTTATACTTCGGCAAATTAATTGCTGTATACCCGGTATAGAAAGAAAACCCACTGCAAGGTGCAGCTCATTTATTTTCTCTGGATACCTAGGGTTCTTGATGAACCTACAAGCCCAATATATCCCCGCAACCAGAAGAGTCCAGCAGACGTGACGGTATATTGCTTTCAAAATTCTGACATTGCAGAAAAAAGTTACAGAGTAAAACGTAGAGAAAAATGGCTGTTTTTTTCACCTCAATTTCAATTTTTTTTTTTAGTTCAGTTGTTATTTTCTGTAGGAAACCCTTGTAAGATCTACACAAGTTACCCATTGCTGAATTCAGAATGTTGTCTTCTTTTCACAAATGTTTAGGTTACTGGGATCCAGCATTGGTTTCACACCCATTTCTGTCACTGACTGGAAGGAGGCTAAAAGCACACAAAATCGTAAAAATGGGGTATGTCCCAGTAAAATGCCAAAATTGAGTTGAAAAATTGGGTTTTCTGATTCAAGTCTGCCTGTCCCTGAAAGCTGGGAAGCTGGTGATTTTAGCACTGCAAACCCTTTGTGGATGCCAATTTCAGGGACAAAAACCACAAGCCTTCTTCTCCAGCCCTTTTTTCCATTTATTTTTTAAAAAATACATTTTTACTGTATTTTGGCTAATTTCTTGGTCTCCTTCAGGGGAACCCACAAAGTCTGGGTACCTCTAGAATCCCTAGGATGTTGCAAAAAAAGGACACACATTTGGCCTGGGTAGCTTATGTGGACAAAAATGTATGATGGCCTAAGCGCGTCCTGCCCCAAATAGCCAAAAAAATGCCTGGCACCTGAGGGGGAAAAGGCCTGGCAGCGAAGGGGTTAAAATGCACTATTTTATTCCAATTTCTTCACTTAGCTTCAGATGAACTATTGTTCCCTCCCACCCCCTCCTTTCAAAGTGCACCAGCCACCACTGCCTGGGGTGGGACAGATTGTTTTCGATTGCAGTATGGCAGATTGTTTTGGATTGCAGTGTGGTAGTTTGTTTTGGATTGGAGTGCAGAAGATTGCAGTGGGGTAGATTGTTTTGAATTGGAGTAGGGGAGATTGTTTTGAAGTGGAGTCGGGCAGATTGGAGTGGGTCAGATTGTTTTGGATCGGAGTAGGACAGATTGTTTTGGATCGGAGTAGGACAGATTGTTTTGGAGTGGTGCAGATTGTTTTTTATTAGAGGGGGGCAAATTGGAGTGAGACAGATTTGATAGGGGTGGCTGGAGAGGGTTGGAGTGGGATGAGTTAGAGTGGATTGGATTCGGGTGAGTGATTTGGACTGGAGTGAGGTGGATTAGTGTGGGTGAAGTGGTCTGGATGGGGGTGGATTGTAGTGGGGCAGATTGGAGTGGGGTGGATTGAAGTGTACCGCAGGATTATGTGTCAAAGCATAATTTCAGAATTTACACATAATAAAGAAACACTGTTGTTTTGCAATATCTTAAACAAGCTAATCGTCATCTTTTGAGAAGAGCGCCCACGAACAAAAACAAAAGAAAACATGCGTGGAACGTGGGAAAAGACGATTTGGCAAAATAAAAGAAAGTTAGATTTAAATTTAAAACTTAACAGTTTTGGTTGACCTGCTGGTCATGTTTTTGCCAGTCACAAGCCTTCTGTTTGCAGGGCACTAGAAGGTAAAAGGAAAAAATAGTACCTTGATCAGGTGGGGAGCAGCGGTCAGGCACTGATTAAGCTGAATCAATCAACGCTTGGTCGCTGCTCTACAGAGAGGAACGGAAATGATGCAAGACATGCCTTGATGAATTAAGAAACTGTAAAGAAGAGTGCCACATAAATAAAAAAAATGGTGAGAGACATGCGGGCTCCAAGCACTTTACTGAATACTACAGAGTCTATCAAGCGAGACCCTAAAAAGGTCAGTTAGTTAAAATAAACAAACATTGTTACTTCTAAATATCAATATTCCAAGGACGCCTACATGGTCGTCAAGCAAAAAGTTCCTAGTGCATGGAGGGCCTTATGGTAGTTCTGAAGAGAGGCAAAGGACTTGGTCAGAGGGTGGCCTTGTTGGTGTGGTAGGGAGGTAATACCTCAAACGTTATTACTGGGGTAGGGGAGCTTCCAATTCGGAGTAATGAAAATTATCACAAAGCAATCAAGTAATTCCACATCAAAATAACAAGCGTGCGGGCTGACAACCATGCTCTCAGCATCAACGAGCGCAGAGTGAAGTGAATTTTACCATCCTCTGTGCATTTTTATTGCGAGGCTCATTTACATTTGACTTGGCGCGCAGAAGGAGTGAGAAACCGGTCAATAGAAACAAAAATCATCTATTTAAAAAGTTTAGTTTCACGTGGGCCTGTTGTGCTTACTTCTTTCAGAATAGCTTTTGAACCTCTGTCCTGTGTGTGTCTGTGACTGTCACGTGAAAGGCAGTCAGAGCATCCAGGTGGACCCCATGTCACCTGGGGCACCGCCCACCAGTGCAGGAGTTTTAAACAGCACCCGGTTGCATTTTGGGACTTGTGCCTTTTCAATGTGAGCTCAAAGACCGGGAAGTGTGGAATTCTGTTGGCTAAAAAATATTAACAGCGGAATGTGAATAGGCCACACAAGACATGACGTCACTGGAAAGCTAAACAGTATGTTGGGGAGACTGGGTGCGGCAATAGGGCTGATGTCATGAATACGTGCAACTCCTCGGTTATTTTTGAATGAACTGCTCATTCATTAGATCCCACCCTAAGAAATGAGCCCACCAGTATGAACACTTGTTTCATTAGAAAATGATGGAGTCACATTGCCTATGTAGAGCAGGTGCTTATACCTTGGTTGGAAGTCATTGCTCGGAGAGTGTTGTCTTTTAAGGTGATTGCACTAGGTCCGAGCAGGTGGGAGAAGACTTGTGCAGTGACTGAGTAAGAGAGATAACCTTCAATTACCACATCACCCTCCCGACATTGTAATCATGTCCTTTAAACGGTTTATCGACTCGACTTTCCACACTGAGTGCCAAGACGCAGGGTTTCGGTGCTCATGAAGTGCACAGACACACAGAAAACTGAAGGTAGGGTGGCCGAGCGGTCTAAGGCGCTGGATTTAGGCTCCAGTCTCTTTGGAGGCGTGGGTTCGAATCCCACCGCTGCCAGAGATGGATTTTAACAGATCTTAATGACGCATCTCCCTCCTGCCCCTTAAATTTGCATGCACAGTGACTCTACCAATAGGTCCCTAATTTTAAAACTCTTTTACAGTCTCCTTCTAAGTAAACTCCTAAACCGTGGACTCCCAAGAAATCGGCTGATGGGCGCTGCTGTTGTTTTCCTTCATTCTGCTTAGATCACCTTCAAATGGAAGGTTTAACAAATAATTTGTTCTCCCCACGCGGTCACCCCGCTCTTCTCTCTGCAAAATAAAATCGAACCTCTGTTAAATAAAGATTTAAAGCAAATTATCTATCTTCCCAAATAAAGTTGGTAAATGTGTTCTTCACAGTTATTTTAAATATCAGGTTTAAAATAAACAAGTGACGTACTCGGCAGGATTCGAACCTGCGCAAGGAACCCCCAATGAATTTCAAGCTCATCACCTTAGCCACTCGGCCATAACTACGAGCTCTCATTAACCCATACCGAAACTTTATATCACAACAGAATTGTGCACAATGGCCGTGCACACCTATATATAACTCCATTTAGTTGTATCTCTAACTGTGTGCAAAGGGCACATTGCTATGTTTCTGTCTAAGCTTTGCTTTAGGTCTGAGGTCTTAAGAACCAAAGCAGGCTCCACGAATACTTGTCTGCACAAAAAAACAAGCATTTGCAATGCGAAAGGTCTCACATTTGGGAGAGTTAGAGCTATTGGCGTTGCAAATGACAATGTCTTTTACCTAGGTTTTGGTTTTCCTTGGGAAAATTGTATGTGTCCACGTTGTGTTTTGGGGCACTTCCTGTCGCGGGCGCTAGGCCTACCCACACAAGTGCGGTACCATTTTTATCGGGAGACTTGAGGAAACATAGAATAGCAAAACAAGTGTTACTGCCCCTTGTCTTTATCTACATTTTTTCCTTCCAAATATAAGACAGTGTGTAAAAAAGACGTCTACATGAGAAATGCCCTTTAATTCGCATGCTAGTGTGGGCACCCCAGAATTCAGAGATGTGCAAATAACCACTGCTCCTCAACACCTTATCTTGTGCCCATTTTGGAAATAGAAAGGTTTTCTTGATACCTATTTTTCACTCTTTATACTTCGGCAAATTAATTGCTGTATACCCGGTATAGAAAGAAAACCCACTGCAAGGTGCAGCTCATTTATTTTCTCTGGATACCTAGGGTTCTTGATGAACCTACAAGCCCAATATATCCCCGCAACCAGAAGAGTCCAGCAGACGTGACGGTATATTGCTTTCAAAATTCTGACATTGCAGAAAAAAGTTACAGAGTAAAACGTAGAGAAAAATGGCTGTTTTTTTCACCTCAATTTCAATTTTTTTTTTTAGTTCAGTTGTTATTTTCTGTAGGAAACCCTTGTAAGATCTACACAAGTTACCCATTGCTGAATTCAGAATGTTGTCTTCTTTTCACAAATGTTTAGGTTACTGGGATCCAGCATTGGTTTCACACCCATTTCTGTCACTGACTGGAAGGAGGCTAAAAGCACACAAAATCGTAAAAATGGGGTATGTCCCAGTAAAATGCCAAAATTGAGTTGAAAAATTGGGTTTTCTGATTCAAGTCTGCCTGTCCCTGAAAGCTGGGAAGCTGGTGATTTTAGCACTGCAAACCCTTTGTGGATGCCAATTTCAGGGACAAAAACCACAAGCCTTCTTCTCCAGCCCTTTTTTCCATTTATTTTTAAAAAAATACATTTTTACTGTATTTTGGCTAATTTCTTGGTCTCCTTCAGGGGAACCCACAAAGTCTGGGTACCTCTAGAATCCCTAGGATGTTGCAAAAAAAGGACACAAATTTGGCGTGGGTAGCTTATGTGGACAAAAATGTATGATGGCCTAAGCGCGTCCTGCCCCAAATAGCCAAAAAAATGCCTGGCACCTGAGGGGGAAAAGGCCTGGCAGCGAAGGGGTTAAAATGCACTATTTTATTCCAATTTCTTCACTTAGCTTCAGATGAACTATTGTTCCCTCCCACCCCCTCCTTTCAAAGTGCACCAGCCACCACTGCCTGGGGTGGGACAGATTGTTTTGGATTGCAGTATGGCAGATTGTTTTGGATTGCAGTGTGGTAGTTTGTTTTGGATTGGAGTGCAGAAGATTGCAGTGGGGTAGATTGTTTTGAATTGGAGTAGGGGAGATTGTTTTGAAGTGGAGTCGGGCAGATTGGAGTGGGTCAGATTGTTTTGGATCGGAGTAGGACAGATTGTTTTGGAGTGGTGCAGATTGTTTTTTATTAGAGGGGGGCAAATTGGAGTGAGACAGATTTGATAGGGGTGGCTGGAGAGGGTTGGAGTGGGATGAGTTAGAGTGGATTGGATTCGGGTGAGTGATTTGGACTGGAGTGAGGTGGATTAGTGTGGGTGAAGAGGTCTGGATGGGGGTGGATTGTAGTGGGGCAGACTGGAGTGGGGTGGATTGAAGTGTACCGCAGGATTATGTGTCAAAGCATAATTTCAGAATTTACACATAATAAAGAAACACTGTTGTTTTGCAATATTTTAAACAAGCTAATCGTCATCTTTTGAGAAGAGCGCCCACGAACAAAAACAAAAGAAAACATGCGTGGAACGTGGGAAAAGACGATTTGGCAAAATAAAAGAAAGTTAGATTTAAATTGAAAACTTAACAGTTTTGGTTGACCTGCTGGTCATGTTTTTGCCAGTCACAAGCCTTTTGTTTGCAGGGCACTAGAAGGTAAAAGGAAAAAATAGTACCTTGATCAGGTGGGGAGCAGCGGTCAGGCACTGATTAAGCTGAATCAATCAACGCTTGGTCGCTGCTCTACAGAGAGGAACGGAAATGATGCAAGACATGCCTTGATGAATTAAGAAACTGTAAAGAAGAGTGCCACATAATTAAAAAATGGTGAGAGACATGCGGGCTCCAAGCCCTTTACTGAATACTACAGAGTCTATCAAGCGAGACCCTAAAAAGGTCAGTTAGTTAAAATAAACAAACATTGTTACTTCTAAATATCAATATTCCAAGGACGCCTACATGCTCGTCAAGCAAAAAGTTCCTAGTGCATGGAGGGCCTTATGGTAGTTCTGAAGAGAGGCAAAGGACTTGGTCAGAGGGTGGCCTTGTTGGTGTGGTAGGGAGGCAATACCTCAAACGTTATTACTGGGGTAGGGGAGCTTGCAATTCGGAGTAATGAAAATTATCACAAAGCAATCAAGTAATTCCACATCAAAATAACAAGCGTGCGGGCTGACAACCATGCTCTCAGCATCAACGAGCGCAGAGTGAAGTGAATTTTACCATCCTCTGTGCATTTTTATTGCGAGGCTCATTTACATTTGACTTGGCGCGCAGAACGAGTGAGAACCCGGTCAATAGAAACAAAAATCATCTATTTAAAAAGTTTAGTTTCACGTGGGCCTGTTGTGCTTACTTCTTTCAGAATAGCTTTTGAACCTCTGTCCTGTGTGTGTCTGTGACTGTCACGTGAAAGGCAGTCAGAGCATCCAGGTGGGCCCCATGTCACCTGGGGCACCGCCCACCAGTGCTGGAGTTTTAAACAGCACCCGGTTGCATTTTGGGACTTGTGCCTTTTCAATGTGAGCTCAAAGACGGAAGTGTGGAATTCTGTTGGCTAAAAAATATTAACAGCGGAATGTGAATAGGCCACACAAGACATGACGTCACTGGAAAGCTAAACAGTATGTTGGGGAGACTGGGTGCGGCAATAGGGCTGATGTCATGAATACTTGCAACTCCTCGGTTATTTTTGAATGAACTGCTCATTCATTAGATCCCACCCTAAGAAAGGAGCCCACCAGTATGAACACTTGTTTCATTAGAAAATGATGGAGTCACATTGCCTATGTAGAGCAGGTGCTTATACCTTGGTTGGAAGTCATTGCTCGGAGAGTGTTGTCTTTTAAGGTGATTGCACTAGGTCCGAGCAGGTGGGAGAAGACTTGTGCAGTGACTGAGTAAGAGAGATAACCTTCAATTACCACATCACCCTCCCGACATTGTAATCATGTCCTTTAAACGGTTTATCGACTCGACTTTCCACACTGAGTGCCACGACGCAGGGTTTCGGTGCTCATGAAGTGCACAGACACACAGAAAACTGAAGGTAGCGTGGCCGAGCGGTCTAAGGCGCTGGATTTAGGCTCCAGTCTCTTTGGAGGCGTGGGTTCGAATCCCATCGCTGCCAGAGATGGATTTTAACAGATCTTAATGACGCATCTCCCTCCTGCCCCTTCAATTTGCATGCACAGTGACTCTACCAATAGGTCCCTAATTTTAAAACTCTTTTACAGTCTCCTTCTAAGTAAACTCCTAAACCGTGGACTCCCAAGAAATCGGCTGATGGGCGCTGCTGTTGTTTTCCTTCATTCTGCTTAGATCACCTTCAAATGGAAGGTTTAACAAATAATTTGTTCTCCCCACGCGGTCACCCCGCTCTTCTGTCTGCAAAATAAAATCGAACCTCTGTTAAATAAAGATTTAAAGCAAATTATCTATCTTCCCAAATAAAGTTGGTAAATGTGTTCTTCACAGTTATTTTAAATATCAGGTTTAAAATAAACAAGTGACGTACTCGGCAGGATTCGAACCTGCGCAATGAACCCCCAATGAATTTCAAGCTCATCACCTTAGCCACTCGGCCATAACTACGAGCTCTCATTAACCCATACCGAAACTTTATATCACAACAGAATTGTGCACAATGGCCGTGCACACCTATATATAACTCCATTTAGTTGTATCTCTAACTGTGTGCAAAGGGCACATTGCTATGTTTCTGTCTAAGCTTTGCTTTAGGTCTGAGGTCTTAAGAACCAAAGCAGGCTCCACGAATACTTGTCTGCACAAAAAAACAAGCATTTGCAATGCGAAAGGTCTCACACTTGGGAGAGTTAGAGCTATTGGCGTTGCAAATGACAATGTCTTTTACCTAGGTTTTGGTTTTCCTTGGGAAAATTGTATGTGTCCACGTTATGTTTTGGGGCACTTCCTGTCGCGGGCGCTAGGCCTACCCACACAAGTGCGGTACCATTTTTATCGGGAGACTTGAGGAAACATAGAATAGCAAAACAAGTGTTACTGCCCCTTGTCTTTATCTACATTTTTTCCTTCCAAATATAAGACAGTGTGTAAAAAAGACGTCTATATGAGAAATGCCCTTTAATTCGCATGCTAGTGTGGGCACCCCAGAATTCAGAGATGTGCAAATAACCACTGCTCCTCAACACCTTATCTTGTGCCCATTTTGGAAATAGAAAGGTTTTCTTGATACCTATTTTTCACTCTTTATACTTCGGCAAATTAATTGCTGTATACCCGGTATAGAAAGAAAACCCACTGCAAGGTGCAGCTCATTTATTTTCTCTGGATACCTAGGGTTCTTGATGAACCTACAAGCCCAATATATCCCCGCAACCAGAAGAGTCCAGCAGACGTAACGGTATATTGCTTTCAAAATTCTGACATTGCAGAAAAAAGTTACAGAGTAAAACGTAGAGAAAAATGGCTGTTTTTTTCACCTCAATTTCAATATTTGTTTTTAGTTCAGTTGTTATTTTCTGTAGGAAACCCTTGTAAGATCTACACAAGTTACCCATTGCTGAATTCAGAATGTTGTCTTCTTTTCACAAATGTTTAGGTTACTGGGTTCCAGCATTGGTTTCACACCCATTTCTGTCACTGACTGGAAGGAGGCTAAAAGCACACAAAATCGTAAAAATGGGGTATGTCCCAGTAAAATGCCAAAATTGAGTTGAAAAATTGGGTTTTCTGATTCAAGTCTGCCTGTCCCTGAAAGCTGGGAAGCTGGTGATTTTAGCACTGCAAACCCTTTGTGGATGCCAATTTCAGGGACAAAAACCACAAGCCTTCTTCTCCAGCCCTTTTTTCCATTTATTTTTTTAAAAATACATTTCTACTGTATTTTGGCTAATTTCTTGGTCTCCTTCAGGGGAACCCACAAAGTCTGGGTACCTCTAGAATCCCTAGGATGTTGCTAAAAAAGGACACAAATTTGGCGTGGGTAGCTTATGTGGACAAAAATGTATGATGGCCTAAGCGCGTCCTGCCCCAAATAGCCAAAAAAATGCCTGGCACCTGAGGGGGAAAAGGCCTGGCAGCGAAGGGGTTAAAATGCACTATTTTATTCCAATTTCTTCACTTAGCTTCAGATGAACTATTGTTCCCTCCCACCCCCTCCTTTCAAAGTGCACCAGCCACCACTGCCTGGGGTGGGACAGATTGTTTTCGATTGCAGTATGGCAGATTGTTTTGGATTGCAGTGTGGTAGTTTGTTTTGGATTGGAGTGCAGAAGATTGCAGTGGGGTAGATTGTTTTGAATTGGAGTAGGGGAGATTGTTTTGAAGTGGAGTCGGGCAGATTGGAGTGGGTCAGATTGTTTTGGATCGGAGTAGGACAGATTGTTTTGGATCGGAGTAGGACAGATTGTTTTGGAGTGGTGCAGATTGTTTTTTATTAGAGGGGGGCAAATTGGAGTGAGACAGATTTGATAGGGGTGGCTGGAGAGGGTTGGAGTGGGATGAGTTAGAGTGGATTGGATTCGGGTGAGTGATTTGGACTGGAGTGAGGTGGATTAGTGTGGGTGAAGTGGTCTGGATGGGGGTGGATTGTAGTGGGGCAGATTGGAGTGGGGTGGATTGAAGTGTACCGCAGGATTATGTGTCAAAGCATAATTTCAGAATTTACACATAATAAAGAAACACTGTTGTTTTGCAATATCTTAAACAAGCTAATCGTCATCTTTTGAGAAGAGCGCCCACGAACAAAAACAAAAGAAAACATGCGTGGAACGTGGGAAAAGACGATTTGGCAAAATAAAAGAAAGTTAGATTTAAATTTAAAACTTAACAGTTTTGGTTGACCTGCTGGTCATGTTTTTGCCAGTCACAAGCCTTCTGTTTGCAGGGCACTAGAAGGTAAAAGGAAAAAATAGTACCTTGATCAGGTGGGGAGCAGCGGTCAGGCACTGATTAAGCTGAATCAATCAACGCTTGGTCGCTGCTCTACAGAGAGGAACGGAAATGATGCAAGACATGCCTTGATGAATTAAGAAACTGTAAAGAAGAGTGCCACATAAATAAAAAAAATGGTGAGAGACATGCGGGCTCCAAGCACTTTACTGAATACTACAGAGTCTATCAAGCGAGACCCTAAAAAGGTCAGTTAGTTAAAATAAACAAACATTGTTACTTCTAAATATCAATATTCCAAGGACGCCTACATGGTCGTCAAGCAAAAAGTTCCTAGTGCATGGAGGGCCTTATGGTAGTTCTGAAGAGAGGCAAAGGACTTGGTCAGAGGGTGGCCTTGTTGGTGTGGTAGGGAAGCAATACCTCAAACGTTATTACTGGGGTAGGGGAGCTTCCAATTCGGAGTAATGAAAATTATCACAAAGCAATCAAGTAATTCCACATCAAAATAACAAGCGTGCGGGCTGACAACCATGCTCTCAGCATCAACGAGCGCAGAGTGAAGTGAATTTTACCATCCTCTGTGCATTTTTATTGCGAGGCTCATTTACATTTGACTTGGCGCGCAGAAGGAGTGAGAAACCGGTCAATAGAAACAAAAATCATCTATTTAAAAAGTTTAGTTTCACGTGGGCCTGTTGTGCTTACTTCTTTCAGAATAGCTTTTGAACCTCTGTCCTGTGTGTGTCTGTGACTGTCACGTGAAAGGCAGTCAGAGCATCCAGGTGGACCCCATGTCACCTGGGGCACCGCCCACCAGTGCTGGAGTTTTAAACAGCACCCGGTTGCATTTTGGGACTTGTGCCTTTTCAATGTGAGCTCAAAGACCGGGAAGTGTGGAATTCTGTTGGCTAAAAAATATTAACAGCGGAATGTGAATAGGCCACACAAGACATGACGTCACTGGAAAGCTAAACAGTATGTTGGGGAGACTGGGTGCGGCAATAGGGCTGATGTCATGAATACGTGCAACTCCTCGGTTATTTTTGAATGAACTGCTCATTCATTAGATCCCACCCTAAGAAATGAGCCCACCAGTATGAACACTTGTTTCATTAGAAAATGATGGAGTCACATTGCCTATGTAGAGCAGGTGCTTATACCTTGGTTGGAAGTCATTGCTCGGAGAGTGTTGTCTTTTAAGGTGATTGCACTAGGTCCGAGCAGGTGGGAGAAGACTTGTGCAGTGACTGAGTAAGAGAGATAACCTTCAATTACCACATCACCCTCCCGACATTGTAATCATGTCCTTTTAACGGTTTATCGACTCGACTTTCCACACAGAGTGCCAAGACGCAGGGTTTCGGTGCTCATGAAGTGCACAGACACACAGAAAACTGAAGGTAGCGTGGCCGAGCGGTCTAAGGCGCTGGATTTAGGCTCCAGTCTCTTTGGAGGCGTGGGTTCGAATCCCACCGCTGCCAGAGATGGATTTTAACAGATCTTAATGACGCATCTCCCTCCTGCCCCTTAAATTTGCATGCACAGTGACTCTACCAATAGGTCCCTAATTTTAAAACTCTTTTACAGTCTCCTTCTAAGTAAACTCCTAAACCGTGGACTCCCAAGAAATCGGCTGATGGGCGCTGCTGTTGTTTTCCTTCATTCTGCTTAGATCACCTTCAAATGGAAGGTTTAACAAATAATTTGTTCTCCCCACGCGGTCACCCCGCTCTTCTGTCTGCAAAATAAAATCGAACCTCTGTTAAATAAAGATTTAAAGCAAATTATCTATCTTCCCAAATAAAGTTGGTAAATGTGTTCTTCACAGTTATTTTAAATATCAGGTTTAAAATAAACAAGTGACGTACTCGGCAGGATTCGAACCTGCGCAAGGAACCCCCAATGAATTTCAAGCTCATCACCTTAGCCACTCGGCCATAACTACGAGCTCTCATTAACCCATACCGAAACTTTATATCACAACAGAATTGTGCACAATGGCCGTGCACACCTATATATAACTCCATTTAGTTGTATCTCTAACTGTGTGCAAAGGGCACATTGCTATGTTTCTGTCTAAGCTTTGCTTTAGGTCTGAGGTCTTAAGAACCAAAGCAGGCTCCACGAATACTTGTCTGCACAAAAAAACAAGCATTTGCAATGCGAAAGGTCTCACACTTGGGAGAGTTAGAGCTATTGGCGTTGCAAATGACAATGTCTTTTACCTAGGTTTTGGTTTTCCTTGGGAAAATTGTATGTGTCCACGTTATGTTTTGGGGCACTTCCTGTCGCGGGCGCTAGGCCTACCCACACAAGTGCGGTACCATTTTTATCGGGAGACTTGAGGAAACATAGAATAGCAAAACAAGTGTTACTGCCCCTTGTCTTTATCTACATTTTTTCCTTCCAAATATAAGACAGTGTGTAAAAAAGACGTCTATATGAGAAATGCCCTTTAATTCGCATGCTAGTGTGGGCACCCCAGAATTCAGAGATGTGCAAATAACCACTGCTCCTCAACACCTTATCTTGTGCCCATTTTGGAAATAGAAAGGTTTTCTTGATACCTATTTTTCACTCTTTATACTTCGGCAAATTAATTGCTGTATACCCGGTATAGAAAGAAAACCCACTGCAAGGTGCAGCTCATTTATTTTCTCTGGATACCTAGGGTTCTTGATGAACCTACAAGCCCAATATATCCCCGCAACCAGAAGAGTCCAGCAGACGTAACGGTATATTGCTTTCAAAATTCTGACATTGCAGAAAAAAGTTACAGAGTAAAACGTAGAGAAAAATGGCTGTTTTTTTCACCTCAATTTCAATATTTGTTTTTAGTTCAGTTGTTATTTTCTGTAGGAAACCCTTGTAAGATCTACACAAGTTACCCATTGCTGAATTCAGAATGTTGTCTTCTTTTCACAAATGTTTAGGTTACTGGGTTCCAGCATTGGTTTCACACCCATTTCTGTCACTGACTGGAAGGAGGCTAAAAGCACACAAAATCGTAAAAATGGGGTATGTCCCAGTAAAATGCCAAAATTGAGTTGAAAAATTGGGTTTTCTGATTCAAGTCTGCCTGTCCCTGAAAGCTGGGAAGCTGGTGATTTTAGCACTGCAAACCCTTTGTGGATGCCAATTTCAGGGACAAAAACCACAAGCCTTCTTCTCCAGCCCTTTTTTCCATTTATTTTTTTAAAAATACATTTCTACTGTATTTTGGCTAATTTCTTGGTCTCCTTCAGGGGAACCCACAAAGTCTGGGTACCTCTAGAATCCCTAGGATGTTGCTAAAAAAGGACACAAATTTGGCGTGGGTAGCTTATGTGGACAAAAATGTATGATGGCCTAAGCGCGTCCTGCCCCAAATAGCCAAAAAAATGCCTGGCACCTGAGGGGGAAAAGGCCTGGCAGCGAAGGGGTTAAAATGCACTATTTTATTCCAATTTCTTCACTTAGCTTCAGATGAACTATTGTTCCCTCCCACCCCCTCCTTTCAAAGTGCACCAGCCACCACTGCCTGGGGTGGGACAGATTGTTTTCGATTGCAGTATGGCAGATTGTTTTGGATTGCAGTGTGGTAGTTTGTTTTGGATTGGAGTGCAGAAGATTGCAGTGGGGTAGATTGTTTTGAATTGGAGTAGGGGAGATTGTTTTGAAGTGGAGTCGGGCAGATTGGAGTGGGTCAGATTGTTTTGGATCGGAGTAGGACAGATTGTTTTGGATCGGAGTAGGACAGATTGTTTTGGAGTGGTGCAGATTGTTTTTTATTAGAGGGGGGCAAATTGGAGTGAGACAGATTTGATAGGGGTGGCTGGAGAGGGTTGGAGTGGGATGAGTTAGAGTGGATTGGATTCGGGTGAGTGATTTGGACTGGAGTGAGGTGGATTAGTGTGGGTGAAGTGGTCTGGATGGGGGTGGATTGTAGTGGGGCAGATTGGAGTGGGGTGGATTGAAGTGTACCGCAGGATTATGTGTCAAAGCATAATTTCAGAATTTACACATAATAAAGAAACACTGTTGTTTTGCAATATCTTAAACAAGCTAATCGTCATCTTTTGAGAAGAGCGCCCACGAACAAAAACAAAAGAAAACATGCGTGGAACGTGGGAAAAGACGATTTGGCAAAATAAAAGAAAGTTAGATTTAAATTTAAAACTTAACAGTTTTGGTTGACCTGCTGGTCATGTTTTTGCCAGTCACAAGCCTTCTGTTTGCAGGGCACTAGAAGGTAAAAGGAAAAAATAGTACCTTGATCAGGTGGGGAGCAGCGGTCAGGCACTGATTAAGCTGAATCAATCAACGCTTGGTCGCTGCTCTACAGAGAGGAACGGAAATGATGCAAGACATGCCTTGATGAATTAAGAAACTGTAAAGAAGAGTGCCACATAAATAAAAAAAATGGTGAGAGACATGCGGGCTCCAAGCACTTTACTGAATACTACAGAGTCTATCAAGCGAGACCCTAAAAAGGTCAGTTAGTTAAAATAAACAAACATTGTTACTTCTAAATATCAATATTCCAAGGACGCCTACATGGTCGTCAAGCAAAAAGTTCCTAGTGCATGGAGGGCCTTATGGTAGTTCTGAAGAGAGGCAAAGGACTTGGTCAGAGGGTGGCCTTGTTGGTGTGGTAGGGAAGCAATACCTCAAACGTTATTACTGGGGTAGGGGAGCTTCCAATTCGGAGTAATGAAAATTATCACAAAGCAATCAAGTAATTCCACATCAAAATAACAAGCGTGCGGGCTGACAACCATGCTCTCAGCATCAACGAGCGCAGAGTGAAGTGAATTTTACCATCCTCTGTGCATTTTTATTGCGAGGCTCATTTACATTTGACTTGGCGCGCAGAAGGAGTGAGAAACCGGTCAATAGAAAGAAAAATCATCTATTTAAAAAGTTTAGTTTCACGTGGGCCTGTTGTGCTTACTTCTTTCAGAATAGCTTTTGAACCTCTGTCCTGTGTGTGTCTGTGACTGTCACGTGAAAGGCAGTCAGAGCATCCAGGTGGACCCCATGTCACCTGGGGCACCGCCCACCAGTGCTGGAGTTTTAAACAGCACCCGGTTGCATTTTGGGACTTGTGCCTTTTCAATGTGAGCTCAAAGACCGGGAAGTGTGGAATTCTGTTGGCTAAAAAATATTAACAGCGGAATGTGAATAGGCCACACAAGACATGACGTCACTGGAAAGCTAAACAGTATGTTGGG
This sequence comes from Pleurodeles waltl, assembly GCF_031143425.1. NCBI lineage: Eukaryota > Metazoa > Chordata > Amphibia > Caudata > Salamandridae > Pleurodeles > Pleurodeles waltl. The sequence goes on from NC_090451.1 coordinate 125,562,576, forward strand.
GAGACTGGGTGCGGCAATAGGGCTGATGTCATGAATACGTGCAACTCCTCGGTTATTTTTGAATGAACTGCTCATTCATTAGATCCCACCCAAAGAAATGAGCCCACCAGTATGAACACTTGTTTCATTAGAAAATGATGGAGTCACATTGCCTATGTAGAGCAGGTGCTTATACCTTGGTTGGAAGTCATTGCTCGGAGAGTGTTGTCTTTTAAGGTGATTGCACTAGGTCCGAGCAGGTGGGAGAAGACTTGTGCAGTGACTGAGTAAGAGAGATAACCTTCAATTAACACATCACCCTCCCGACATTGTAATCATGTCCTTTAAACGGTTTATCGACTCGACTTTCCACACTGAGTGCCAAGACGCAGGGTTTCGGTGCTCATGAAGTGCACAGACACACAGAAAACTGAAGGTAGCGTGGCCGAGCGGTCTAAGGCGCTGGATTTAGGCTCCAGTCTCTTTGGAGGCGTGGGTTCGAATCCCATCGCTGCCAGAGATGGATTTTAACAGATCTTAATGACGCATCTCCCTCCTGCCCCTTCAATTTGCATGCACAGTGACTCTACCAATAGGTCCCTAATTTTAAAACTCTTTTACAGTCTCCTTCTAAGTAAACTCCTAAACCGTGGACTCCCAAGAAATCGGCTGATGGGCGCTGCTGTTGTTTTCCTTCATTCTGCTTAGATCACCTTCAAATGGAAGGTTTAACAAATAATTTGTTCTCCCCACGCGGTCACCCCGCTCTTCTCTCTGCAAAATAAAATCGAACCTCTGTTAAATAAAGATTTAAAGCAAATTATCTATCTTCCCAAATAAAGTTGGTAAATGTGTTCTTCACAGTTATTTTAAATATCAGGTTTAAAATAAACAAGTGACGTACTCGGCAGGATTCGAACCTGCGCAAGGAACCCCCAATGAATTTCAAGCTCATCACCTTAGCCACTCGGCCATAACTACGAGCTCTCATTAACCCATACCGAAACTTTATATCACAACAGAATTGTGCACAATGGCCGTGCACACCTATATATAACTCCATTTAGTTGTATCTCTAACTGTGTGCAAAGGGCACATTGCTATGTTTCTGTCTAAGCTTTGCTTTAGGTCTGAGGTCTTAAGAACCAAAGCAGGCTCCACGAATACTTGTCTGCACAAAAAAACAAGCATTTGCAATGCGAAAGGTCTCACATTTGGGAGAGTTAGAGCTATTGGCGTTGCAAATGACAATGTCTTTTACCTAGGTTTTGGTTTTCCTTGGGAAAATTGTATGTGTCCACGTTGTGTTTTGGGGCACTTCCTGTCGCGGGCGCTAGGCCTACCCACACAAGTGCGGTACCATTTTTATCGGGAGACTTGAGGAAACATAGAATAGCAAAACAAGTGTTACTGCCCCTTGTCTTTATCTACATTTTTTCCTTCCAAATATAAGACAGTGTGTAAAAAAGACGTCTACATGAGAAATGCCCTTTAATTCGCATGCTAGTGTGGGCACCCCAGAATTCAGAGATGTGCAAATAACCACTGCTCCTCAACACCTTATCTTGTGCCCATTTTGGAAATAGAAAGGTTTTCTTGATACCTATTTTTCACTCTTTATACTTCGGCAAATTAATTGCTGTATACCCGGTATAGAAAGAAAACCCACTGCAAGGTGCAGCTCATTTATTTTCTCTGGATACCTAGGGTTCTTGATGAACCTACAAGCCCAATATATCCCCGCAACCAGAAGAGTCCAGCAGACGTGACGGTATATTGCTTTCAAAATTCTGACATTGCAGAAAAAAGTTACAGAGTAAAACGTAGAGAAAAATGGCTGTTTTTTTCACCTCAATTTCAATTTTTTTTTTTAGTTCAGTTGTTATTTTCTGTAGGAAACCCTTGTAAGATCTACACAAGTTACCCATTGCTGAATTCAGAATGTTGTCTTCTTTTCACAAATGTTTAGGTTACTGGGATCCAGCATTGGTTTCACACCCATTTCTGTCACTGACTGGAAGGAGGCTAAAAGCACACAAAATCGTAAAAATGGGGTATGTCCCAGTAAAATGCCAAAATTGAGTTGAAAAATTGGGTTTTCTGATTCAAGTCTGCCTGTCCCTGAAAGCTGGGAAGCTGGTGATTTTAGCACTGCAAACCCTTTGTGGATGCCAATTTCAGGGACAAAAACCACAAGCCTTCTTCTCCAGCCCTTTTTTCCATTTATTTTTAAAAAAATACATTTTTACTGTATTTTGGCTAATTTCTTGGTCTCCTTCAGGGGAACCCACAAAGTCTGGGTACCTCTAGAATCCCTAGGATGTTGCAAAAAAAGGACACAAATTTGGCCTGGGTAGCTTATGTGGACAAAAATGTATGATGGCCTAAGCGCGTCCTGCCCCAAATAGCCAAAAAAATGCCTGGCACCTGAGGGGGAAAAGGCCTGGCAGCGAAGGGGTTAAAATGCACTATTTTATTCCAATTTCTTCACTTAGCTTCAGATGAACTATTGTTCCCTCCCACCCCCTCCTTTCAAAGTGCACCAGCCACCACTGCCTGGGGTGGGACAGATTGTTTTCGATTGCAGTATGGCAGATTGTTTTGGATTGCAGTGTGGTAGTTTGTTTTGGATTGGAGTGCAGAAGATTGCAGTGGGGTAGATTGTTTTGAATTGGAGTAGGGGAGATTGTTTTGAAGTGGAGTCGGGCAGATTGGAGTGGGTCAGATTGTTTTGGATCGGAGTAGGACAGATTGTTTTGGATCGGAGTAGGACAGATTGTTTTGGAGTGGTGCAGATTGTTTTTTATTAGAGGGGGGCAAATTGGAGTGAGACAGATTTGATAGGGGTGGCTGGAGAGGGTTGGAGTGGGATGAGTTAGAGTGGATTGGATTCGGGTGAGTGATTTGGACTGGAGTGAGGTGGATTAGTGTGGGTGAAGTGGTCTGGATGGGGGTGGATTGTAGTGGGGCAGATTGGAGTGGGGTGGATTGAAGTGTACCGCAGGATTATGTGTCAAAGCATAATTTCAGAATTTACACATAATAAAGAAACACTGTTGTTTTGCAATATCTTAAACAAGCTAATCGTCATCTTTTGAGAAGAGCGCCCACGAACAAAAACAAAAGAAAACATGCGTGGAACGTGGGAAAAGACGATTTGGCAAAATAAAAGAAAGTTAGATTTAAATTTAAAACTTAACAGTTTTGGTTGACCTGCTGGTCATGTTTTTGCCAGTCACAAGCCTTCTGTTTGCAGGGCACTAGAAGGTAAAAGGAAAAAATAGTACCTTGATCAGGTGGGGAGCAGCGGTCAGGCACTGATTAAGCTGAATCAATCAACGCTTGGTCGCTGCTCTACAGAGAGGAACGGAAATGATGCAAGACATGCCTTGATGAATTAAGAAACTGTAAAGAAGAGTGCCACATAAATAAAAAAAATGGTGAGAGACATGCGGGCTCCAAGCACTTTACTGAATACTACAGAGTCTATCAAGCGAGACCCTAAAAAGGTCAGTTAGTTAAAATAAACAAACATTGTTACTTCTAAATATCAATATTCCAAGGACGCCTACATGGTCGTCAAGCAAAAAGTTCCTAGTGCATGGAGGGCCTTATGGTAGTTCTGAAGAGAGGCAAAGGACTTGGTCAGAGGGTGGCCTTGTTGGTGTGGTAGGGAGGTAATACCTCAAACGTTATTACTGGGGTAGGGGAGCTTCCAATTCGGAGTAATGGAAATTATCACAAAGCAATCAAGTAATTCCACATCAAAATAACAAGCGTGCGGGCTGACAACCATGCTCTCAGCATCAACGAGCGCAGAGTGAAGTGAATTTTACCATCCTCTGTGCATTTTTATTGCGAGGCTCATTTACATTTGACTTGGCGCGCAGAAGGAGTGAGAAACCGGTCAATAGAAACAAAAATCATCTATTTAAAAAGTTTAGTTTCACGTGGGCCTGTTGTGCTTACTTCTTTCAGAATAGCTTTTGAACCTCTGTCCTGTGTGTGTCTGTGACTGTCACGTGAAAGGCAGTCAGAGCATCCAGGTGGACCCCATGTCACCTGGGGCACCGCCCACCAGTGCTGGAGTTTTAAACAGCACCCGGTTGCATTTTGGGACTTGTGCCTTTTCAATGTGAGCTCAAAGACCGGGAAGTGTGGAATTCTGTTGGCTAAAAAATATTAACAGCGGAATGTGAATAGGCCACACAAGACATGACGTCACTGGAAAGCTAAACAGTATGTTGGGGAGACTGGGTGCGGCAATAGGGCTGATGTCATGAATACGTGCAACTCCTCGGTTATTTTTGAATGAACTGCTCATTCATTAGATCCCACCCTAAGAAATGAGCCCACCAGTATGAACACTTGTTTCATTAGAAAATGATGGAGTCACATTGCCTATGTAGAGCAGGTGCTTATACCTTGGTTGGAAGTCATTGCTCGGAGAGTGTTGTCTTTTAAGGTGATTGCACTAGGTCCGAGCAGGTGGGAGAAGACTTGTGCAGTGACTGAGTAAGAGAGATAACCTTCAATTACCACATCACCCTCCCGACATTGTAATCATGTCCTTTAAACGGTTTATCGACTCGACTTTCCACACTGAGTGCCAAGACGCAGGGTTTCGGTGCTCATGAAGTGCACAGACACACAGAAAACTGAAGGTAGCGTGGCCGAGCGGTCTAAGGCGCTGGATTTAGGCTCCAGTCTCTTTGGAGGCGTGGGTTCGAATCCCACCGCTGCCAGAGATGGATTTTAACAGATCTTAATGACGCATCTCCCTCCTGCCCCTTAAATTTGCATGCACAGTGACTCTACCAATAGGTCCCTAATTTTAAAACTCTTTTACAGTCTCCTTCTAAGTAAACTCCTAAACCGTGGACTCCCAAGAAATCGGCTGATGGGCGCTGCTGTTGTTTTCCTTCATTCTGCTTAGATCACCTTCAAATGGAAGGTTTAACAAATAATTTGTTCTCCCCACGCGGTCACCCCGCTCTTCTGTCTGCAAAATAAAATCGAACCTCTGTTAAATAAAGATTTAAAGCAAATTATCTATCTTCCCAAATAAAGTTGGTAAATGTGTTCTTCACAGTTATTTTAAATATCAGGTTTAAAATAAACAAGTGACGTACTCGGCAGGATTCGAACCTGCACAAGGAACCCCCAATGAATTTCAAGCTCATCACCTTAGCCACTCGGCCATAACTACGAGCTCTCATTAACCCATACCGAAACTTTATATCACAACAGAATTGTGCACAATGGCCGTGCACACCTATATATAACTCCATTTAGTTGTATCTCTAACTGTGTGCAAAGGGCACATTGCTATGTTTCTGTCTAAGCTTTGCTTTAGGTCTGAGGTCTTAAGAACCAAAGCAGGCTCCACGAATACTTGTCTGCACAAAAAAACAAGCATTTGCAATGCGAAAGGTCTCACATTTGGGAGAGTTAGAGCTATTGGCGTTGCAAATGACAATGTCTTTTACCTAGGTTTTGGTTTTCCTTGGGAAAATTGTATGTGTCCACGTTGTGTTTTGGGGCACTTCCTGTCGCGGGCGCTAGGCCTACCCACACAAGTGCGGTACCATTTTTATCGGGAGACTTGAGGAAACATAGAATAGCAAAACAAGTGTTACTGCCCCTTGTCTTTATCTACATTTTTTCCTTCCAAATATAAGACAGTGTGTAAAAAAGACGTCTACATGAGAAATGCCCTTTAATTCGCATGCTAGTGTGGGCACCCCAGAATTCAGAGATGTGCAAATAACCACTGCTCCTCAACACCTTATCTTGTGCCCATTTTGGAAATAGAAAGGTTTTCTTGATACCTATTTTTCACTCTTTATACTTCGGCAAATTAATTGCTGTATACCCGGTATAGAAAGAAAACCCACTGCAAGGTGCAGCTCATTTATTTTCTCTGGATACCTAGGGTTCTTGATGAACCTACAAGCCCAATATATCCCCGCAACCAGAAGAGTCCAGCAGACGTGACGGTATATTGCTTTCAAAATTCTGACATTGCAGAAAAAAGTTACAGAGTAAAACGTAGAGAAAAATGGCTGTTTTTTTCACCTCAATTTCAATTTTTTTTTTTAGTTCAGTTGTTATTTTCTGTAGGAAACCCTTGTAAGATCTACACAAGTTACCCATTGCTGAATTCAGAATGTTGTCTTCTTTTCACAAATGTTTAGGTTACTGGGATCCAGCATTGGTTTCACACCCATTTCTGTCACTGACTGGAAGGAGGCTAAAAGCACACAAAATCGTAAAAATGGGGTATGTCCCAGTAAAATGCCAAAATTGAGTTGAAAAATTGGGTTTTCTGATTCAAGTCTGCCTGTCCCTGAAAGCTGGGAAGCTGGTGATTTTAGCACTGCAAACCCTTTGTGGATGCCAATTTCAGGGACAAAAACCACAAGCCTTCTTCTCCAGCCCTTTTTTCCATTTATTTTTAAAAAAATACATTTTTACTGTATTTTGGCTAATTTCTTGGTCTCCTTCAGGGGAACCCACAAAGTCTGGGTACCTCTAGAATCCCTAGGATGTTGCTAAAAAAGGACACAAATTTGGCCTGGGTAGCTTATGTGGACAAAAATGTATGATGGCCTAAGCGCGTCCTGCCCCAAATAGCCAAAAAAATGCCTGGCACCTGAGGGGGAAAAGGCCTGGCAGCGAAGGGGTTAAAATGCACTATTTTATTCCAATTTCTTCACTTAGCTTCAGATGAACTATTGTTCCCTCCCACCCCCTCCTTTCAAAGTGCACCAGCCACCACTGCCTGGGGTGGGACAGATTGTTTTGGATTGCAGTATGGCAGATTGTTTTGGATTGCAGTGTGGTAGTTTGTTTTGGATTGGAGTGCAGAAGATTGCAGTGGGGTAGATTGTTTTGAATTGGAGTAGGGGAGATTGTTTTGAAGTGGAGTCGGGCAGATTGGAGTGGGTCAGATTGTTTTGGATCGGAGTAGGACAGATTGTTTTGGAGTGGTGCAGATTGTTTTTTATTAGAGGGGGGCAAATTGGAGTGAGACAGATTTGATAGGGGTGGCTGGAGAGGGTTGGAGTGGGATGAGTTAGAGTGGATTGGATTCGGGTGAGTGATTTGGACTGGAGTGAGGTGGATTAGTGTGGGTGAAGAGGTCTGGATGGGGGTGGATTGTAGTGGGGCAGACTGGAGTGGGGTGGATTGAAGTGTACCGCAGGATTATGTGTCAAAGCATAATTTCAGAATTTACACATAATAAAGAAACACTGTTGTTTTGCAATATTTTAAACAACCTAATCGTCATCTTTTGAGAAGAGCGCCCACGAACAAAAACAAAAGAAAACATGCGTGGAACGTGGGAAAAGACGATTTGGCAAAATAAAAGAAAGTTAGATTTAAATTGAAAACTTAACAGTTTTGGTTGACCTGCTGGTCATGTTTTTGCCAGTCACAAGCCTTTTGTTTGCAGGGCACTAGAAGGTAAAAGGAAAAAATAGTACCTTGATCAGGTGGGGAGCAGCGGTCAGGCACTGATTAAGCTGAATCAATCAACGCTTGGTCGCTGCTCTACAGAGAGGAACGGAAATGATGCAAGACATGCCTTGATGAATTAAGAAACTGTAAAGAAGAGTGCCACATAATTAAAAAATGGTGAGAGACATGCGGGCTCCAAGCCCTTTACTGAATACTACAGAGTCTATCAAGCGAGACCCTAAAAAGGTCAGTTAGTTAAAATAAACAAACATTGTTACTTCTAAATATCAATATTCCAAGGACGCCTACATGCTCGTCAAGCAAAAAGTTCCTAGTGCATGGAGGGCCTTATGGTAGTTCTGAAGAGAGGCAAAGGACTTGGTCAGAGGGTGGCCTTGTTGGTGTGGTAGGGAGGCAATACCTCAAACGTTATTACTGGGGTAGGGGAGCTTGCAATTCGGAGTAATGAAAATTATCACAAAGCAATCAAGTAATTCCACATCAAAATAACAAGCGTGCGGGCTGACAACCATGCTCTCAGCATCAACGAGCGCAGAGTGAAGTGAATTTTACCATCCTCTGTGCATTTTTATTGCGAGGCTCATTTACATTTGACTTGGCGCGCAGAACGAGTGAGAACCCGGTCAATAGAAACAAAAATCATCTATTTAAAAAGTTTAGTTTCACGTGGGCCTGTTGTGCTTACTTCTTTCAGAATAGCTTTTGAACCTCTGTCCTGTGTGTGTCTGTGACTGTCACGTGAAAGGCAGTCAGAGCATCCAGGTGGGCCCCATGTCACCTGTGGCACCGCCCACCAGTGCTGGAGTTTTAAACAGCACCCGGTTGCATTTTGGGACTTGTGCCTTTTCAATGTGAGCTCAAAGACGGAAGTGTGGAATTCTGTTGGCTAAAAAATATTAACAGCGGAATGTGAATAGGCCACACAAGACATGACGTCACTGGAAAGCTAAACAGTATGTTGGGGAGACTGGGTGCGGCAATAGGGCTGATGTCATGAATACGTGCAACTCCTCGGTTATTTTTGAATGAACTGCTCATTCATTAGATCCCACCCTAAGAAAGGAGCCCACCAGTATGAACACTTGTTTCATTAGAAAATGATGGAGTCACATTGCCTATGTAGAGCAGGTGCTTATACCTTGGTTGGAAGTCATTGCTCGGAGAGTGTTGTCTTTTAAGGTGATTGCACTAGGTCCGAGCAGGTGGGAGAAGACTTGTGCAGTGACTGAGTAAGAGAGATAACCTTCAATTACCACATCACCCTCCCGACATTGTAATCATGTCCTTTAAACGGTTTATCGACTCGACTTTCCACACTGAGTGCCAAGACGCAGGGTTTCGGTGCTCATGAAGTGCACAGACACACAGAAAACTGAAGGTAGCGTGGCCGAGCGGTCTAAGGCGCTGGATTTAGGCTCCAGTCTCTTTGGAGGCGTGGGTTCGAATCCCATCGCTGCCAGAGATGGATGTTAACAGATCTTAATGACGCATCTCCCTCCTGCCCCTTCAATTTGCATGCACAGTGACTCTACCAATAGGTCCCTAATTTTAAAACTCTTTTACAGTCTCCTTCTAAGTAAACTCCTAAACCGTGGACTCCCAAGAAATCGGCTGATGGGCGCTGCTGTTGTTTTCCTTCATTCTGCTTAGATCACCTTCAAATGGAAGGTTTAACAAATAATTTGTTCTCCCCACGCGGTCACCCCGCTCTTCTGTCTGCAAAATAAAATCGAACCTCTGTTAAATAAAGATTTAAAGCAAATTATCTATCTTCCCAAATAAAGTTGGTAAATGTGTTCTTCACAGTTATTTTAAATATCAGGTTTAAAATAAACAAGTGACGTACTCGGCAGGATTCGAACCTGCGCAATGAACCCCCAATGAATTTCAAGCTCATCACCTTAGCCACTCGGCCATAACTACGAGCTCTCATTAACCCATACCGAAACTTTATATCACAACAGAATTGTGCACAATGGCCGTGCACACCTATATATAACTCCATTTAGTTGTATCTCTAACTGTGTGCAAAGGGCACATTGCTATGTTTCTGTCTAAGCTTTGCTTTAGGTCTGAGGTCTTAAGAACCAAAGCAGGCTCCACGAATACTTGTCTGCACAAAAAAACAAGCATTTGCAATGCGAAAGGTCTCACACTTGGGAGAGTTAGAGCTATTGGCGTTGCAAATGACAATGTCTTTTACCTAGGTTTTGGTTTTCCTTGGGAAAATTGTATGTGTCCACGTTATGTTTTGGGGCACTTCCTGTCGCGGGCGCTAGGCCTACCCACACAAGTGCGGTACCATTTTTATCGGGAGACTTGAGGAAACATAGAATAGCAAAACAAGTGTTACTGCCCCTTGTCTTTATCTACATTTTTTCCTTCCAAATATAAGACAGTGTGTAAAAAAGACGTCTATATGAGAAATGCCCTTTAATTCGCATGCTAGTGTGGGCACCCCAGAATTCAGAGATGTGCAAATAACCACTGCTCCTCAACACCTTATCTTGTGCCCATTTTGGAAATAGAAAGGTTTTCTTGATACCTATTTTTCACTCTTTATACTTCGGCAAATTAATTGCTGTATACCCGGTATAGAAAGAAAACCCACTGCAAGGTGCAGCTCATTTATTTTCTCTGGATACCTAGGGTTCTTGATGAACCTACAAGCCCAATATATCCCCGCAACCAGAAGAGTCCAGCAGACGTAACGGTATATTGCTTTCAAAATTCTGACATTGCAGAAAAAAGTTACAGAGTAAAACGTAGAGAAAAATGGCTGTTTTTTTCACCTCAATTTCAATATTTGTTTTTAGTTCAGTTGTTATTTTCTGTAGGAAACCCTTGTAAGATCTACACAAGTTACCCATTGCTGAATTCAGAATGTTGTCTTCTTTTCACAAATGTTTAGGTTACTGGGTTCCAGCATTGGTTTCACACCCATTTCTGTCACTGACTGGAAGGAGGCTAAAAGCACACAAAATCGTAAAAATGGGGTATGTCCCAGTAAAATGCCAAAATTGAGTTGAAAAATTGGGTTTTCTGATTCAAGTCTGCCTGTCCCTGAAAGCTGGGAAGCTGGTGATTTTAGCACTGCAAACCCTTTGTGGATGCCAATTTCAGGGACAAAAACCACAAGCCTTCTTCTCCAGCCCTTTTTTCCATTTATTTTTTTAAAAATACATTTCTACTGTATTTTGGCTAATTTCTTGGTCTCCTTCAGGGGAACCCACAAAGTCTGGGTACCTCTAGAATCCCTAGGATGTTGCTAAAAAAGGACACAAATTTGGCGTGGGTAGCTTATGTGGACAAAAATGTATGATGGCCTAAGCGCGTCCTGCCCCAAATAGCCAAAAAAATGCCTGGCACCTGAGGGGGAAAAGGCCTGGCAGCGAAGGGGTTAAAATGCACTATTTTATTCCAATTTCTTCACTTAGCTTCAGATGAACTATTGTTCCCTCCCACCCCCTCCTTTCAAAGTGCACCAGCCACCACTGCCTGGGGTGGGACAGATTGTTTTCGATTGCAGTATGGCAGATTGTTTTGGATTGCAGTGTGGTAGTTTGTTTTGGATTGGAGTGCAGAAGATTGCAGTGGGGTAGATTGTTTTGAATTGGAGTAGGGGAGATTGTTTTGAAGTGGAGTCGGGCAGATTGGAGTGGGTCAGATTGTTTTGGATCGGAGTAGGACAGATTGTTTTGGATCGGAGTAGGACAGATTGTTTTGGAGTGGTGCAGATTGTTTTTTATTAGAGGGGGGCAAATTGGAGTGAGACAGATTTGATAGGGGTGGCTGGAGAGGGTTGGAGTGGGATGAGTTAGAGTGGATTGGATTCGGGTGAGTGATTTGGACTGGAGTGAGGTGGATTAGTGTGGGTGAAGTGGTCTGGATGGGGGTGGATTGTAGTGGGGCAGATTGGAGTGGGGTGGATTGAAGTGTACCGCAGGATTATGTGTCAAAGCATAATTTCAGAATTTACACATAATAAAGAAACACTGTTGTTTTGCAATATCTTAAACAAGCTAATCGTCATCTTTTGAGAAGAGCGCCCACGAACAAAAACAAAAGAAAACATGCGTGGAACGTGGGAAAAGACGATTTGGCAAAATAAAAGAAAGTTAGATTTAAATTTAAAACTTAACAGTTTTGGTTGACCTGCTGGTCATGTTTTTGCCAGTCACAAGCCTTCTGTTTGCAGGGCACTAGAAGGTAAAAGGAAAAAATAGTACCTTGATCAGGTGGGGAGCAGCGGTCAGGCACTGATTAAGCTGAATCAATCAACGCTTGGTCGCTGCTCTACAGAGAGGAACGGAAATGATGCAAGACATGCCTTGATGAATTAAGAAACTGTAAAGAAGAGTGCCACATAAATAAAAAAAATGGTGAGAGACATGCGGGCTCCAAGCACTTTACTGAATACTACAGAGTCTATCAAGCGAGACCCTAAAAAGGTCAGTTAGTTAAAATAAACAAACATTGTTACTTCTAAATATCAATATTCCAAGGACGCCTACATGGTCATCAAGCAAAAAGTTCCTAGTGCATGGAGGGCCTTATGGTAGTTCTGAAGAGAGGCAAAGGACTTGGTCAGAGGGTGGCCTGGTTGGTGTGGTAGGGAAGCAATACCTCAAACGTTATTACTGGGGTAGGGGAGCTTCCAATTCGGAGTAATGAAAATTATCACAAAGCAATCAAGTAATTCCACATCAAAATAACAAGCGTGCGGGCTGACAACCATGCTCTCAGCATCAACGAGCGCAGAGTGAAGTGAATTTTACCATCCTCTGTGCATTTTTATTGCGAGGCTCATTTACATTTGACTTGGCGCGCAGAAGGAGTGAGAAACCGGTCAATAGAAAGAAAAATCATCTATTTAAAAAGTTTAGTTTCACGTGGGCCTGTTGTGCTTACTTCTTTCAGAATAGCTTTTGAACCTCTGTCCTGTGTGTGTCTGTGACTGTCACGTGAAAGGCAGTCAGAGCATCCAGGTGGACCCCATGTCACCTGGGGCACCGCCCACCAGTGCTGGAGTTTTAAACAGCACCCGGTTGCATTTTGGGACTTGTGCCTTTTCAATGTGAGCTCAAAGACCGGGAAGTGTGGAATTCTGTTGGCTAAAAAATATTAACAGCGGAATGTGAATAGGCCACACAAGACATGACGTCACTGGAAAGCTAAACAGTATGTTGGGGAGACTGGGTGCGGCAATAGGGCTGATGTCATGAATACGTGCAACTCCTCGGTTATTTTTGAATGAACTGCTCATTCATTAGATCCCACCCAAAGAAATGAGCCCACCAGTATGAACACTTGTTTCATTAGAAAATGATGGAGTCACATTGCCTATGTAGAGCAGGTGCTTATACCTTGGTTGGAAGTCATTGCTCGGAGAGTGTTGTCTTTTAAGGTGATTGCACTAGGTCCGAGCAGGTGGGAGAAGACTTGTGCAGTGACTGAGTAAGAGAGATAACCTTCAATTACCACATCACCCTCCCGACATTGTAATCATGTCCTTTAAACGGTTTATCGACTCGACTTTCCACACTGAGTGCCAAGACGCAGGGTTTCGGTGCTCATGAAGTGCACAGACACACAGAAAACTGAAGGTAGCGTGGCCGAGCGGTCTAAGGCGCTGGATTTAGGCTCCAGTCTCTTTGGAGGCGTGGGTTCGTATCCCATCGCTGCCAGAGATGGATTTTAACAGATCTTAATGACGCATCTCCCTCCTGCCCCTTCAATTTGCATGCACAGTGACTCTACCAATAGGTCCCTAATTTTAAAACTCTTTTACAGTCTCCTTCTAAGTAAACTCCTAAACCGTGGACTCCCAAGAAATCGGCTGATGGGCGCTGCTGTTGTTTTCCTTCATTCTGCTTAGATCACCTTCAAATGGAAGGTTTAACAAATAATTTGTTCTCCCCACGCGGTCACCCCGCTCTTCTCTCTGCAAAATAAAATCGAACCTCTGTTAAATAAAGATTTAAAGCAAATTATCTATCTTCCCAAATAAAGTTGGTAAATGTGTTCTTCACAGTTATTTTAAATATCAGGTTTAAAATAAACAAGTGACGTACTCGGCAGGATTCGAACATGCGCAAGGAACCCCCAATGAATTTCAAGCTCATCACCTTAGCCACTCGGCCATAACTACGAGCTCTCATTAACCCATACCGAAACTTTATATCACAACAGAATTGTGCACAATGGCCGTGCACACCTATATATAACTCCATTTAGTTGTATCTCTAACTGTGTGCAAAGGGCACATTGCTATGTTTCTGTCTAAGCTTTGCTTTAGGTCTGAGGTCTTAAGAACCAAAGCAGGCTCCACGAATACTTGTCTGCACAAAAAAACAAGCATTTGCAATGCGAAAGGTCTCACATTTGGGAGAGTTAGAGCTATTGGCGTTGCAAATGACAATGTCTTTTACCTAGGTTTTGGTTTTCCTTGGGAAAATTGTATGTGTCCACGTTGTGTTTTGGGGCACTTCCTGTCGCGGGCGCTAGGCCTACCCACACAAGTGCGGTACCATTTTTATCGGGAGACTTGAGGAAACATAGAATAGCAAAACAAGTGTTACTGCCCCTTGTCTTTATCTACATTTTTTCCTTCCAAATATAAGACAGTGTGTAAAAAAGACGTCTACATGAGAAATGCCCTTTAATTCGCATGCTAGTGTGGGCACCCCAGAATTCAGAGATGTGCAAATAACCACTGCTCCTCAACACCTTATCTTGTGCCCATTTTGGAAATAGAAAGGTTTTCTTGATACCTATTTTTCACTCTTTATACTTCGGCAAATTAATTGCTGTATACCCGGTATAGAAAGAAAACCCACTGCAAGGTGCAGCTCATTTATTTTCTCTGGATACCTAGGGTTCTTGATGAACCTACAAGCCCAATATATCCCCGCAACCAGAAGAGTCCAGCAGACGTGACGGTATATTGCTTTCAAAATTCTGACATTGCAGAAAAAAGTTACAGAGTAAAACGTAGAGAAAAATGGCTGTTTTTTTCACCTCAATTTCAATTTTTTTTTTTAGTTCAGTTGTTATTTTCTGTAGGAAACCCTTGTAAGATCTACACAAGTTACCCATTGCTGAATTCAGAATGTTGTCTTCTTTTCACAAATGTTTAGGTTACTGGGATCCAGCATTGGTTTCACACCCATTTCTGTCACTGACTGGAAGGAGGCTAAAAGCACACAAAATCGTAAAAATGGGGTATGTCCCAGTAAAATGCCAAAATTGAGTTGAAAAATTGGGTTTTCTGATTCAAGTCTGCCTGTCCCTGAAAGCTGGGAAGCTGGTGATTTTAGCACTGCAAACCCTTTGTGGATGCCAATTTCAGGGACAAAAACCACAAGCCTTCTTCTCCAGCCCTTTTTTCCATTTATTTTTAAAAAAATACATTTTTACTGTATTTTGGCTAATTTCTTGGTCTCCTTCAGGGGAACCCACAAAGTCTGGGTACCTCTAGAATCCCTAGGATGTTGCAAAAAAAGGACACACATTTGGCCTGGGTAGCTTATGTGGACAAAAATGTATGATGGCCTAAGCGCGTCCTGCCCCAAATAGCCAAAAAAATGCCTGGCACCTGACGGGGAAAAGGCCTGGCAGCGAAGGGGTTAAAATGCACTATTTTATTCCAATTTCTTCACTTAGCTTCAGATGAACTATTGTTCCCTCCCACCCCCTCCTTTCAAAGTGCACCAGCCACCACTGCCTGGGGTGGGACAGATTGTTTTCGATTGCAGTATGGCAGATTGTTTTGGATTGCAGTGTGGTAGTTTGTTTTGGATTGGAGTGCAGAAGATTGCAGTGGGGTAGATTGTTTTGAATTGGAGTAGGGGAGATTGTTTTGAAGTGGAGTCGGGCAGATTGGAGTGGGTCAGATTGTTTTGGATCGGAGTAGGACAGATTGTTTTGGAGTGGTGCAGATTGTTTTTTATTAGAGGGGGGCAAATTGGAGTGAGACAGATTTGATAGGGGTGGCTGGAGAGGGTTGGAGTGGGATGAGTTAGAGTGGATTGGATTCGGGTGAGTGATTTGGACTGGAGTGAGGTGGATTAGTGTGGGTGAAGTGGTCTGGATGGGGGTGGATTGTAGTGGGGCAGACTGGAGTGGGGTGGATTGAAGTGTACCGCAGGATTATGTGTCAAAGCATAATTTCAGAATTTACACATAATAAAGAAACACTGTTGTTTTGCAATATTTTAAACAAGCTAATCGTCATCTTTTGAGAAGAGCGCCCACGAACAAAAACAAAAGAAAACATGCGTGGAACGTGGGAAAAGACGATTTGGCAAAATAAAAGAAAGTTAGATTTAAATTGAAAACTTAACAGTTTTGGTTGACCTGCTGGTCATGTTTTTGCCAGTCACAAGCCTTTTGTTTGCAGGGCACTAGAAGGTAAAAGGAAAAAATAGTACCTTGATCAGGTGGGGAGCAGCGGTCAGGCACTGATTAAGCTGAATCAATCAACGCTTGGTCGCTGCTCTACAGAGAGGAACGGAAATGATGCAAGACATGCCTTGATGAATTAAGAAACTGTAAAGAAGAGTGCCACATAATTAAAAAATGGTGAGAGACATGCGGGCTCCAAGCCCGTTACTGAATACTACAGAGTCTATCAAGCGAGACCCTAAAAAGGTCAGTTAGTTAAAATAAACAAACATTGTTACTTCTAAATATCAATATTCCAAGGACGCCTACATGCTCGTCAAGCAAAAAGTTCCTAGTGCATGGAGGGCCTTATGGTAGTTCTGAAGAGAGGCAAAGGACTTGGTCAGAGGGTGGCCTTGTTGGTGTGGTAGGGAGGCAATACCTCAAACGTTATTACTGGGGTAGGGGAGCTTGCAATTCGGAGTAATGAAAATTATCACAAAGCAATCAAGTAATTCCACATCAAAATAACAAGCGTGCGGGCTGACAACCATGCTCTCAGCATCAACGAGCGCAGAGTGAAGTGAATTTTACCATCCTCTGTGCATTTTTATTGCGAGGCTCATTTACATTTGACTTGGCGCGCAGAACGAGTGAGAACCCGGTCAATAGAAACAAAAATCATCTATTTAAAAAGTTTAGTTTCACGTGGGCCTGTTGTGCTTACTTCTTTCAGAATAGCTTTTGAACCTCTGTCCTGTGTGTGTCTGTGACTGTCACGTGAAAGGCAGTCAGAGCATCCAGGTGGGCCCCATGTCACCTGGGGCACCGCCCACCAGTGCTGGAGTTTTAAACAGCACCCGGTTGCATTTTGGGACTTGTGCCTTTTCAATGTGAGCTCAAAGACCGGGAAGTGTGGAATTCTGTTGGCTAAAAAATATTAACAGCGGAATGTGAATAGGCCACACAAGACATGACGTCACTGGAAAGCTAAACAGTATGTTGGGGAGACTGGGTGCGGCAATAGGGCTGATGTCATGAATACGTGCAACTCCTCGGTTATTTTTGAATGAACTGCTCATTCATTAGATCCCACCCTAAGAAAGGAGCCCACCAGTATGAACACTTGTTTCATTAGAAAATGATGGAGTCACATTGCCTATGTAGAGCAGGTGCTTATACCTTGGTTGGAAGTCATTGCTCGGAGAGTGTTGTCTTTTAAGGTGATTGCACTAGGTCCGAGCAGGTGGGAGAAGACTTGTGCAGTGACTGAGTAAGAGAGATAACCTTCAATTACCACATCACCCTCCCGACATTGTAATCATGTCCTTTAAACGGTTTATCGAATCGACTTTCCACACTAAGTGCCAAGACGCAGGGTTTCGGTGCTCATGAAGTGCACAGACACACAGAAAACTGAAGGTAGCGTGGCCGAGCGGTCTAAGGCGCTGGATTTAGGCTCCAGTCTCTTTGGAGGCGTGGGTTCGACTCCCACCGCTGTCAGAGATGGATTTTAACAGATCTTAATGACGCATCTCCCTCCTGCCCCTTCAATTTGCATACACAGTGACTCTACCAATAGGTCCCTAATTTTAAAACTCTTTTACAGTCTCCTTCTAAGTAAACTCCTAAACCGTGGACTCCCAAGAAATCGGCTGATGGGCGCTGCTGTTGTTTTCCTTCATTCTGCTTAGATCACCTTCAAATGGAAGGTTTAACAAATAATTTGTTCTCCCCACGCGGTCACCCCGCTCTTCTCCCTGCAAAATAAAATCGAACTTCTGTTAAATAAAGATTTAAAGCAAATTATCTATCTTCCCAAATAAAGTTGGTAAATGTGTTCTTCACAGTTATTTTAAACATTAGGTTTAAAATAACCAAGTGACGTACTCGGCAGGATTCGTACCTGCGCAAGGAACCCCCAATGAATTTCAAGCTCATCACCTTAGCCACTCGGCCATAACTACGAGCTCTCATTAACCCATACCGAAACTTTATATCACAACAGAATTGTGCACAATGGCCGTGCACACCTATATATAACTCCATTTAGTTGTATCTCTAACTGTGTGCAAAGGGCACATTGCTATGTTTCTGTCTAAGCTTTGCTTTAGGTCTGAGGTCTTAAGAACCAAAGCAGGCTCCACGAATACTTGTCTGCACAAAAAAACAAGCATTTGCAATGCGAAAGGTCTCACATTTGGGAGAGTTAGAGCTATTGGCGTTGCAAATGACAATGTCTTTTACCTAGGTTTTGGTTTTCCTTGGGAAAATTGTATGTGTCCACGTTGTGTTTTGGGGCACTTCCTGTCGCGGGCGCTAGGCCTACCCACACAAGTGCGGTACCATTTTTATCGGGAGACTTGAGGAAACATAGAATAGCAAAACAAGTGTTACTGCCCCTTGTCTTTATCTACATTTTTTCCTTCCAAATATAAGACAGTGTGTAAAAAAGACGTCTACATGAGAAATGCCCTTTAATTCGCATGCTAGTGTGGGCACCCCAGAATTCAGAGATGTGCAAATAACCACTGCTCCTCAACACCTTATCTTGTGCCCATTTTGGAAATAGAAAGGTTTTCTTGATACCTATTTTTCACTCTTTATACTTCGGCAAATTAATTGCTGTATACCCGGTATAGAAAGAAAACCCACTGCAAGGTGCAGCTCATTTATTTTCTCTGGATACCTAGGGTTCTTGATGAACCTACAAGCCCAATATATCCCCGCAACCAGAAGAGTCCAGCAGACGTGACGGTATATTGCTTTCAAAATTCTGACATTGCAGAAAAAAGTTACAGAGTAAAACGTAGAGAAAAATGGCTGTTTTTTTCACCTCAATTTCAATTTTTTTTTTTAGTTCAGTTGTTATTTTCTGTAGGAAACCCTTGTAAGATCTACACAAGTTACCCATTGCTGAATTCAGAATGTTGTCTTCTTTTCACAAATGTTTAGGTTACTGGGATCCAGCATTGGTTTCACACCCATTTCTGTCACTGACTGGAAGGAGGCTAAAAAAACACAAAATCGTAAAAATGGGGTATGTCCCAGTAAAATGCCAAAATTGAGTTGAAAAATTGGGTTTTCTGATTCAAGTCTGCCTGTCCCTGAAAGCTGGGAAGCTGGTGATTTTAGCACTGCAAACCCTTTGTGGATGCCAATTTCAGGGACAAAAACCACAAGCCTTCTTCTCCAGCCCTTTTTTCCATTTATTTTTAAAAAAATACATTTTTACTGTATTTTGGCTAATTTCTTGGTCTCCTTCAGGGGAACCCACAAAGTCTGGGTACCTCTAGAATCCCTAGGATGTTGCAAAAAAAGGACACACATTTGGCCTGGGTAGCTTATGTGGACAAAAATGAATGATGGCCTAAGCGCGTCCTGCCCCAAATAGCCAAAAAAATGCCTGGCACCTGACGGGGAAAAGGCCTGGCAGCGAAGGGGTTAAAATGCACTATTTTATTCCAATTTCTTCACTTAGCTTCAGATGAACTATTGTTCCCTCCCACCCCCTCCTTTCAAAGTGCACCAGCCACCACTGCCTGGGGTGGGACAGATTGTTTTCGATTGCAGTATGGCAGATTGTTTTGGATTGCAGTGTGGTAGTTTGTTTTGGATTGGAGTGCAGAAGATTGCAGTGGGGTAGATTGTTTTGAATTGGAGTAGGGGAGATTGTTTTGAAGTGGAGTCGGGCAGATTGGAGTGGGTCAGATTGTTTTGGATCGGAGTAGGACAGATTGTTTTGGAGTGGTGCAGATTGTTTTTTATTAGAGGGGGGCAAATTGGAGTGAGACAGATTTGATAGGGGTGGCTGGAGAGGGTTGGAGTGGGATGAGTTAGAGTGGATTGGATTCGGGTGAGTGATTTGGACTGGAGTGAGGTGGATTAGTGTGGGTGAAGTGGTCTGGATGGGGGTGGATTGTAGTGGGGCAGACTGGAGTGGGGTGGATTGAAGTGTACCGCAGGATTATGTGTCAAAGCATAATTTCAGAATTTACACATAATAAAGAAACACTGTTGTTTTGCAATATTTTAAACAAGCTAATCGTCATCTTTTGAGAAGAGCGCCCACGAACAAAAACAAAAGAAAACATGCGTGGAACGTGGGAAAAGACGATTTGGCAAAATAAAAGAAAGTTAGATTTAAATTGAAAACTTAACAGTTTTGGTTGACCTGCTGGTCATGTTTTTGCCAGTCACAAGCCTTTTGTTTGCAGGGCACTAGAAGGTAAAAGGAAAAAATAGTACCTTGATCAGGTGGGGAGCAGCGG
The DNA here is from genome assembly GCF_031143425.1 of Pleurodeles waltl. NCBI lineage: Eukaryota > Metazoa > Chordata > Amphibia > Caudata > Salamandridae > Pleurodeles > Pleurodeles waltl. The sequence continues at coordinate 125,582,696 of NC_090451.1, forward strand.
TCAGGCACTGATTAAGCTGAATCAATCAACGCTTGGTCGCTGCTCTACAGAGAGGAACGGAAATGATGCAAGACATGCCTTGATGAATTAAGAAACTGTAAAGAAGAGTGCCACATAATTAAAAAATGGTGAGAGACATGCGGGCTCCAAGCCCTTTACTGAATACTACAGAGTCTATCAAGCGAGACCCTAAAAAGGTCAGTTAGTTAAAATAAACAAACATTGTTACTTCTAAATATCAATATTCCAAGGACGCCTACATGCTCGTCAAGCAAAAAGTTCCTAGTGCATGGAGGGCCTTATGGTAGTTCTGAAGAGAGGCAAAGGACTTGGTCAGAGGGTGGCCTTGTTGGTGTGGTAGGGAGGCAATACCTCAAACGTTATTACTGGGGTAGGGGAGCTTGCAATTCGGAGTAATGAAAATTATCACAAAGCAATCAAGTAATTCCACATCAAAATAACAAGCGTGCGGGCTGACAACCATGCTCTCAGCATCAACGAGCGCAGAGTGAAGTGAATTTTACCATCCTCTGTGCATTTTTATTGCGAGGCTCATTTACATTTGACTTGGCGCGCAGAACGAGTGAGAACCCGGTCAATAGAAACAAAAATCATCTATTTAAAAAGTTTAGTTTCACGTGGGCCTGTTGTGCTTACTTCTTTCAGAATAGCTTTTGAACCTCTGTCCTGTGTGTGTCTGTGACTGTCACGTGAAAGGCAGTCAGAGCATCCAGGTGGGCCCCATGTCACCTGGGGCACCGCCCACCAGTGCTGGAGTTTTAAACAGCACCCGGTTGCATTTTGGGACTTGTGCCTTTTCAATGTGAGCTCAAAGACGGAAGTGTGGAATTCTGTTGGCTAAAAAATATTAACAGCGGAATGTGAATAGGCCACACAAGACATGACGTCACTGGAAAGCTAAACAGTATGTTGGGGAGACTGGGTGCGGCAATAGGGCTGATGTCATGAATACGTGCAACTCCTCGGTTATTTTTGAATGAACTGCTCATTCATTAGATCCCACCCTAAGAAAGGAGCCCACCAGTATGAACACTTGTTTCATTAGAAAATGATGGAGTCACATTGCCTATGTAGAGCAGGTGCTTATACCTTGGTTGGAAGTCATTGCTCGGAGAGTGTTGTCTTTTAAGGTGATTGCACTAGGTCCGAGCAGGTGGGAGAAGACTTGTGCAGTGACTGAGTAAGAGAGATAACCTTCAATTACCACATCACCCTCCCGACATTGTAATCATGTCCTTTAAACGGTTTATCGACTCGACTTTCCACACTGAGTGCCAAGACGCAGGGTTTCGGTGCTCATGAAGTGCACAGACACACAGAAAACTGAAGGTAGCGTGGCCGAGCGGTCTAAGGCGCTGGATTTAGGCTCCAGTCTCTTTGGAGGCGTGGGTTCGAATCCCATCGCTGCCAGAGATGGATTTTAACAGATCTTAATGACGCATCTCCCTCCTGCCCCTTCAATTTGCATGCACAGTGACTCTACCAATAGGTCCCTAATTTTAAAACTCTTTTACAGTCTCCTTCTAAGTAAACTCCTAAACCGTGGACTCCCAAGAAATCGGCTGATGGGCGCTGCTGTTGTTTTCCTTCATTCTGCTTAGATCACCTTCAAATGGAAGGTTTAACAAATAATTTGTTCTCCCCACGCGGTCACCCCGCTCTTCTGTCTGCAAAATAAAATCGAACCTCTGTTAAATAAAGATTTAAAGCAAATTATCTATCTTCCCAAATAAAGTTGGTAAATGTGTTCTTCACAGTTATTTTAAATATCAGGTTTAAAATAAACAAGTGACGTACTCGGCAGGATTCGAACCTGCGCAATGAACCCCCAATGAATTTCAAGCTCATCACCTTAGCCACTCGGCCATAACTACGAGCTCTCATTAACCCATACCGAAACTTTATATCACAACAGAATTGTGCACAATGGCCGTGCACACCTATATATAACTCCATTTAGTTGTATCTCTAACTGTGTGCAAAGGGCACATTGCTATGTTTCTGTCTAAGCTTTGCTATAGGTCTGAGGTCTTAAGAACCAAAGCAGGCTCCACGAATACTTGTCTGCACAAAAAAACAAGCATTTGCAATGCGAAAGGTCTCACACTTGGGAGAGTTAGAGCTATTGGCGTTGCAAATGACAATGTCTTTTACCTAGGTTTTGGTTTTCCTTGGGAAAATTGTATGTGTCCACGTTATGTTTTGGGGCACTTCCTGTCGCGGGCGCTAGGCCTACCCACACAAGTGCGGTACCATTTTTATCGGGAGACTTGAGGAAACATAGAATAGCAAAACAAGTGTTACTGCCCCTTGTCTTTATCTACATTTTTTCCTTCCAAATATAAGACAGTGTGTAAAAAAGACGTCTATATGAGAAATGCCCTTTAATTCGCATGCTAGTGTGGGCACCCCAGAATTCAGAGATGTGCAAATAACCACTGCTCCTCAACACCTTATCTTGTGCCCATTTTGGAAATAGAAAGGTTTTCTTGATACCTATTTTTCACTCTTTATACTTTGGCAAATTAATTGCTGTATACCCGGTATAGAAAGAAAACCCACTGCAAGGTGCAGCTCATTTATTTTCTCTGGATACCTAGGGTTCTTGATGAACCTACAAGCCCAATATATCCCCGCAACCAGAAGAGTCCAGCAGACGTAACGGTATATTGCTTTCAAAATTCTGACATTGCAGAAAAAAGTTACAGAGTAAAACGTAGAGAAAAATGGCTGTTTTTTTCACCTCAATTTCAATATTTGTTTTTAGTTCAGTTGTTATTTTCTGTAGGAAACCCTTGTAAGATCTACACAAGTTACCCATTGCTGAATTCAGAATGTTGTCTTCTTTTCACAAATGTTTAGGTTACTGGGATCCAGCATTGGTTTCACACCCATTTCTGTCACTGACTGGAAGGAGGCTAAAAGCACACAAAATCGTAAAAATGGGGTATGTCCCAGTAAAATGCCAAAATTGAGTTGAAAAATTGGGTTTTCTGATTCAAGTCTGCCTGTCCCTGAAAGCTGGGAAGCTGGTGATTTTAGCACTGCAAACCCTTTGTGGATGCCAATTTCAGGGACAAAAACCACAAGCCTTCTTCTCCAGCCCTTTTTTCCATTTATTTTTTTAAAAATACATTTCTACTGTATTTTGGCTAATTTCTTGGTCTCCTTCAGGGGAACCCACAAAGTCTGGGTACCTCTAGAATCCCTAGGATGTTGCTAAAAAAGGACACAAATTTGGCGTCGGTAGCTTATGTGGACAAAAATGTATGATGGCCTAAGCGCGTCCTGCCCCAAATAGCCAAAAAAATGCCTGGCACCTGAGGGGGAAAAGGCCTGGCAGCGAAGGGGTTAAAATGCACTATTTTATTCCAATTTCTTCACTTAGCTTCAGATGAACTATTGTTCCCTCCCACCCCCTCCTTTCAAAGTGCACCAGCCACCACTGCCTGGGGTGGGACAGATTGTTTTCGATTGCAGTATGGCAGATTGTTTTGGATTGCAGTGTGGTAGTTTGTTTTGGATTGGAGTGCAGAAGATTGCAGTGGGGTAGATTGTTTTGAATTGGAGTAGGGGAGATTGTTTTGAAGTGGAGTCGGGCAGATTGGAGTGGGTCAGATTGTTTTGGATCGGAGTAGGACAGATTGTTTTGGATCGGAGTAGGACAGATTGTTTTGGAGTGGTGCAGATTGTTTTTTATTAGAGGGGGGCAAATTGGAGTGAGACAGATTTGATAGGGGTGGCTGGAGAGGGTTGGAGTGGGATGAGTTAGAGTGGATTGGATTCGGGTGAGTGATTTGGACTGGAGTGAGGTGGATTAGTGTGGGTGAAGTGGTCTGGATGGGGGTGGATTGTAGTGGGGCAGATTGGAGTGGGGTGGATTGAAGTGTACCGCAGGATTATGTGTCAAAGCATAATTTCAGAATTTACACATAATAAAGAAACACTGTTGTTTTGCAATATCTTAAACAAGCTAATCGTCATCTTTTGAGAAGAGCGCCCACGAACAAAAACAAAAGAAAACATGCGTGGAACGTGGGAAAAGACGATTTGGCAAAATAAAAGAAAGTTAGATTTAAATTTAAAACTTAACAGTTTTGGTTGACCTGCTGGTCATGTTTTTGCCAGTCACAAGCCTTCTGTTTGCAGGGCACTAGAAGGTAAAAGGAAAAAATAGTACCTTGATCAGGTGGGGAGCAGCGGTCAGGCACTGATTAAGCTGAATCAATCAACGCTTGGTCGCTGCTCTACAGAGAGGAACGGAAATGATGCAAGACATGCCTTGATGAATTAAGAAACTGTAAAGAAGAGTGCCACATAAATAAAAAAAATGGTGAGAGACATGCGGGCTCCAAGCACTTTACTGAATACTACAGAGTCTATCAAGCGAGACCCTAAAAAGGTCAGTTAGTTAAAATAAACAAACATTGTTACTTCTAAATATCAATATTCCAAGGACGCCTACATGGTCGTCAAGCAAAAAGTTCCTAGTGCATGGAGGGCCTTATGGTAGTTCTGAAGAGAGGCAAAGGACTTGGTCAGAGGGTGGCCTTGTTGGTGTGGTAGGGAGGTAATACCTCAAACGTTATTACTGGGGTAGGGGAGCTTCCAATTCGGAGTAATGAAAATTATCACAAAGCAATCAAGTAATTCCACATCAAAATAACAAGCGTGCGGGCTGACAACCATGCTCTCAGCATCAACGAGCGCAGAGTGAAGTGAATGTTACCATCCTCTGTGCATTTTTATTGCGAGGCTCATTTACATTTGACTTGGCGCGCAGAACGAGTGAGAACCCGGTCAATAGAAACAAAAATCATCTATTTAAAAAGTTTAGTTTCACGTGGGCCTGTTGTGCTTACTTCTTTCAGAATAGCTTTTGAACCTCTGTCCTGTGTGTGTCTGTGACTGTCACGTGAAAGGCAGTCAGAGCATCCAGGTGGGCCCCATGTCACCTGGGGCACCGCCCACCAGTGCTGGAGTTTTAAACAGCACCCGGTTGCATTTTGGGACTTGTGCCTTTTCAATGTGAGCTCAAAGACCGAGAAGTGTGGAATTCTGTTGGCTAAAAAATATTAACAGCGGAATGTGAATAGGCCACACTAGACATGACGTCACTGGAAAGCTAAACAGTATGTTGGGGAGACTGGGTGCGGCAATAGGGCTGATGTCATGAATACGTGCAACTCCTCGGTTATTTTTGAATGAACTGCTCATTCATTAGATCCCACCCTAAGAAATGAGCCCACCAGTATGAACACTTGTTTCATTAGAAAATGATGGAGTCACATTGCCTATGTAGAGCAGGTGCTTATACCTTGGTTGGAAGTCATTGCTCGGAGAGTGTTGTCTTTTAAGGTGATTGCACTAGGTCCGAGCAGGTGGGAGAAGACTTGTGCAGTGACTGAGTAAGAGAGATAACCTTCAATTACCACATCACCCTCCCGACATTGTAATCATGTCCTTTAAACGGTTTATCGACTCGACTTTCCACACTGAGTGCCAAGACGCAGGGTTTCGGTGCTCATGAAGTGCACAGACACACAGAAAACTGAAGGTAGCGTGGCCGAGCCGTCTAAGGCGCTGGATTTAGGCTCCAGTCTCTTTGGAGGCGTGGGTTCGAATCCCCCCGCTGCCAGAGATGGATTTTAACAGATCTTAATGACGCATCTCCCTCCTGCCCCTTAAATTTGCATGCACAGTGACTCTACCAATAGGTCCCTAATTTTAAAACTCTTTTACAGTCTCCTTCTAAGTAAACTCCTAAACCGTGGACTCCCAAGAAATCGGCTGATGGGCGCTGCTGTTGTTTTCCTTCATTCTGCTTAGATCACCTTCAAATGGAAGGTTTAACAAATAATTTGTTCTCCCCACGCGGTCACCCCGCTCTTCTGTCTGCAAAATAAAATCGAACCTCTGTTAAATAAAGATTTAAAGCAAATTATCTATCTTCCCAAATAAAGTTGGTAAATGTGTTCTTCACAGTTATTTTAAACATTAGGTTTAAAATAACCAAGTGACGTACTCGGCAGGATTCGTACCTGCGCAAGGAACCCCCAATGAATTTCAAGCTCATCACCTTAGCCACTCGGCCATAACTACGAGCTCTCATTAACCCATACCGAAACTTTATATCACAACAGAATTGTGCACAATGGCCGTGCACACCTATATATAACTCCATTTAGTTGTATCTCTAACTGTGTGCAAAGGGCACATTGCTATGTTTCTGTCTAAGCTTTGCTTTAGGTCTGAGGTCTTAAGAACCAAAGCAGGCTCCACGAATACTTGTCTGCACAAAAAAACAAGCATTTGCAATGCGAAAGGTCTCACATTTGGGAGAGTTAGAGCTATTGGCGTTGCAAATGACAATGTCTTTTACCTAGGTTTTGGTTTTCCTTGGGAAAATTGTATGTGTCCACGTTGTGTTTTGGGGCACTTCCTGTCGCGGGCGCTAGGCCTACCCACACAAGTGCGGTACCATTTTTATCGGGAGACTTGAGGAAACATAGAATAGCAAAACAAGTGTTACTGCCCCTTGTCTTTATCTACATTTTTTCCTTCCAAATATAAGACAGTGTGTAAAAAAGACGTCTACATGAGAAATGCCCTTTAATTCGCATGCTAGTGTGGGCACCCCAGAATTCAGAGATGTGCAAATAACCACTGCTCCTCAACACCTTATCTTGTGCCCATTTTGGAAATAGAAAGGTTTTCTTGATACCTATTTTTCACTCTTTATACTTCGGCAAATTAATTGCTGTATACCCGGTATAGAAAGAAAACCCACTGCAAGGTGCAGCTCATTTATTTTCTCTGGATACCTAGGGTTCTTGATGAACCTACAAGCCCAATATATCCCCGCAACCAGAAGAGTCCAGCAGACGTGACGGTATATTGCTTTCAAAATTCTGACATTGCAGAAAAAAGTTACAGAGTAAAACGTAGAGAAAAATGGCTGTTTTTTTCACCTCAATTTCAATTTTTTTTTTTAGTTCAGTTGTTATTTTCTGTAGGAAACCCTTGTAAGATCTACACAAGTTACCCATTGCTGAATTCAGAATGTTGTCTTCTTTTCACAAATGTTTAGGTTACTGGGATCCAGCATTGGTTTCACACCCATTTCTGTCACTGACTGGAAGGAGGCTAAAAGCACACAAAATCGTAAAAATGGGGTATGTCCCAGTAAAATGCCAAAATTGAGTTGAAAAATTGGGTTTTCTGATTCAAGTCTGCCTGTCCCTGAAAGCTGGGAAGCTGGTGATTTTAGCACTGCAAACCCTTTGTGGATGCCAATTTCAGGGACAAAAACCACAAGCCTTCTTCTCCAGCCCTTTTTTCCATTTATTTTTAAAAAAATACATTTTTACTGTATTTTGGCTAATTTCTTGGTCTCCTTCAGGGGAACCCACAAAGTCTGGGTACCTCTAGAATCCCTAGGATGTTGCAAAAAAAGGACACACATTTGGCCTGGGTAGCTTATGTGGACAAAAATGTATGATGGCCTAAGCGCGTCCTGCCCCAAATAGCCAAAAAAATGCCTGGCACCTGACGGGGAAAAGGCCTGGCAGCGAAGGGGTTAAAATGCACTATTTTATTCCAATTTCTTCACTTAGCTTCAGATGAACTATTGTTCCCTCCCACCCCCTCCTTTCAAAGTGCACCAGCCACCACTGCCTGGGGTGGGACAGATTGTTTTCGATTGCAGTATGGCAGATTGTTTTGGATTGCAGTGTGGTAGTTTGTTTTGGATTGGAGTGCAGAAGATTGCAGTGGGGTAGATTGTTTTGAATTGGAGTAGGGGAGATTGTTTTGAAGTGGAGTCGGGCAGATTGGAGTGGGTCAGATTGTTTTGGATCGGAGTAGGACAGATTGTTTTGGAGTGGTGCAGATTGTTTTTTATTAGAGGGGGGCAAATTGGAGTGAGACAGATTTGATAGGGGTGGCTGGAGAGGGTTGGAGTGGGATGAGTTAGAGTGGATTGGATTCGGGTGAGTGATTTGGACTGGAGTGAGGTGGATTAGTGTGGGTGAAGTGGTCTGGATGGGGGTGGATTGTAGTGGGGCAGACTGGAGTGGGGTGGATTGAAGTGTACCGCAGGATTATGTGTCAAAGCATAATTTCAGAATTTACACATAATAAAGAAACACTGTTGTTTTGCAATATTTTAAACAAGCTAATCGTCATCTTTTGAGAAGAGCGCCCACGAACAAAAACAAAAGAAAACATGCGTGGAACGTGGGAAAAGACGATTTGGCAAAATAAAAGAAAGTTAGATTTAAATTGAAAACTTAACAGTTTTGGTTGACCTGCTGGTCATGTTTTTGCCAGTCACAAGCCTTTTGTTTGCAGGGCACTAGAAGGTAAAAGGAAAAAATAGTACCTTGATCAGGTGGGGAGCAGCGGTCAGGCACTGATTAAGCTGAATCAATCAACGCTTGGTCGCTGCTCTACAGAGAGGAACGGAAATGATGCAAGACATGCCTTGATGAATTAAGAAACTGTAAAGAAGAGTGCCACATAATTAAAAAATGGTGAGAGACATGCGGGCTCCAAGCCCTTTACTGAATACTACAGAGTCTATCAAGCGAGACCCTAAAAAGGTCAGTTAGTTAAAATAAACAAACATTGTTACTTCTAAATATCAATATTCCAAGGACGCCTACATGCTCGTCAAGCAAAAAGTTCCTAGTGCATGGAGGGCCTTATGGTAGTTCTGAAGAGAGGCAAAGGACTTGGTCAGAGGGTGGCCTTGTTGGTGTGGTAGGGAGGCAATACCTCAAACGTTATTACTGGGGTAGGGGAGCTTGCAATTCGGAGTAATGAAAATTATCACAAAGCAATCAAGTAATTCCACATCAAAATAACAAGCGTGCGGGCTGACAACCATGCTCTCAGCATCAACGAGCGCAGAGTGAAGTGAATTTTACCATCCTCTGTGCATTTTTATTGCGAGGCTCATTTACATTTGACTTGGCGCGCAGAACGAGTGAGAACCCGGTCAATAGAAACAAAAATCATCTATTTAAAAAGTTTAGTTTCACGTGGGCCTGTTGTGCTTACTTCTTTCAGAATAGCTTTTGAACCTCTGTCCTGTGTGTGTCTGTGACTGTCACGTGAAAGGCAGTCAGAGCATCCAGGTGGGCCCCATGTCACCTGGGGCACCGCCCACCAGTGCTGGAGTTTTAAACAGCACCCGGTTGCATTTTGGGACTTGTGCCTTTTCAATGTGAGCTCAAAGACGGAAGTGTGGAATTCTGTTGGCTAAAAAATATTAACAGCGGAATGTGAATAGGCCACACAAGACATGACGTCACTGGAAAGCTAAACAGTATGTTGGGGAGACTGGGTGCGGCAATAGGGCTGATGTCATGAATACGTGCAACTCCTCGGTTATTTTTGAATGAACTGCTCATTCATTAGATCCCACCCTAAGAAAGGAGCCCACCAGTATGAACACTTGTTTCATTAGAAAATGATGGAGTCACATTGCCTATGTAGAGCAGGTGCTTATACCTTGGTTGGAAGTCATTGCTCGGAGAGTGTTGTCTTTTAAGGTGATTGCACTAGGTCCGAGCAGGTGGGAGAAGACTTGTGCAGTGACTGAGTAAGAGAGATAACCTTCAATTACCACATCACCCTCCCGACATTGTAATCATGTCCTTTAAACGGTTTATCGACTCGACTTTCCACACTGAGTGCCAAGACGCAGGGTTTCGGTGCTCATGAAGTGCACAGACACACAGAAAACTGAAGGTAGCGTGGCCGAGCGGTCTAAGGCGCTGGATTTAGGCTCCAGTCTCTTTGGAGGCGTGGGTTCGAATCCCATCGCTGCCGGAGATGGATTTTAACAGATCTTAATGACGCATCTCCCTCCTGCCCCTTCAATTTGCATGCACAGTGACTCTACCAATAGGTCCCTAATTTTAAAACTCTTTTACAGTCTCCTTCTAAGTAAACTCCTAAACCGTGGACTCCCAAGAAATCGGCTGATGGGCGCTGCTGTTGTTTTCCTTCATTCTGCTTAGATCACCTTCAAATGGAAGGTTTAACAAATAATTTGTTCTCCCCACGCGGTCACCCCGCTCTTCTGTCTGCAAAATAAAATCGAACCTCTGTTAAATAAAGATTTAAAGCAAATTATCTATCTTCCCAAATAAAGTTGGTAAATGTGTTCTTCACAGTTATTTTAAATATCAGGTTTAAAATATACAAGTGACGTACTCGGCAGGATTCGAACCTGCGCAATGAACCCCCAATGAATTTCAAGCTCATCACCTTAGCCACTCGGCCATAACTACGAGCTCTCATTAACCCATACCGAAACTTTATATCACAACAGAATTGTGCACAATGGCCGTGCACACCTATATATAACTCCATTTAGTTGTATCTCTAACTGTGTGCAAAGGGCACATTGCTATGTTTCTGTCTAAGCTTTGCTATAGGTCTGAGGTCTTAAGAACCAAAGCAGGCTCCACGAATACTTGTCTGCACAAAAAAACAAGCATTTTCAATGCGAAAGGTCTCACACTTGGGAGAGTTAGAGCTATTGGCGTTGCAAATGACAATGTCTTTTACCTAGGTTTTGGTTTTCCTTGGGAAAATTGTATGTGTCCACGTTATGTTTTGGGGCACTTCCTGTCGCGGGCGCTAGGCCTACCCACACAAGTGCGGTACCATTTTTATCGGGAGACTTGAGGAAACATAGAATAGCAAAACAAGTGTTACTGCCCCTTGTCTTTATCTACATTTTTTCCTTCCAAATATAAGACAGTGTGTAAAAAAGACGTCTATATGAGAAATGCCCTTTAATTCGCATGCTAGTGTGGGCACCCCAGAATTCAGAGATGTGCAAATAACCACTGCTCCTCAACACCTTATCTTGTGCCCATTTTGGAAATAGAAAGGTTTTCTTGATACCTATTTTTCACTCTTTATACTTTGGCAAATTAATTGCTGTATACCCGGTATAGAAAGAAAACCCACTGCAAGGTGCAGCTCATTTATTTTCTCTGGATACCTAGGGTTCTTGATGAACCTACAAGCCCAATATATCCCCGCAACCAGAAGAGTCCAGCAGACGTAACGGTATATTGCTTTCAAAATTCTGACATTGCAGAAAAAAGTTACAGAGTAAAACGTAGAGAAAAATGGCTGTTTTTTTCACCTCAATTTCAATATTTGTTTTTAGTTCAGTTGTTATTTTCTGTAGGAAACCCTTGTAAGATCTACACAAGTTACCCATTGCTGAATTCAGAATGTTGTCTTCTTTTCACAAATGTTTAGGTTACTGGGATCCAGCATTGGTTTCACACCCATTTCTGTCACTGACTGGAAGGAGGCTAAAAGCACACAAAATCGTAAAAATGGGGTATGTCCCAGTAAAATGCCAAAATTGAGTTGAAAAATTGGGTTTTCTGATTCAAGTCTGCCTGTCCCTGAAAGCTGGGAAGCTGGTGATTTTAGCACTGCAAACCCTTTGTGGATGCCAATTTCAGGGACAAAAACCACAAGCCTTCTTCTCCAGCCCTTTTTTCCATTTATTTTTTTAAAAATACATTTCTACTGTATTTTGGCTAATTTCTTGGTCTCCTTCAGGGGAACCCACAAAGTCTGGGTACCTCTAGAATCCCTAGGATGTTGCTAAAAAAGGACACAAATTTGGCGTCGGTAGCTTATGTGGACAAAAATGTATGATGGCCTAAGCGCGTCCTGCCCCAAATAGCCAAAAAAATGCCTGGCACCTGAGGGGAAAAGGCCTGGCAGCGAAGGGGTTAAAATGCACTATTTTATTCCAATTTCTTCACTTAGCTTCAGATGAACTATTGTTCCCTCCCACCCCCTCCTTTCAAAGTGCACCAGCCACCACTGCCTGGGGTGGGACAGATTGTTTTCGATTGCAGTATGGCAGATTGTTTTGGATTGCAGTGTGGTAGTTTGTTTTGGATTGGAGTGCAGAAGATTGCAGTGGGGTAGATTGTTTTGAATTGGAGTAGGGGAGATTGTTTTGAAGTGGAGTCGGGCAGATTGGAGTGGGTCAGATTGTTTTGGATCGGAGTAGGACAGATTGTTTTGGATCGGAGTAGGACAGATTGTTTTGGAGTGGTGCAGATTGTTTTTTATTAGAGGGGGGCAAATTGGAGTGAGACAGATTTGATAGGGGTGGCTGGAGAGGGTTGGAGTGGGATGAGTTAGAGTGGATTGGATTCGGGTGAGTGATTTGGACTGGAGTGAGGTGGATTAGTGTGGGTGAAGTGGTCTGGATGGGGGTGGATTGTAGTGGGGCAGATTGGAGTGGGGTGGATTGAAGTGTACCGCAGGATTATGTGTCAAAGCATAATTTCAGAATTTACACATAATAAAGAAACACTGTTGTTTTGCAATATCTTAAACAAGCTAATCGTCATCTTTTGAGAAGAGCGCCCACGAACAAAAACAAAAGAAAACATGCGTGGAACGTGGGAAAAGACGATTTGGCAAAATAAAAGAAAGTTAGATTTAAATTTAAAACTTAACAGTTTTGGTTGACCTGCTGGTCATGTTTTTGCCAGTCACAAGCCTTCTGTTTGCAGGGCACTAGAAGGTAAAAGGAAAAAATAGTACCTTGATCAGGTGGGGAGCAGCGGTCAGGCACTGATTAAGCTGAATCAATCAACGCTTGGTCGCTGCTCTACAGAGAGGAACGGAAATGATGCAAGACATGCCTTGATGAATTAAGAAACTGTAAAGAAGAGTGCCACATAAATAAAAAAAATGGTGAGAGACATGCGGGCTCCAAGCACTTTACTGAATACTACAGAGTCTATCAAGCGAGACCCTAAAAAGGTCAGTTAGTTAAAATAAACAAACATTGTTACTTCTAAATATCAATATTCCAAGGACGCCTACATGGTCGTCAAGCAAAAAGTTCCTAGTGCATGGAGGGCCTTATGGTAGTTCTGAAGAGAGGCAAAGGACTTGGTCAGAGGGTGGCCTTGTTGGTGTGGTAGGGAGGTAATACCTCAAACGTTATTACTGGGGTAGGGGAGCTTCCAATTCGGAGTAATGAAAATTATCACAAAGCAATCAAGTAATTCCACATCAAAATAACAAGCGTGCGGGCTGACAACCATGCTCTCAGCATCAACGAGCGCAGAGTGAAGTGAATTTTACCATCCTCTGTGCATTTTTATTGCGAGGCTCATTTACATTTGACTTGGCGCGCAGAAGGAGTGAGAAACCGGTCAATAGAAACAAAAATCATCTATTTAAAAAGTTTAGTTTCACGTGGGCCTGTTGTGCTTACTTCTTTCAGAATAGCTTTTGAACCTCTGTCCTGTGTGTGTCTGTGACTGTCACGTGAAAGGCAGTCAGAGCATCCAGGTGGACCCCATGTCACCTGGGGCACCGCCCACCAGTGCTGGAGTTTTAAACAGCACCCGGTTGCATTTTGGGACTTGTGCCTTTTCAATGTGAGCTCAAAGACCGGGAAGTGTGGAATTCTGTTGGCTAAAAAATATTAACAGCGGAATGTGAATAGGCCACACAAGACATGACGTCACTGGAAAGCTAAACAGTATGTTGGGGAGACTGGGTGCGGCAATAGGGCTGATGTCATGAATACGTGCAACTCCTCGGTTATTTTTGAATGAACTGCTCATTCATTAGATCCCACCCTAAGAAATGAGCCCACCAGTATGAACACTTGTTTCATTAGAAAATGATGGAGTCACATTGCCTATGTAGAGCAGGTGCTTATACCTTGGTTGGAAGTCATTGCTCGGAGAGTGTTGTCTTTTAAGGTGATTGCACTAGGTCCGAGCAGGTGGGAGAAGACTTGTGCAGTGACTGAGTAAGAGAGATAACCTTCAATTACCACATCACCCTCCCGACATTGTAATCATGTCCTTTAAACGGTTTATCGACTCGACTTTCCACACTGAGTGCCAAGACGCAGGGTTTCGGTGCTCATGAAGTGCACAGACACACAGAAAACTGAAGGTAGCGTGGCCGAGCGGTCTAAGGCGCTGGATTTAGGCTCCAGTCTCTTTGGAGGCGTGGGTTCGAATCCCACCGCTGCCAGACATGGATTTTAACAGATCTTAATGACGCATCTCCCTCCTGCCCCTTCAATTTGCATGCACAGTGACTCTACCAATAGGTCCCTAATTTTAAAACTCTTTTACAGTCTCCTTCTAAGTAAACTCCTAAACCGTGGACTCCCAAGAAATCGGCTGATGGGCGCTGCTGTTGTTTTCCTTCATTCTGCTTAGATCACCTTCAAATGGAAGGTTTAACAAATAATTTGTTCTCCCCACGCGGTCACCCCGCTCTTCTGTCTGCAAAATAAAATCGAACCTCTGTTAAATAAAGATTTAAAGCAAATTATCTATCTTCCCAAATAAAGTTGGTAAATGTGTTCTTCACAGTTATTTTAAATATCAGGTTTAAAATAAACAAGTGACGTACTCGGCAGGATTCGAACCTGCGCAAGGAACCCCCAATGAATTTCAAGCTCATCACCTTAGCCACTCGGCCATAACTACGAGCTCTCATTAACCCATACCGAAACTTTATATCACAACAGAATTGTGCACAATGGCCGTGCACACCTATATATAACTCCATTTAGTTGTATCTCTAACTGTGTGCAAAGGGCACATTGCTATGTTTCTGTCTAAGCTTTGCTTTAGGTCTGAGGTCTTAAGAACCAAAGCAGGCTCCACGAATACTTGTCTGCACAAAAAAACAAGCATTTGCAATGCGAAAGGTCTCACATTTGGGAGAGTTAGAGCTATTGGCGTTGCAAATGACAATGTCTTTTACCTAGGTTTTGGTTTTCCTTGGGAAAATTGTATGTGTCCACGTTCTGTTTTGGGGCACTTCCTGTCGCGGGCGCTAGGCCTACCCACACAAGTGCGGTACCATTTTTATCGGGAGACTTGAGGAAACATAGAATAGCAAAACAAGTGTTACTGCCCCTTGTCTTTATCTACATTTTTTCCTTCCAAATATAAGACAGTGTGTAAAAAAGACGTCTACATGAGAAATGCCCTTTAATTCGCATGCTAGTGTGGGCACCCCAGAATTCAGAGATGTGCAAATAACCACTGCTCCTCAACACCTTATCTTGTGCCCATTTTGGAAATAGAAAGGTTTTCTTGATACCTATTTTTCACTCTTTATACTTCGGCAAATTAATTGCTGTATACCCGGTATAGAAAGAAAACCCACTGCAAGGTGCAGCTCATTTATTTTCTCTGGATACCTAGGGTTCTTGATGAACCTACAAGCCCAATATATCCCCGCAACCAGAAGAGTCCAGCAGACGTGACGGTATATTGCTTTCAAAATTCTGACATTGCAGAAAAAAGTTACAGAGTAAAACGTAGAGAAAAATGGCTGTTTTTTTCACCTCAATTTCAATTTTTTTTTTTAGTTCAGTTGTTATTTTCTGTAGGAAACCCTTGTAAGATCTACACAAGTTACCCATTGCTGAATTCAGAATGTTGTCTTCTTTTCACAAATGTTTAGGTTACTGGGATCCAGCATTGGTTTCACACCCATTTCTGTCACTGACTGGAAGGAGGCTAAAAGCACACAAAATCGTAAAAATGGGGTATGTCCCAGTAAAATGCCAAAATTGAGTTGAAAAATTGGGTTTTCTGATTCAAGTCTGCCTGTCCCTGAAAGCTGGGAAGCTGGTGATTTTAGCACTGCAAACCCTTTGTGGATGCCAATTTCAGGGACAAAAACCACAAGCCTTCTTCTCCAGCCCTTTTTTCCATTTATTTTTAAAAAAATACATTTTTACTGTATTTTGGCTAATTTCTTGGTCTCCTTCAGGGGAACCCACAAAGTCTGGGTACCTCTAGAATCCCTAGGATGTTGCAAAAAAAGGACACACATTTGGCCTGGGTAGCTTATGTGGACAAAAATGTATGATGGCCTAAGCGCGTCCTGCCCCAAATAGCCAAAAAAATGCCTGGCACCTGACGGGGAAAAGGCCTGGCAGCGAAGGGGTTAAAATGCACTATTTTATTCCAATTTCTTCACTTAGCTTCAGATGAACTATTGTTCCCTCCCACCCCCTCCTTTCAAAGTGCACCAGCCACCACTGCCTGGGGTGGGACAGATTGTTTTCGATTGCAGTATGGCAGATTGTTTTGGATTGCAGTGTGGTAGTTTGTTTTGGATTGGAGTGCAGAAGATTGCAGTGGGGTAGATTGTTTTGAATTGGAGTAGGGGAGATTGTTTTGAAGTGGAGTCGGGCAGATTGGAGTGGGTCAGATTGTTTTGGATCGGAGTAGGACAGATTGTTTTGGATCGGAGTAGGACAGATTGTTTTGGAGTGGTGCAGATTGTTTTTTATTAGAGGGGGGCAAATTGGAGTGAGACAGATTTGATAGGGGTGGCTGGAGAGGGTTGGAGTGGGATGAGTTAGAGTGGATTGGATTCGGGTGAGTGATTTGGACTGGAGTGAGGTGGATTAGTGTGGGTGAAGTGGTCTGGATGGGGGTGGATTGTAGTGGGGCAGATTGGAGTGGGGTGGATTGAAGTGTACCGCAGGATTATGTGTCAAAGCATAATTTCAGAATTTACACATAATAAAGAAACACTGTTGTTTTGCAATATCTTAAACAAGCTAATCGTCATCTTTTGAGAAGAGCGCCCACGAACAAAAACAAAAGAAAACATGCGTGGAACGTGGGAAAAGACGATTTGGCAAAATAAAAGAAAGTTAGATTTAAATTTAAAACTTAACAGTTTTGGTTGACCTGCTGGTCATGTTTTTGCCAGTCACAAGCCTTCTGTTTGCAGGGCACTAGAAGGTAAAAGGAAAAAATAGTACCTTGATCAGGTGGGGAGCAGCGGTCAGGCACTGATTAAGCTGAATCAATCAACGCTTGGTCGCTGCTCTACAGAGAGGAACGGAAATGATGCAAGACATGCCTTGATGAATTAAGAAACTGTAAAGAAGAGTGCCACATAAATAAAAAAAATGGTGAGAGACATGCGGGCTCCAAGCACTTTACTGAATACTACAGAGTCTATGAAGCGAGACCCTAAAAAGGTCAGTTAGTTAAAATAAACAAACATTGTTACTTCTAAATATCAATATTCCAAGGACGCCTACATGGTCGTCAAGCAAAAAGTTCCTAGTGCATGGAGGGCCTTATGGTAGTTCTGAAGAGAGGCAAAGGACTTGGTCAGAGGGTGGCCTTGTTGGTGTGGTAGGGAGGTAATACCTCAAACGTTATTACTGGGGTAGGGGAGCTTCCAATTCGGAGTAATGAAAATTATCACAAAGCAATCAAGTAATTCCACATCAAAATAACAAGCGTGCGGGCTGACAACCATGCTCTCAGCATCAACGAGCGCAGAGTGAAGTGAATTTTACCATCCTCTGTGCATTTTTATTGCGAGGCTCATTTACATTTGACTTGGCGCGCAGAAGGAGTGAGAAACCGGTCAATAGAAACAAAAATCATCTATTTAAAAAGTTTAGTTTCACGTGGGCCTGTTGTGCTTACTTCTTTCAGAATAGCTTTTGAACCTCTGTCCTGTGTGTGTCTGTGACTGTCACGTGAAAGGCAGTCAGAGCATCCAGGTGGACCCCATGTCACCTGGGGCACCGCCCACCAGTGCTGGAGTTTTAAACAGCACCCGGTTGCATTTTGGGACTTGTGCCTTTTCAATGTGAGCTCAAAGACCGGGAAGTGTGGAATTCTGTTGGCTAAAAAATATTAACAGCGGAATGTGAATAGGCCACACAAGACATGACGTCACTGGAAAGCTAAACAGTATGTTGGGGAGACTGGGTGCGGCAATAGGGCTGATGTCATGAATACGTGCAACTCCTCGGTTATTTTTGAATGAACTGCTCATTCATTAGATCCCACCCTAAGAAATGAGCCCACCAGTATGAACACTTGTTTCATTAGAAAATGATGGAGTCACATTGCCTATGTAGAGCAGGTGCTTATACCTTGGTTGGAAGTCATTGCTCGGAGAGTGTTGTCTTTTAAGGTGATTGCACTAGGTCCGAGCAGGTGGGAGAAGACTTGTGCAGTGACTGAGTAAGAGAGATAACCTTCAATTACCACATCACCCTCCCGACATTGTAATCATGTCCTTTAAACGGTTTATCGACTCGACTTTCCACACTGAGTGCCAAGACGCAGGGTTTCGGTGCTCATGAAGTGCACAGACACACAGAAAACTGAAGGTAGCGTGGCCGAGCGGTCTAAGGCGCTGGATTTAGGCTCCAGTCTCTTTGGAGGCGTGGGTTCGAATCCCACCGCTGCCAGAGATGGATTTTAACAGATCTTAATGACGCATCTCCCTCCTGCCCCTTAAATTTGCATGCACAGTGACTCTACCAATAGGTCCCTAATTTTAAAACTCTTTTACAGTCTCCTTCTAAGTAAACTCCTAAACCGTGGACTCCCAAGAAATCGGCTGATGGGCGCTGCTGTTGTTTTCCTTCATTCTGCTTAGATCACCTTCAAATGGAAGGTTTAACAAATAATTTGTTCTCCCCACGCGGTCACCCCGCTCTTCTGTCTGCAAAATAAAATCGAACCTCTGTTAAATAAAGATTTAAAGCAAATTATCTATCTTCCCAAATAAAGTTGGTAAATGTGTTCTTCACAGTTATTTTAAATATCAGGTTTAAAATAAACAAGTGACGTACTCGGCAGGATTCGAACCTGCGCAAGGAACCCCCAATGAATTTCAAGCTCATCACCTTAGCCACTCGGCCATAACTACGAGCTCTCATTAACCCATACCGAAACTTTATATCACAACAGAATTGTGCACAATGGCCGTGCACACCTATATATAACTCCATTTAGTTGTATCTCTAACTGTGTGCAAAGGGCACATTGCTATGTTTCTGTCTAAGCTTTGCTTTAGGTCTGAGGTCTTAAGAACCAAAGCAGGCTCCACGAATACTTGTCTGCACAAAAAAACAAGCATTTGCAATGCGAAAGGTCTCACATTTGGGAGAGTTAGAGCTATTGGCGTTGCAAATGACAATGTCTTTTACCTAGGTTTTGGTTTTCCTTGGGAAAATTGTATGTGTCCACGTTCTGTTTTGGGGCACTTCCTGTCGCGGGCGCTAGGCCTACCCACACAAGTGCGGTACCATTTTTATCGGGAGACTTGAGGAAACATAGAATAGCAAAACAAGTGTTACTGCCCCTTGTCTTTATCTACATTTTTTCCTTCCAAATATAAGACAGTGTGTAAAAAAGACGTCTACATGAGAAATGCCCTTTAATTCGCATGCTAGTGTGGGCACCCCAGAATTCAGAGATGTGCAAATAACCACTGCTCCTCAACACCTTATCTTGTGCCCATTTTGGAAATAGAAAGGTTTTCTTGATACCTATTTTTCACTCTTTATACTTCGGCAAATTAATTGCTGTATACCCGGTATAGAAAGAAAACCCACTGCAAGGTGCAGCTCATTTATTTTCTCTGGATACCTAGGGTTCTTGATGAACCTACAAGCCCAATATATCCCCGCAACCAGAAGAGTCCAGCAGACGTGACGGTATATTGCTTTCAAAATTCTGACATTGCAGAAAAAAGTTACAGAGTAAAACGTAGAGAAAAATGGCTGTTTTTTTCACCTCAATTTCAATTTTTTTTTTTAGTTCAGTTGTTATTTTCTGTAGGAAACCCTTGTAAGATCTACACAAGTTACGCATTGCTGAATTCAGAATGTTGTCTTCTTTTCACAAATGTTTAGGTTACTGGGATCCAGCATTGGTTTCACACCCATTTCTGTCACTGACTGGAAGGAGGCTAAAAGCACACAAAATCGTAAAAATGGGGTATGTCCCAGTAAAATGCCAAAATTGAGTTGAAAAATTGGGTTTTCTGATTCAAGTCTGCCTGTCCCTGAAAGCTGGGAAGCTGGTGATTTTAGCACTGCAAACCCTTTGTGGATGCCAATTTCAGGGACAAAAACCACAAGCCTTCTTCTCCAGCCCTTTTTTCCATTTATTTTTAAAAAAATACATTTTTACTGTATTTTGGCTAATTTCTTGGTCTCCTTCAGGGGAACCCACAAAGTCTGGGTACCTCTAGAATCCCTAGGATGTTGCTAAAAAAGGACACAAATTTGGCCTGGGTAGCTTATGTGGACAAAAATGTATGATGGCCTAAGCGCGTCCTGCCCCAAATAGCCAAAAAAATGCCTGGCACCTGAGGGGGAAAAGGCCTGGCAGCGAAGGGGTTAAAATGCACTATTTTATTCCAATTTCTTCACTTAGCTTCAGATGAACTATTGTTCCCTCCCACCCCCTCCTTTCAAAGTGCACCAGCCACCACTGCCTGGGGTGGGACAGATTGTTTTGGATTGCAGTATGGCAGATTGTTTTGGATTGCAGTGTGGTAGTTTGTTTTGGATTGGAGTGCAGAAGATTGCAGTGGGGTAGATTGATTTGAATTGGAGTAGGGGAGATTGTTTTGAAGTGGAGTCGGGCAGATTGGAGTGGGTCAGATTGTTTTGGATCGGAGTAGGACAGATTGTTTTGGATCGGAGTAGGACAGATTGTTTTGGAGTGGTGCAGATTGTTTTTTATTAGAGGGGGGCAAATTGGAGTGAGACAGATTTGATAGGGGTGGCTGGAGAGGGTTGGAGTGGGATGAGTTAGAGTGGATTGGATTCGGGTGAGTGATTTGGACTGGAGTGAGGTGGATTAGTGTGGGTGAAGTGGTCTGGATGGGGGTGGATTGTAGTGGGGCAGATTGGAGTGGGGTGGATTGAAGTGTACCGCAGGATTATGTGTCAAAGCATAATTTCAGAATTTACACATAATAAAGAAACACTGTTGTTTTGCAATATCTTAAACAAGCTAATCGTCATCTTTTGAGAAGAGCGCCCACGAACAAAAACAAAAGAAAACATGCGTGGAACGTGGGAAAAGACGATTTGGCAAAATAAAAGAAAGTTAGATTTAAATTTAAAACTTAACAGTTTTGGTTGACCTGCTGGTCATGTTTTTGCCAGTCACAAGCCTTCTGTTTGCAGGGCACTAGAAGGTAAAAGGAAAAAATAGTACCTTGATCAGGTGGGGAGCAGCGGTCAGGCACTGATTAAGCTGAATCAATCAACGCTTGGTCGCTGCTCTACAGAGAGGAACGGAAATGATGCAAGACATGCCTTGATGAATTAAGAAACTGTAAAGAAGAGTGCCACATAAATAAAAAAAATGGTGAGAGACATGCGGGCTCCAAGCACTTTACTGAATACTACAGAGTCTATCAAGCGAGACCCTAAAAAGGTCAGTTAGTTAAAATAAACAAACATTGTTACTTCTAAATATCAATATTCCAAGGACGCCTACATGGTCGTCAAGCAAAAAGTTCCTAGTGCATGGAGGGCCTTATGGTAGTTCTGAAGAGAGGCAAAGGACTTGGTCAGAGGGTGGCCTTGTTGGTGTGGTAGGGAGGTAATACCTCAAACGTTATTACTGGGGTAGGGGAGCTTCCAATTCGGAGTAATGAAAATTATCACAAAGCAATCAAGTAATTCCACATCAAAATAACAAGCGTGCGGGCTGACAACCATGCTCTCAGCATCAACGAGCGCAGAGTGAAGTGAATTTTACCATCCTCTGTGCATTTTTATTGCGAGGCTCATTTACATTTGACTTGGCGCGCAGAAGGAGTGAGAAACCGGTCAATAGAAACAAAAATCATCTATTTAAAAAGTTTAGTTTCACGTGGGCCTGTTGTGCTTACTTCTTTCAGAATAGCTTTTGAACCTCTGTCCTGTGTGTGTCTGTGACTGTCACGTGAAAGGCAGTCAGAGCATCCAGGTGGACCCCATGTCACCTGGGGCACCGCCCACCAGTGCTGGAGTTTTAAACAGCACCCGGTTGCATTTTGGGACTTGTGCCTTTTCAATGTGAGCTCAAAGACCGGGAAGTGTGGAATTCTGTTGGCTAAAAAATATTAACAGCGGAATGTGAATAGGCCACACAAGACATGACGTCACTGGAAAGCTAAACAGTATGTTGGGGAGACTGGGTGCGGCAATAGGGCTGATGTCATGAATACGTGCAACTCCTCGGTTATTTTTGAATGAACTGCTCATTCATTAGATCCCACCCTAAGAAATGAGCCCACCAGTATGAACACTTGTTTCATTAGAAAATGATGGAGTCACATTGCCTATGTAGAGCAGGTGCTTATACCTTGGTTGGAAGTCATTGCTCGGAGAGTGTTGTCTTTTAAGGTGATTGCACTAGGTCCGAGCAGGTGGGAGAAGACTTGTGCAGTGACTGAGTAAGAGAGATAACCTTCAATTACCACATCACCCTCCCGACATTGTAATCATGTCCTTTAAACGGTTTATCGACTCGACTTTCCACACTGAGTGCCAAGACGCAGGGTTTCGGTGCTCATGAAGTGCACAGACACACAGAAAACTGAAGGTAGCGTGGCCGAGCGGTCTAAGGCGCTGGATTTAGGCTCCAGTCTCTTTGGAGGCCTGGGTTCGAATCCCACCGCTGCCAGAGATGGATTTTAACAGATCTTAATGACGCATCTCCCTCCTGCCCCTTAAATTTGCATGCACAGTGACTCTACCAATAGGTCCCTAATTTTAAAACTCTTTTACAGTCTCCTTCTAAGTAAACTCCTAAACCGTGGACTCCCAAGAAATCGGCTGATGGGCGCTGCTGTTGTTTTCCTTCATTCTGCTTAGATCACCTTCAAATGGAAGGTTTAACAAATAATTTGTTCTCCCCACGCGGTCACCCCGCTCTTCTGTCTGCAAAATAAAATCGAACCTCTGTTAAATAAAGATTTAAAGCAAATTATCTATCTTCCCAAATAAAGTTGGTAAATGTGTTCTTCACAGTTATTTTAAATATCAGGTTTAAAATAAACAAGTGACGTACTCGGCAGGATTCGAACCTGCGCAAGGAACCCCCAATGAATTTCAAGCTCATCACCTTAGCCACTCGGCCATAACTACGAGCTCTCATTAACCCATACCGAAACTTTATATCACAACAGAATTGTGCACAATGGCCGTGCACACCTATATATAACTCCATTTAGTTGTATCTCTAACTGTGTGCAAAGGGCACATTGCTATGTTTCTGTCTAAGCTTTGCTTTAGGTCTGAGGTCTTAAGAACCAAAGCAGGCTCCACGAATACTTGTCTGCACAAAAAAACAAGCATTTGCAATGCGAAAGGTCTCACATTTGGGAGAGTTAGAGCTATTGGCGTTGCAAATGACAATGTCTTTTACCTAGGTTTTGGTTTTCCTTGGGAAAATTGTATGTGTCCACGTTGTGTTTTGGGGCACTTCCTGTCGCGGGCGCTAGGCCTACCCACACAAGTGCGGTACCATTTTTATCGGGAGACTTGAGGAAACATAGAATAGCAAAACAAGTGTTACTGCCCCTTGTCTTTATCTACATTTTTTCCTTCCAAATATAAGACAGTGTGTAAAAAAGACGTCTACATGAGAAATGCCCTTTAATTCGCATGCTAGTGTGGGCACCCCAGAATTCAGAGATGTGCAAATAACCACTGCTCCTCAACACCTTATCTTGTGCCCATTTTGGAAATAGAAAGGTTTTCTTGATACCTATTTTTCACTCTTTATACTTCGGCAAATTAATTGCTGTATACCCGGTATAGAAAGAAAACCCACTGCAAGGTGCAGCTCATTTATTTTCTCTGGATACCTAGGGTTCTTGATGAACCTACAAGCCCAATATATCCCCGCAACCAGAAGAGTCCAGCAGACGTGACGGTATATTGCTTTCAAAATTCTGACATTGCAGAAAAAAGTTACAGAGTAAAACGTAGAGAAAAATGGCTGTTTTTTTCACCTCAATTTCAATTTTTTTTTTTAGTTCAGTTGTTATTTTCTGTAGGAAACCCTTGTAAGATCTACACAAGTTACCCATTGCTGAATTCAGAATGTTGTCTTCTTTTCACAAATGTTTAGGTTACTGGGATCCAGCATTGGTTTCACACCCATTTCTGTCACTGACTGGAAGGAGGCTAAAAGCACACAAAATCGTAAAAATGGGGTATGTCCCAGTAAAATGCCAAAATTGAGTTGAAAAATTGGGTTTTCTGATTCAAGTCTGCCTGTCCCTGAAAGCTGGGAAGCTGGTGATTTTAGCACTGCAAACCCTTTGTGGATGCCAATTTCAGGGACAAAAACCACAAGCCTTCTTCTCCAGCCCTTTTTTCCATTTATTTTTAAAAAAATACATTTTTACTGTATTTTGGCTAATTTCTTGGTCTCCTTCAGGGGAACCCACAAAGTCTGGGTACCTCTAGAATCCCTAGGATGTTGCAAAAAAAGGACACAAATTTGGCGTGGGTAGCTTATGTGGACAAAAATGTATGATGGCCTAAGCGCGTCCTGCCCCAAATAGCCAAAAAAATGCCTGGCACCTGAGGGGGAAAAGGCCTGGCAGCGAAGGGGTTAAAATGCACTATTTTATTCCAATTTCTTCACTTAGCTTCAGATGAACTATTGTTCCCTCCCACCCCCTCCTTTCAAAGTGCACCAGCCACCACTGCCTGGGGTGGGACAGATTGTTTTGGATTGCAGTATGGCAGATTGTTTTGGATTGCAGTGTGGTAGTTTGTTTTGGATTGGAGTGCAGAAGATTGCAGTGGGGTAGATTGTTTTGAATTGGAGTAGGGGAGATTGTTTTGAAGTGGAGTCGGGCAGATTGGAGTGGGTCAGATTGTTTTGGATCGGAGTAGGACAGATTGTTTTGGAGTGGTGCAGATTGTTTTTTATTAGAGGGGGGCAAATTGGAGTGAGACAGATTTGATAGGGGTGGCTGGAGAGGGTTGGAGTGGGATGAGTTAGAGTGGATTGGATTCGGGTGAGTGATTTGGACTGGAGTGAGGTGGATTAGTGTGGGTGAAGAGGTCTGGATGGGGGTGGATTGTAGTGGGGCAGACTGGAGTGGGGTGGATTGAAGTGTACCGCAGGATTATGTGTCAAAGCATAATTTCAGAATTTACACATAATAAAGAAACACTGTTGTTTTGCAATATTTTAAACAAGCTAATCGTCATCTTTTGAGAAGAGCGCCCACGAACAAAAACAAAAGAAAACATGCGTGGAACGTGGGAAAAGACGATTTGGCAAAATAAAAGAAAGTTAGATTTAAATTGAAAACTTAACAGTTTTGGTTGACCTGCTGGTCATGTTTTTGCCAGTCACAAGCCTTTTGTTTGCAGGGCACTAGAAGGTAAAAGGAAAAAATAGTACCTTGATCAGGTGGGGAGCAGCGGTCAGGCACTGATTAAGCTGAATCAATCAACGCTTGGTCGCTGCTCTACAGAGAGGAACGGAAATGATGCAAGACATGCCTTGATGAATTAAGAAACTGTAAAGAAGAGTGCCACATAATTAAAAAATGGTGAGAGACATGCGGGCTCCAAGCCCTTTACTGAATACTACAGAGTCTATCAAGCGAGACCCTAAAAAGGTCAGTTAGTTAAAATAAACAAACATTGTTACTTCTAAATATCAATATTCCAAGGACGCCTACATGCTCGTCAAGCAAAAAGTTCCTAGTGCATGGAGGGCCTTATGGTAGTTCTGAAGAGAGGCAAAGGACTTGGTCAGAGGGTGGCCTTGTTGGTGTGGTAGGGAGGCAATACCTCAAACGTTATTACTGGGGTAGGGGAGCTTGCAATTCGGAGTAATGAAAATTATCACAAAGCAATCAAGTAATTCCACATCAAAATAACAAGCGTGCGGGCTGACAACCATGCTCTCAGCATCAACGAGCGCAGAGTGAAGTGAATTTTACCATCCTCTGTGCATTTTTATTGCGAGGCTCATTTACATTTGACTTGGCGCGCAGAACGAGTGAGAACCCGGTCAATAGAAACAAAAATCATCTATTTAAAAAGTTTAGTTTCACGTGGGCCTGTTGTGCTTACTTCTTTCAGAATAGCTTTTGAACCTCTGTCCTGTGTGTGTCTGTGACTGTCACGTGAAAGGCAGTCAGAGCATCCAGGTGGGCCCCATGTCACCTGGGGCACCGCCCACCAGTGCTGGAGTTTTAAACAGCACCCGGTTGCATTTTGGGACTTGTGCCTTTTCAATGTGAGCTCAAAGACGGAAGTGTGGAATTCTGTTGGCTAAAAAATATTAACAGCGGAATGTGAATAGGCCACACAAGACATGACGTCACTGGAAAGCTAAACAGTATGTTGGGGAGACTGGGTGCGGCAATAGGGCTGATGTCATGAATACGTGCAACTCCTCGGTTATTTTTGAATGAACTGCTCATTCATTAGATCCCACCCTAAGAAAGGAGCCCACCAGTATGAACACTTGTTTCATTAGAAAATGATGGAGTCACATTGCCTATGTAGAGCAGGTGCTTATACCTTGGTTGGAAGTCATTGCTCGGAGAGTGTTGTCTTTTAAGGTGATTGCACTAGGTCCGAGCAGGTGGGAGAAGACTTGTGCAGTGACTGAGTAAGAGAGATAACCTTCAATTACCACATCACCCTCCCGACATTGTAATCATGTCCTTTAAACGGTTTATCGACTCGACTTTCCACACTGAGTGCCAAGACGCAGGGTTTCGGTGCTCATGAAGTGCACAGACACACAGAAAACTGAAGGTAGCGTGGCCGAGCGGTCTAAGGCGCTGGATTTAGGCTCCAGTCTCTTTGGAGGCGTGGGTTCGAATCCCATCGCTGCCAGAGATGGATTTTAACAGATCTTAATGACGCATCTCCCTCCTGCCCCTTCAATTTGCATGCACAGTGACTCTACCAATAGGTCCCTAATTTTAAAACTCTTTTACAGTCTCCTTCTAAGTAAACTCCTAAACCGTGGACTCCCAAGAAATCGGCTGATGGGCGCTGCTGTTGTTTTCCTTCATTCTGCTTAGATCACCTTCAAATGGAAGGTTTAACAAATAATTTGTTCTCCCCACGCGGTCACCCCGCTCTTCTGTCTGCAAAATAAAATCGAACCTCTGTTAAATAAAGATTTAAAGCAAATTATCTATCTTCCCAAATAAAGTTGGTAAATGTGTTCTTCACAGTTATTTTAAATATCAGGTTTAAAATAAACAAGTGACGTACTCGGCAGGATTCGAACCTGCGCAATGAACCCCCAATGAATTTCAAGCTCATCACCTTAGCCACTCGGCCATAACTACGAGCTCTCATTAACCCATACCGAAACTTTATATCACAACAGAATTGTGCACAATGGCCGTGCACACCTATATATAACTCCATTTAGTTGTATCTCTAACTGTGTGCAAAGGGCACATTGCTATGTTTCTGTCTAAGCTTTGCTTTAGGTCTGAGGTCTTAAGAACCAAAGCAGGCTCCACGAATACTTGTCTGCACAAAAAAACAAGCATTTGCAATGCGAAAGGTCTCACACTTGGGAGAGTTAGAGCTATTGGCGTTGCAAATGACAATGTCTTTTACCTAGGTTTTGGTTTTCCTTGGGAAAATTGTATGTGTCCACGTTATGTTTTGGGGCACTTCCTGTCGCGGGCGCTAGGCCTACCCACACAAGTGCGGTACCATTTTTATCGGGAGACTTGAGGAAACATAGAATAGCAAAACAAGTGTTACTGCCCCTTGTCTTTATCTACATTTTTTCCTTCCAAATATAAGACAGTGTGTAAAAAAGACGTCTATATGAGAAATGCCCTTTAATTCGCATGCTAGTGTGGGCACCCCAGAATTCAGAGATGTGCAAATAACCACTGCTCCTCAACACCTTATCTTGTGCCCATTTTGGAAATAGAAAGGTTTTCTTGATACCTATTTTTCACTCTTTATACTTCGGCAAATTAATTGCTGTATACCCGGTATAGAAAGAAAACCCACTGCAAGGTGCAGCTCATTTATTTTCTCTGGATACCTAGGGTTCTTGATGAACCTACAAGCCCAATATATCCCCGCAACCAGAAGAGTCCAGCAGACGTAACGGTATATTGCTTTCAAAATTCTGACATTGCAGAAAAAAGTTACAGAGTAAAACGTAGAGAAAAATGGCTGTTTTTTTCACCTCAATTTCAATATTTGTTTTTAGTTCAGTTGTTATTTTCTGTAGGAAACCCTTGTAAGATCTACACAAGTTACCCATTGCTGAATTCAGAATGTTGTCTTCTTTTCACAAATGTTTAGGTTACTGGGTTCCAGCATTGGTTTCACACCCATTTCTGTCACTGACTGGAAGGAGGCTAAAAGCACACAAAATCGTAAAAATGGGGTATGTCCCAGTAAAATGCCAAAATTGAGTTGAAAAATTGGGTTTTCTGATTCAAGTCTGCCTGTCCCTGAAAGCTGGGAAGCTGGTGATTTTAGCACTGCAAACCCTTTGTGGATGCCAATTTCAGGGACAAAAACCACAAGCCTTCTTCTCCAGCCCTTTTTTCCATTTATTTTTTTAAAAATACATTTCTACTGTATTTTGGCTAATTTCTTGGTCTCCTTCAGGGGAACCCACAAAGTCTGGGTACCTCTAGAATCCCTAGGATGTTGCTAAAAAAGGACACAAATTTGGCGTGGGTAGCTTATGTGGACAAAAATGTATGATGGCCTAAGCGCGTCCTGCCCCAAATAGCCAAAAAAATGCCTGGCACCTGAGGGGGAAAAGGCCTGGCAGCGAAGGGGTTAAAATGCACTATTTTATTCCAATTTCTTCACTTAGCTTCAGATGAACTATTGTTCCCTCCCACCCCCTCCTTTCAAAGTGCACCAGCCACCACTGCCTGGGGTGGGACAGATTGTTTTCGATTGCAGTATGGCAGATTGTTTTGGATTGCAGTGTGGTAGTTTGTTTTGGATTGGAGTGCAGAAGATTGCAGTGGGGTAGATTGTTTTGAATTGGAGTAGGGGAGATTGTTTTGAAGTGGAGTCGGGCAGATTGGAGTGGGTCAGATTGTTTTGGATCGGAGTAGGACAGATTGTTTTGGATCGGAGTAGGACAGATTGTTTTGGAGTGGTGCAGATTGTTTTTTATTAGAGGGGGGCAAATTGGAGTGAGACAGATTTGATAGGGGTGGCTGGAGAGGGTTGGAGTGGGATGAGTTAGAGTGGATTGGATTCGGGTGAGTGATTTGGACTGGAGTGAGGTGGATTAGTGTGGGTGAAGTGGTCTGGATGGGGGTGGATTGTAGTGGGGCAGATTGGAGTGGGGTGGATTGAAGTGTACCGCAGGATTATGTGTCAAAGCATAATTTCAGAATTTACACATAATAAAGAAACACTGTTGTTTTGCAATATCTTAAACAAGCTAATCGTCATCTTTTGAGAAGAGCGCCCACGAACAAAAACAAAAGAAAACATGCGTGGAACGTGGGAAAAGACGATTTGGCAAAATAAAAGAAAGTTAGATTTAAATTTAAAACTTAACAGTTTTGGTTGACCTGCTGGTCATGTTTTTGCCAGTCACAAGCCTTCTGTTTGCAGGGCACTAGAAGGTAAAAGGAAAAAATAGTACCTTGATCAGGTGGGGAGCAGCGGTCAGGCACTGATTAAGCTGAATCAATCAACGCTTGGTCGCTGCTCTACAGAGAGGAACGGAAATGATGCAAGACATGCCTTGATGAATTAAGAAACTGTAAAGAAGAGTGCCACATAAATAAAAAAAATGGTGAGAGACATGCGGGCTCCAAGCACTTTACTGAATACTACAGAGTCTATCAAGCGAGACCCTAAAAAGGTCAGTTAGTTAAAATAAACAAACATTGTTACTTCTAAATATCAATATTCCAAGGACGCCTACATGGTCGTCAAGCAAAAAGTTCCTAGTGCATGGAGGGCCTTATGGTAGTTCTGAAGAGAGGCAAAGGACTTGGTCAGAGGGTGGCCTTGTTGGTGTGGTAGGGAAGCAATACCTCAAACGTTATTACTGGGGTAGGGGAGCTTCCAATTCGGAGTAATGAAAATTATCACAAAGCAATCAAGTAATTCCACATCAAAATAACAAGCGTGCGGGCTGACAACCATGCTCTCAGCATCAACGAGCGCAGAGTGAAGTGAATTTTACCATCCTCTGTGCATTTTTATTGCGAGGCTCATTTACATTTGACTTGGCGCGCAGAAGGAGTGAGAAACCGGTCAATAGAAACAAAAATCATCTATTTAAAAAGTTTAGTTTCACGTGGGCCTGTTGTGCTTACTTCTTTCAGAATAGCTTTTGAACCTCTGTCCTGTGTGTGTCTGTGACTGTCACGTGAAAGGCAGTCAGAGCATCCAGGTGGACCCCATGTCACCTGGGGCACCGCCCACCAGTGCTGGAGTTTTAAACAGCACCCGGTTGCATTTTGGGACTTGTGCCTTTTCAATGTGAGCTCAAAGACCGGGAAGTGTGGAATTCTGTTGGCTAAAAAATATTAACAGCGGAATGTGAATAGGCCACACAAGACATGACGTCACTGGAAAGCTAAACAGTATGTTGGGGAGACTGGGTGCGGCAATAGGGCTGATGTCATGAATACGTGCAACTCCTCGGTTATTTTTGAATGAACTGCTCATTCATTAGATCCCACCCTAAGAAATGAGCCCACCAGTATGAACACTTGTTTCATTAGAAAATGATGGAGTCACATTGCCTATGTAGAGCAGGTGCTTATACCTTGGTTGGAAGTCATTGCTCGGAGAGTGTTGTCTTTTAAGGTGATTGCACTAGGTCCGAGCAGGTGGGAGAAGACTTGTGCAGTGACTGAGTAAGAGAGATAACCTTCAATTACCACATCACCCTCCCGACATTGTAATCATGTCCTTTAAACGGTTTATCGACTCGACTTTCCACACTGAGTGCCAAGACGCAGGGTTTCGGTGCTCATGAAGTGCACAGACACACAGAAAACTGAAGGTAGCGTGGCCGAGCGGTCTAAGGCGCTGGATTTAGGCTCCAGTCTCTTTGGAGGCGTGGGTTCGAATCCCATCGCTGCCAGAGATGGATTTTAACAGATCTTAATGACGCATCTCCCTCCTGCCCCTTCAATTTGCATGCACAGTGACTCTACCAATAGGTCCCTAATTTTAAAACTCTTTTACAGTCTCCTTCTAAGTAAACTCCTAAACCGTGGACTCCCAAGAAATCGGCTGATGGGCGCTGCTGTTGTTTTCCTTCATTCTGCTTAGATCACCTTCAAATGGAAGGTTTAACAAATAATTTGTTCTCCCCACGCGGTCACCCCGCTCTTCTGTCTGCAAAATAAAATCGAACCTCTGTTAAATAAAGATTTAAAGCAAATTATCTATCTTCCCAAATAAAGTTGGTAAATGTGTTCTTCACAGTTATTTTAAATATCAGGTTTAAAATAAACAAGTGACGTACTCGGCAGGATTCGAACCTGCGCAATGAACCCCCAATGAATTTCAAGCTCATCACCTTAGCCACTCGGCCATAACTACGAGCTCTCATTAACCCATACCGAAACTTTATATCACAACAGAATTGTGCACAATGGCCGTGCACACCTATATATAACTCCATTTAGTTGTATCTCTAACTGTGTGCAAAGGGCACATTGCTATGTTTCTGTCTAAGCTTTGCTTTAGGTCTGAGGTCTTAAGAACCAAAGCAGGCTCCACGAATACTTGTCTGCACAAAAAAACAAGCATTTGCAATGCGAAAGGTCTCACACTTGGGAGAGTTAGAGCTATTGGCGTTGCAAATGACAATGTCTTTTACCTAGGTTTTGGTTTTCCTTGGGAAAATTGTATGTGTCCACGTTATGTTTTGGGGCACTTCCTGTCGCGGGCGCTAGGCCTACCCACACAAGTGCGGTACCATTTTTATCGGGAGACTTGAGGAAACATAGAATAGCAAAACAAGTGTTACTGCCCCTTGTCTTTATCTACATTTTTTCCTTCCAAATATAAGACAGTGTGTAAAAAAGACGTCTATATGAGAAATGCCCTTTAATTCGCATGCTAGTGTGGGCACCCCAGAATTCAGAGATGTGCAAATAACCACTGCTCCTCAACACCTTATCTTGTGCCCATTTTGGAAATAGAAAGGTTTTCTTGATACCTATTTTTCACTCTTTATACTTCGGCAAATTAATTGCTGTATACCCGGTATAGAAAGAAAACCCACTGCAAGGTGCAGCTCATTTATTTTCTCTGGATACCTAGGGTTCTTGATGAACCTACAAGCCCAATATATCCCCGCAACCAGAAGAGTCCAGCAGACGTAACGGTATATTGCTTTCAAAATTCTGACATTGCAGAAAAAAGTTACAGAGTAAAACGTAGAGAAAAATGGCTGTTTTTTTCACCTCAATTTCAATATTTGTTTTTAGTTCAGTTGTTATTTTCTGTAGGAAACCCTTGTAAGATCTACACAAGTTACCCATTGCTGAATTCAGAATGTTGTCTTCTTTTCACAAATGTTTAGGTTACTGGGTTCCAGCATTGGTTTCACACCCATTTCTGTCACTGACTGGAAGGAGGCTAAAAGCACACAAAATCGTAAAAATGGGGTATGTCCCAGTAAAATGCCAAAATTGAGTTGAAAAATTGGGTTTTCTGATTCAAGTCTGCCTGTCCCTGAAAGCTGGGAAGCTGGTGATTTTAGCACTGCAAACCCTTTGTGGATGCCAATTTCAGGGACAAAAACCACAAGCCTTCTTCTCCAGCCCTTTTTTCCATTTATTTTTTTAAAAATACATTTCTACTGTATTTTGGCTAATTTCTTGGTCTCCTTCAGGGGAACCCACAAAGTCTGGGTACCTCTAGAATCCCTAGGATGTTGCTAAAAAAGGACACAAATTTGGCGTGGGTAGCTTATGTGGACAAAAATGTATGATGGCCTAAGCGCGTCCTGCCCCAAATAGCCAAAAAAATGCCTGGCACCTGAGGGGGAAAAGGCCTGGCAGCGAAGGGGTTAAAATGCACTATTTTATTCCAATTTCTTCACTTAGCTTCAGATGAACTATTGTTCCCTCCCACCCCCTCCTTTCAAAGTGCACCAGCCACCACTGCCTGGGGTGGGACAGATTGTTTTCGATTGCAGTATGGCAGATTGTTTTGGATTGCAGTGTGGTAGTTTGTTTTGGATTGGAGTGCAGAAGATTGCAGTGGGGTAGATTGTTTTGAATTGGAGTAGGGGAGATTGTTTTGAAGTGGAGTCGGGCAGATTGGAGTGGGTCAGATTGTTTTGGATCGGAGTAGGACAGATTGTTTTGGATCGGAGTAGGACAGATTGTTTTGGAGTGGTGCAGATTGTTTTTTATTAGAGGGGGGCAAATTGGAGTGAGACAGATTTGATAGGGGTGGCTGGAGAGGGTTGGAGTGGGATGAGTTAGAGTGGATTGGATTCGGGTGAGTGATTTGGACTGGAGTGAGGTGGATTAGTGTGGGTGAAGAGGTCTGGATGGGGGTGGATTGTAGTGGGGCAGACTGGAGTGGGGTGGATTGAAGTGTACCGCAGGATTATGTGTCAAAGCATAATTTCAGAATTTACACATAATAAAGAAACACTGTTGTTTTGCAATATTTTAAACAAGCTAATCGTCATCTTTTGAGAAGAGCGCCCACGAACAAAAACAAAAGAAAACATGCGTGGAACGTGGGAAAAGACGATTTGGCAAAATAAAAGAAAGTTAGATTTAAATTGAAAACTTAACAGTTTTGGTTGACCTGCTGGTCATGTTTTTGCCAGTCACAAGCCTTTTGTTTGCAGGGCACTAGAAGGTAAAAGGAAAAAATAGTACCTTGATCAGGTGGGGAGCAGCGGTCAGGCACTGATTAAGCTGAATCAATCAACGCTTGGTCGCTGCTCTACAGAGAGGAACGGAAATGATGCAAGACATGCCTTGATGAATTAAGAAACTGTAAAGAAGAGTGCCACATAATTAAAAAATGGTGAGAGACATGCGGGCTCCAAGCCCTTTACTGAATACTACAGAGTCTATCAAGCGAGACCCTAAAAAGGTCAGTTAGTTAAAATAAACAAACATTGTTACTTCTAAATATCAATATTCCAAGGACGCCTACATGCTCGTCAAGCAAAAAGTTCCTAGTGCATGGAGGGCCTTATGGTAGTTCTGAAGAGAGGCAAAGGACTTGGTCAGAGGGTGGCCTTGTTGGTGTGGTAGGGAGGCAATACCTCAAACGTTATTACTGGGGTAGGGGAGCTTGCAATTCGGAGTAATGAAAATTATCACAAAGCAATCAAGTAATTCCACATCAAAATAACAAGCGTGCGGGCTGACAACCATGCTCTCAGCATCAACGAGCGCAGAGTGAAGTGAATTTTACCATCCTCTGTGCATTTTTATTGCGAGGCTCATTTACATTTGACTTGGCGCGCAGAACGAGTGAGAACCCGGTCAATAGAAACAAAAATCATCTATTTAAAAAGTTTAGTTTCACGTGGGCCTGTTGTGCTTACTTCTTTCAGAATAGCTTTTGAACCTCTGTCCTGTGTGTGTCTGTGACTGTCACGTGAAAGGCAGTCAGAGCATCCAGGTGGGCCCCATGTCACCTGGGGCACCGCCCACCAGTGCTGGAGTTTTAAACAGCACCCGGTTGCATTTTGGGACTTGTGCCTTTTCAATGTGAGCTCAAAGACGGAAGTGTGGAATTCTGTTGGCTAAAAAATATTAACAGCGGAATGTGAATAGGCCACACAAGACATGACGTCACTGGAAAGCTAAACAGTATGTTGGGGAGACTGGGTGCGGCAATAGGGCTGATGTCATGAATACGTGCAACTCCTCGGTTATTTTTGAATGAACTGCTCATTCATTAGATCCCACCCTAAGAAAGGAGCCCACCAGTATGAACACTTGTTTCATTAGAAAATGATGGAGTCACATTGCCTATGTAGAGCAGGTGCTTATACCTTGGTTGGAAGTCATTGCTCGGAGAGTGTTGTCTTTTAAGGTGATTGCACTAGGTCCGAGCAGGTGGGAGAAGACTTGTGCAGTGACTGAGTAAGAGAGATAACCTTCAATTACCACATCACCCTCCCGACATTGTAATCATGTCCTTTAAACGGTTTATCGACTCGACTTTCCACACTGAGTGCCAAGACGCAGGGTTTCGGTGCTCATGAAGTGCACAGACACACAGAAAACTGAAGGTAGCGTGGCCGAGCGGTCTAAGGCGCTGGATTTAGGCTCCAGTCTCTTTGGAGGCGTGGGTTCGAATCCCATCGCTGCCAGAGATGGATTTTAACAGATCTTAATGACGCATCTCCCTCCTGCCCCTTCAATTTGCATGCACAGTGACTCTACCAATAGGTCCCTAATTTTAAAACTCTTTTACAGTCTCCTTCTAAGTAAACTCCTAAACCGTGGACTCCCAAGAAATCGGCTGATGGGCGCTGCTGTTGTTTTCCTTCATTCTGCTTAGATCACCTTCAAATGGAAGGTTTAACAAATAATTTGTTCTCCCCACGCGGTCACCCCGCTCTTCTGTCTGCAAAATAAAATCGAACCTCTGTTAAATAAAGATTTAAAGCAAATTATCTATCTTCCCAAATAAAGTTGGTAAATGTGTTCTTCACAGTTATTTTAAATATCAGGTTTAAAATAAACAAGTGACGTACTCGGCAGGATTCGAACCTGCGCAATGAACCCCCAATGAATTTCAAGCTCATCACCTTAGCCACTCGGCCATAACTACGAGCTCTCATTAACCCATACCGAAACTTTATATCACAACAGAATTGTGCACAATGGCCGTGCACACCTATATATAACTCCATTTAGTTGTATCTCTAACTGTGTGCAAAGGGCACATTGCTATGTTTCTGTCTAAGCTTTGCTTTAGGTCTGAGGTCTTAAGAACCAAAGCAGGCTCCACGAATACTTGTCTGCACAAAAAAACAAGCATTTGCAATGCGAAAGGTCTCACACTTGGGAGAGTTAGAGCTATTGGCGTTGCAAATGACAATGTCTTTTACCTAGGTTTTGGTTTTCCTTGGGAAAATTGTATGTGTCCACGTTATGTTTTGGGGCACTTCCTGTCGCGGGCGCTAGGCCTACCCACACAAGTGCGGTACCATTTTTATCGGGAGACTTGAGGAAACATAGAATAGCAAAACAAGTGTTACTGCCCCTTGTCTTTATCTACATTTTTTCCTTCCAAATATAAGACAGTGTGTAAAAAAGACGTCTATATGAGAAATGCCCTTTAATTCGCATGCTAGTGTGGGCACCCCAGAATTCAGAGATGTGCAAATAACCACTGCTCCTCAACACCTTATCTTGTGCCCATTTTGGAAATAGAAAGGTTTTCTTGATACCTATTTTTCACTCTTTATACTTCGGCAAATTAATTGCTGTATACCCGGTATAGAAAGAAAACCCACTGCAAGGTGCAGCTCATTTATTTTCTCTGGATACCTAGGGTTCTTGATGAACCTACAAGCCCAATATATCCCCGCAACCAGAAGAGTCCAGCAGACGTAACGGTATATTGCTTTCAAAATTCTGACATTGCAGAAAAAAGTTACAGAGTAAAACGTAGAGAAAAATGGCTGTTTTTTTCACCTCAATTTCAATATTTGTTTTTAGTTCAGTTGTTATTTTCTGTAGGAAACCCTTGTAAGATCTACACAAGTTACCCATTGCTGAATTCAGAATGTTGTCTTCTTTTCACAAATGTTTAGGTTACTGGGTTCCAGCATTGGTTTCACACCCATTTCTGTCACTGACTGGAAGGAGGCTAAAAGCACACAAAATCGTAAAAATGGGGTATGTCCCAGTAAAATGCCAAAATTGAGTTGAAAAATTGGGTTTTCTGATTCAAGTCTGCCTGTCCCTGAAAGCTGGGAAGCTGGTGATTTTAGCACTGCAAACCCTTTGTGGATGCCAATTTCAGGGACAAAAACCACAAGCCTTCTTCTCCAGCCCTTTTTTCCATTTATTTTTTTAAAAATACATTTCTACTGTATTTTGGCTAATTTCTTGGTCTCCTTCAGGGGAACCCACAAAGTCTGGGTACCTCTAGAATCCCTAGGATGTTGCTAAAAAAGGACACAAATTTGGCGTGGGTAGCTTATGTGGACAAAAATGTATGATGGCCTAAGCGCGTCCTGCCCCAAATAGCCAAAAAAATGCCTGGCACCTGAGGGGGAAAAGGCCTGGCAGCGAAGGGGTTAAAATGCACTATTTTATTCCAATTTCTTCACTTAGCTTCAGATGAACTATTGTTCCCTCCCACCCCCTCCTTTCAAAGTGCACCAGCCACCACTGCCTGGGGTGGGACAGATTGTTTTCGATTGCAGTATGGCAGATTGTTTTGGATTGCAGTGTGGTAGTTTGTTTTGGATTGGAGTGCAGAAGATTGCAGTGGGGTAGATTGTTTTGAATTGGAGTAGGGGAGATTGTTTTGAAGTGGAGTCGGGCAGATTGGAGTGGGTCAGATTGTTTTGGATCGGAGTAGGACAGATTGTTTTGGATCGGAGTAGGACAGATTGTTTTGGAGTGGTGCAGATTGTTTTTTATTAGAGGGGGGCAAATTGGAGTGAGACAGATTTGATAGGGGTGGCTGGAGAGGGTTGGAGTGGGATGAGTTAGAGTGGATTGGATTCGGGTGAGTGATTTGGACTGGAGTGAGGTGGATTAGTGTGGGTGAAGTGGTCTGGATGGGGGTGGATTGTAGTGGGGCAGATTGGAGTGGGGTGGATTGAAGTGTACCGCAGGATTATGTGTCAAAGCATAATTTCAGAATTTACACATAATAAAGAAACACTGTTGTTTTGCAATATCTTAAACAAGCTAATCGTCATCTTTTGAGAAGAGCGCCCACGAACAAAAACAAAAGAAAACATGCGTGGAACGTGGGAAAAGACGATTTGGCAAAATAAAAGAAAGTTAGATTTAAATTTAAAACTTAACAGTTTTGGTTGACCTGCTGGTCATGTTTTTGCCAGTCACAAGCCTTCTGTTTGCAGGGCACTAGAAGGTAAAAGGAAAAAATAGTACCTTGATCAGGTGGGGAGCAGCGGTCAGGCACTGATTAAGCTGAATCAATCAACGCTTGGTCGCTGCTCTACAGAGAGGAACGGAAATGATGCAAGACATGCCTTGATGAATTAAGAAACTGTAAAGAAGAGTGCCACATAAATAAAAAAAATGGTGAGAGACATGCGGGCTCCAAGCACTTTACTGAATACTACAGAGTCTATCAAGCGAGACCCTAAAAAGGTCAGTTAGTTAAAATAAACAAACATTGTTACTTCTAAATATCAATATTCCAAGGACGCCTACATGGTCGTCAAGCAAAAAGTTCCTAGTGCATGGAGGGCCTTATGGTAGTTCTGAAGAGAGGCAAAGGACTTGGTCAGAGGGTGGCCTTGTTGGTGTGGTAGGGAAGCAATACCTCAAACGTTATTACTGGGGTAGGGGAGC
The DNA here is from genome assembly GCF_031143425.1 of Pleurodeles waltl. NCBI lineage: Eukaryota > Metazoa > Chordata > Amphibia > Caudata > Salamandridae > Pleurodeles > Pleurodeles waltl. The sequence continues at coordinate 125,621,084 of NC_090451.1, forward strand.
TTCCAATTCGGAGTAATGAAAATTATCACAAAGCAATCAAGTAATTCCACATCAAAATAACAAGCGTGCGGGCTGACAACCATGCTCTCAGCATCAACGAGCGCAGAGTGAAGTGAATTTTACCATCCTCTGTGCATTTTTATTGCGAGGCTCATTTACATTTGACTTGGCGCGCAGAAGGAGTGAGAAACCGGTCAATAGAAACAAAAATCATCTATTTAAAAAGTTTAGTTTCACGTGGGCCTGTTGTGCTTACTTCTTTCAGAATAGCTTTTGAACCTCTGTCCTGTGTGTGTCTGTGACTGTCACGTGAAAGGCAGTCAGAGCATCCAGGTGGACCCCATGTCACCTGGGGCACCGCCCACCAGTGCTGGAGTTTTAAACAGCACCCGGTTGCATTTTGGGACTTGTGCCTTTTCAATGTGAGCTCAAAGACCGGGAAGTGTGGAATTCTGTTGGCTAAAAAATATTAACAGCGGAATGTGAATAGGCCACACAAGACATGACGTCACTGGAAAGCTAAACAGTATGTTGGGGAGACTGGGTGCGGCAATAGGGCTGATGTCATGAATACGTGCAACTCCTCGGTTATTTTTGAATGAACTGCTCATTCATTAGATCCCACCCTAAGAAATGAGCCCACCAGTATGAACACTTGTTTCATTAGAAAATGATGGAGTCACATTGCCTATGTAGAGCAGGTGCTTATACCTTGGTTGGAAGTCATTGCTCGGAGAGTGTTGTCTTTTAAGGTGATTGCACTAGGTCCGAGCAGGTGGGAGAAGACTTGTGCAGTGACTGAGTAAGAGAGATAACCTTCAATTACCACATCACCCTCCCGACATTGTAATCATGTCCTTTAAACGGTTTATCGACTCGACTTTCCACACTGAGTGCCAAGACGCAGGGTTTCGGTGCTCATGAAGTGCACAGACACACAGAAAACTGAAGGTAGCGTGGCCGAGCGGTCTAAGGCGCTGGATTTAGGCTCCAGTCTCTTTGGAGGCGTGGGTTCGAATCCCATCGCTGCCAGAGATGGATTTTAACAGATCTTAATGACGCATCTCCCTCCTGCCCCTTCAATTTGCATGCACAGTGACTCTACCAATAGGTCCCTAATTTTAAAACTCTTTTACAGTCTCCTTCTAAGTAAACTCCTAAACCGTGGACTCCCAAGAAATCGGCTGATGGGCGCTGCTGTTGTTTTCCTTCATTCTGCTTAGATCACCTTCAAATGGAAGGTTTAACAAATAATTTGTTCTCCCCACGCGGTCACCCCGCTCTTCTGTCTGCAAAATAAAATCGAACCTCTGTTAAATAAAGATTTAAAGCAAATTATCTATCTTCCCAAATAAAGTTGGTAAATGTGTTCTTCACAGTTATTTTAAATATCAGGTTTAAAATAAACAAGTGACGTACTCGGCAGGATTCGAACCTGCGCAATGAACCCCCAATGAATTTCAAGCTCATCACCTTAGCCACTCGGCCATAACTACGAGCTCTCATTAACCCATACCGAAACTTTATATCACAACAGAATTGTGCACAATGGCCGTGCACACCTATATATAACTCCATTTAGTTGTATCTCTAACTGTGTGCAAAGGGCACATTGCTATGTTTCTGTCTAAGCTTTGCTTTAGGTCTGAGGTCTTAAGAACCAAAGCAGGCTCCACGAATACTTGTCTGCACAAAAAAACAAGCATTTGCAATGCGAAAGGTCTCACACTTGGGAGAGTTAGAGCTATTGGCGTTGCAAATGACAATGTCTTTTACCTAGGTTTTGGTTTTCCTTGGGAAAATTGTATGTGTCCACGTTATGTTTTGGGGCACTTCCTGTCGCGGGCGCTAGGCCTACCCACACAAGTGCGGTACCATTTTTATCGGGAGACTTGAGGAAACATAGAATAGCAAAACAAGTGTTACTGCCCCTTGTCTTTATCTACATTTTTTCCTTCCAAATATAAGACAGTGTGTAAAAAAGACGTCTATATGAGAAATGCCCTTTAATTCGCATGCTAGTGTGGGCACCCCAGAATTCAGAGATGTGCAAATAACCACTGCTCCTCAACACCTTATCTTGTGCCCATTTTGGAAATAGAAAGGTTTTCTTGATACCTATTTTTCACTCTTTATACTTCGGCAAATTAATTGCTGTATACCCGGTATAGAAAGAAAACCCACTGCAAGGTGCAGCTCATTTATTTTCTCTGGATACCTAGGGTTCTTGATGAACCTACAAGCCCAATATATCCCCGCAACCAGAAGAGTCCAGCAGACGTAACGGTATATTGCTTTCAAAATTCTGACATTGCAGAAAAAAGTTACAGAGTAAAACGTAGAGAAAAATGGCTGTTTTTTTCACCTCAATTTCAATATTTGTTTTTAGTTCAGTTGTTATTTTCTGTAGGAAACCCTTGTAAGATCTACACAAGTTACCCATTGCTGAATTCAGAATGTTGTCTTCTTTTCACAAATGTTTAGGTTACTGGGTTCCAGCATTGGTTTCACACCCATTTCTGTCACTGACTGGAAGGAGGCTAAAAGCACACAAAATCGTAAAAATGGGGTATGTCCCAGTAAAATGCCAAAATTGAGTTGAAAAATTGGGTTTTCTGATTCAAGTCTGCCTGTCCCTGAAAGCTGGGAAGCTGGTGATTTTAGCACTGCAAACCCTTTGTGGATGCCAATTTCAGGGACAAAAACCACAAGCCTTCTTCTCCAGCCCTTTTTTCCATTTATTTTTTTAAAAATACATTTCTACTGTATTTTGGCTAATTTCTTGGTCTCCTTCAGGGGAACCCACAAAGTCTGGGTACCTCTAGAATCCCTAGGATGTTGCTAAAAAAGGACACAAATTTGGCGTGGGTAGCTTATGTGGACAAAAATGTATGATGGCCTAAGCGCGTCCTGCCCCAAATAGCCAAAAAAATGCCTGGCACCTGAGGGGGAAAAGGCCTGGCAGCGAAGGGGTTAAAATGCACTATTTTATTCCAATTTCTTCACTTAGCTTCAGATGAACTATTGTTCCCTCCCACCCCCTCCTTTCAAAGTGCACCAGCCACCACTGCCTGGGGTGGGACAGATTGTTTTCGATTGCAGTATGGCAGATTGTTTTGGATTGCAGTGTGGTAGTTTGTTTTGGATTGGAGTGCAGAAGATTGCAGTGGGGTAGATTGTTTTGAATTGGAGTAGGGGAGATTGTTTTGAAGTGGAGTCGGGCAGATTGGAGTGGGTCAGATTGTTTTGGATCGGAGTAGGACAGATTGTTTTGGATCGGAGTAGGACAGATTGTTTTGGAGTGGTGCAGATTGTTTTTTATTAGAGGGGGGCAAATTGGAGTGAGACAGATTTGATAGGGGTGGCTGGAGAGGGTTGGAGTGGGATGAGTTAGAGTGGATTGGATTCGGGTGAGTGATTTGGACTGGAGTGAGGTGGATTAGTGTGGGTGAAGTGGTCTGGATGGGGGTGGATTGTAGTGGGGCAGATTGGAGTGGGGTGGATTGAAGTGTACCGCAGGATTATGTGTCAAAGCATAATTTCAGAATTTACACATAATAAAGAAACACTGTTGTTTTGCAATATCTTAAACAAGCTAATCGTCATCTTTTGAGAAGAGCGCCCACGAACAAAAACAAAAGAAAACATGCGTGGAACGTGGGAAAAGACGATTTGGCAAAATAAAAGAAAGTTAGATTTAAATTTAAAACTTAACAGTTTTGGTTGACCTGCTGGTCATGTTTTTGCCAGTCACAAGCCTTCTGTTTGCAGGGCACTAGAAGGTAAAAGGAAAAAATAGTACCTTGATCAGGTGGGGAGCAGCGGTCAGGCACTGATTAAGCTGAATCAATCAACGCTTGGTCGCTGCTCTACAGAGAGGAACGGAAATGATGCAAGACATGCCTTGATGAATTAAGAAACTGTAAAGAAGAGTGCCACATAAATAAAAAAAATGGTGAGAGACATGCGGGCTCCAAGCACTTTACTGAATACTACAGAGTCTATCAAGCGAGACCCTAAAAAGGTCAGTTAGTTAAAATAAACAAACATTGTTACTTCTAAATATCAATATTCCAAGGACGCCTACATGGTCGTCAAGCAAAAAGTTCCTAGTGCATGGAGGGCCTTATGGTAGTTCTGAAGAGAGGCAAAGGACTTGGTCAGAGGGTGGCCTTGTTGGTGTGGTAGGGAAGCAATACCTCAAACGTTATTACTGGGGTAGGGGAGCTTCCAATTCGGAGTAATGAAAATTATCACAAAGCAATCAAGTAATTCCACATCAAAATAACAAGCGTGCGGGCTGACAACCATGCTCTCAGCATCAACGAGCGCAGAGTGAAGTGAATTTTACCATCCTCTGTGCATTTTTATTGCGAGGCTCATTTACATTTGACTTGGCGCGCAGAAGGAGTGAGAAACCGGTCAATAGAAACAAAAATCATCTATTTAAAAAGTTTAGTTTCACGTGGGCCTGTTGTGCTTACTTCTTTCAGAATAGCTTTTGAACCTCTGTCCTGTGTGTGTCTGTGACTGTCACGTGAAAGGCAGTCAGAGCATCCAGGTGGACCCCATGTCACCTGGGGCACCGCCCACCAGTGCTGGAGTTTTAAACAGCACCCGGTTGCATTTTGGGACTTGTGCCTTTTCAATGTGAGCTCAAAGACCGGGAAGTGTGGAATTCTGTTGGCTAAAAAATATTAACAGCGGAATGTGAATAGGCCACACAAGACATGACGTCACTGGAAAGCTAAACAGTATGTTGGGGAGACTGGGTGCGGCAATAGGGCTGATGTCATGAATACGTGCAACTCCTCGGTTATTTTTGAATGAACTGCTCATTCATTAGATCCCACCCTAAGAAATGAGCCCACCAGTATGAACACTTGTTTCATTAGAAAATGATGGAGTCACATTGCCTATGTAGAGCAGGTGCTTATACCTTGGTTGGAAGTCATTGCTCGGAGAGTGTTGTCTTTTAAGGTGATTGCACTAGGTCCGAGCAGGTGGGAGAAGACTTGTGCAGTGACTGAGTAAGAGAGATAACCTTCAATTACCACATCACCCTCCCGACATTGTAATCATGTCCTTTAAACGGTTTATCGACTCGACTTTCCACACTGAGTGCCAAGACGCAGGGTTTCGGTGCTCATGAAGTGCACAGACACACAGAAAACTGAAGGTAGCGTGGCCGAGCGGTCTAAGGCGCTGGATTTAGGCTCCAGTCTCTTTGGAGGCGTGGGTTCGAATCCCACCGCTGCCAGAGATGGATTTTAACAGATCTTAATGACGCATCTCCCTCCTGCCCCTTCAATTTGCATGCACAGTGACTCTACCAATAGGTCCCTAATTTTAAAACTCTTTTACAGTCTCCTTCTAAGTAAACTCCTAAACCGTGGACTCCCAAGAAATCGGCTGATGGGCGCTGCTGTTGTTTTCCTTCATTCTGCTTAGATCACCTTCAAATGGAAGGTTTAACAAATAATTTGTTCTCCCCACGCGGTCACCCCGCTCTTCTGTCTGCAAAATAAAATCGAACCTCTGTTAAATAAAGATTTAAAGCAAATTATCTATCTTCCCAAATAAAGTTGGTAAATGTGTTCTTCACAGTTATTTTAAATATCAGGTTTAAAATAAACAAGTGACGTACTCGGCAGGATTCGAACCTGCGCAAGGAACCCCCAATGAATTTCAAGCTCATCACCTTAGCCACTCGGCCATAACTACGAGCTCTCATTAACCCATACCGAAACTTTATATCACAACAGAATTGTGCACAATGGCCGTGCACACCTATATATAACTCCATTTAGTTGTATCTCTAACTGTGTGCAAAGGGCACATTGCTATGTTTCTGTCTAAGCTTTGCTTTAGGTCTGAGGTCTTAAGAACCAAAGCAGGCTCCACGAATACTTGTCTGCACAAAAAAACAAGCATTTGCAATGCGAAAGGTCTCACATTTGGGAGAGTTAGAGCTATTGGCGTTGCAAATGACAATGTCTTTTACCTAGGTTTTGGTTTTCCTTGGGAAAATTGTATGTGTCCACGTTGTGTTTTGGGGCACTTCCTGTCGCGGGCGCTAGGCCTACCCACACAAGTGCGGTACCATTTTTATCGGGAGACTTGAGGAAACATAGAATAGCAAAACAAGTGTTACTGCCCCTTGTCTTTATCTACATTTTTTCCTTCCAAATATAAGACAGTGTGTAAAAAAGACGTCTACATGAGAAATGCCCTTTAATTCGCATGCTAGTGTGGGCACCCCAGAATTCAGAGATGTGCAAATAACCACTGCTCCTCAACACCTTATCTTGTGCCCATTTTGGAAATAGAAAGGTTTTCTTGATACCTATTTTTCACTCTTTATACTTCGGCAAATTAATTGCTGTATACCCGGTATAGAAAGAAAACCCACTGCAAGGTGCAGCTCATTTATTTTCTCTGGATACCTAGGGTTCTTGATGAACCTACAAGCCCAATATATCCCCGCAACCAGAAGAGTCCAGCAGACGTGACGGTATATTGCTTTCAAAATTCTGACATTGCAGAAAAAAGTTACAGAGTAAAACGTAGAGAAAAATGGCTGTTTTTTTCACCTCAATTTCAATTTTTTTTTTTAGTTCAGTTGTTATTTTCTGTAGGAAACCCTTGTAAGATCTACACAAGTTACCCATTGCTGAATTCAGAATGTTGTCTTCTTTTCACAAATGTTTAGGTTACTGGGATCCAGCATTGGTTTCACACCCATTTCTGTCACTGACTGGAAGGAGGCTAAAAGCACACAAAATCGTAAAAATGGGGTATGTCCCAGTAAAATGCCAAAATTGAGTTGAAAAATTGGGTTTTCTGATTCAAGTCTGCCTGTCCCTGAAAGCTGGGAAGCTGGTGATTTTAGCACTGCAAACCCTTTGTGGATGCCAATTTCAGGGACAAAAACCACAAGCCTTCTTCTCCAGCCCTTTTTTCCATTTATTTTTAAAAAAATACATTTTTACTGTATTTTGGCTAATTTCTTGGTCTCCTTCAGGGGAACCCACAAAGTCTGGGTACCTCTAGAATCCCTAGGATGTTGCAAAAAAAGGACACAAATTTGGCGTGGGTAGCTTATGTGGACAAAAATGTATGATGGCCTAAGCGCGTCCTGCCCCAAATAGCCAAAAAAATGCCTGGCACCTGAGGGGGAAAAGGCCTGGCAGCGAAGGGGTTAAAATGCACTATTTTATTCCAATTTCTTCACTTAGCTTCAGATGAACTATTGTTCCCTCCCACCCCCTCCTTTCAAAGTGCACCAGCCACCACTGCCTGGGGTGGGACAGATTGTTTTGGATTGCAGTATGGCAGATTGTTTTGGATTGCAGTGTGGTAGTTTGTTTTGGATTGGAGTGCAGAAGATTGCAGTGGGGTAGATTGTTTTGAATTGGAGTAGGGGAGATTGTTTTGAAGTGGAGTCGGGCAGATTGGAGTGGGTCAGATTGTTTTGGATCGGAGTAGGACAGATTGTTTTGGAGTGGTGCAGATTGTTTTTTATTAGAGGGGGGCAAATTGGAGTGAGACAGATTTGATAGGGGTGGCTGGAGAGGGTTGGAGTGGGATGAGTTAGAGTGGATTGGATTCGGGTGAGTGATTTGGACTGGAGTGAGGTGGATTAGTGTGGGTGAAGAGGTCTGGATGGGGGTGGATTGTAGTGGGGCAGACTGGAGTGGGGTGGATTGAAGTGTACCGCAGGATTAAGTGTCAAAGCATAATTTCAGAATTTACACATAATAAAGAAACACTGTTGTTTTGCAATATTTTAAACAAGCTAATCGTCATCTTTTGAGAAGAGCGCCCACGAACAAAAACAAAAGAAAACATGCGTGGAACGTGGGAAAAGACGATTTGGCAAAATAAAAGAAAGTTAGATTTAAATTGAAAACTTAACAGTTTTGGTTGACCTGCTGGTCATGTTTTTGCCAGTCACAAGCCTTTTGTTTGCAGGGCACTAGAAGGTAAAAGGAAAAAATAGTACCTTGATCAGGTGGGGAGCAGCGGTCAGGCACTGATTAAGCTGAATCAATCAACGCTTGGTCGCTGCTCTACAGAGAGGAACGGAAATGATGCAAGACATGCCTTGATGAATTAAGAAACTGTAAAGAAGAGTGCCACATAATTAAAAAATGGTGAGAGACATGCGGGCTCCAAGCCCTTTACTGAATACTACAGAGTCTATCAAGCGAGACCCTAAAAAGGTCAGTTAGTTAAAATAAACAAACATTGTTACTTCTAAATATCAATATTCCAAGGACGCCTACATGCTCGTCAAGCAAAAAGTTCCTAGTGCATGGAGGGCCTTATGGTAGTTCTGAAGAGAGGCAAAGGACTTGGTCAGAGGGTGGCCTTGTTGGTGTGGTAGGGAGGCAATACCTCAAACGTTATTACTGGGGTAGGGGAGCTTGCAATTCGGAGTAATGAAAATTATCACAAAGCAATCAAGTAATTCCACATCAAAATAACAAGCGTGCGGGCTGACAACCATGCTCTCAGCATCAACGAGCGCAGAGTGAAGTGAATTTTACCATCCTCTGTGCATTTTTATTGCGAGGCTCATTTACATTTGACTTGGCGCGCAGAACGAGTGAGAACCCGGTCAATAGAAACAAAAATCATCTATTTAAAAAGTTTAGTTTCACGTGGGCCTGTTGTGCTTACTTCTTTCAGAATAGCTTTTGAACCTCTGTCCTGTGTGTGTCTGTGACTGTCACGTGAAAGGCAGTCAGAGCATCCAGGTGGGCCCCATGTCACCTGGGGCACCGCCCACCAGTGCTGGAGTTTTAAACAGCACCCGGTTGCATTTTGGGACTTGTGCCTTTTCAATGTGAGCTCATAGACGGAAGTGTGGAATTCTGTTGGCTAAAAAATATTAACAGCGGAATGTGAATAGGCCACACAAGACATGACGTCACTGGAAAGCTAAACAGTATGTTGGGGAGACTGGGTGCGGCAATAGGGCTGATGTCATGAATACGTGCAACTCCTCGGTTATTTTTGAATGAACTGCTCATTCATTAGATCCCACCCTAAGAAAGGAGCCCACCAGTATGAACACTTGTTTCATTAGAAAATGATGGAGTCACATTGCCTATGTAGAGCAGGTGCTTATACCTTGGTTGGAAGTCATTGCTCGGAGAGTGTTGTCTTTTAAGGTGATTGCACTAGGTCCGAGCAGGTGGGAGAAGACTTGTGCAGTGACTGAGTAAGAGAGATAACCTTCAATTACCACATCACCCTCCCGACATTGTAATCATGTCCTTTAAACGGTTTATCGACTCGACTTTCCACACTGAGTGCCAAGACGCAGGGTTTCGGTGCTCATGAAGTGCACAGACACACAGAAAACTGAAGGTAGCGTGGCCGAGCGGTCTAAGGCGCTGGATTTAGGCTCCAGTCTCTTTGGAGGCGTGGGTTCGAATCCCATCGCTGCCAGAGATGGATTTTAACAGATCTTAATGACGCATCTCCCTCCTGCCCCTTCAATTTGCATGCACAGTGACTCTACCAATAGGTCCCTAATTTTAAAACTCTTTTACAGTCTCCTTCTAAGTAAACTCCTAAACCGTGGACTCCCAAGAAATCGGCTGATGGGCGCTGCTGTGGTTTTCCTTCATTCTGCTTAGATCACCTTCAAATGGAAGGTTTAACAAATAATTTGTTCTCCCCACGCGGTCACCCCGCTCTTCTCTCTGCAAAATAAAATCGAACCTCTGTTAAATAAAGATTTAAAGCAAATTATCTATCTTCCCAAATAAAGTTGGTAAATGTGTTCTTCACAGTTATTTTAAATATCAGGTTTAAAATAAACAAGTGACGTACTCGGCAGGATTCGAACCTGCGCAATGAACCCCCAATGAATTTCAAGCTCATCACCTTAGCCACTCGGCCATAACTACGAGCTCTCATGAACCCATACCGAAACTTTATATCACAACAGAATTGTGCACAATGGCCGTGCACACCTATATATAACTCCATTTAGTTGTATCTCTAACTGTGTGCAAAGGGCACATTGCTATGTTTCTGTCTAAGCTTTGCTTTAGGTCTGAGGTCTTAAGAACCAAAGCAGGCTCCACGAATACTTGTCTGCACAAAAAAACAAGCATTTGCAATGCGAAAGGTCTCACACTTGGGAGAGTTAGAGCTATTGGCGTTGCAAATGACAATGTCTTTTACCTAGGTTTTGGTTTTCCTTGGGAAAATTGTATGTGTCCACGTTATGTTTTGGGGCACTTCCTGTCGCGGGCGCTAGGCCTACCCACACAAGTGCGGTACCATTTTTATCGGGAGACTTGAGGAAACATAGAATAGCAAAACAAGTGTTACTGCCCCTTGTCTTTATCTACATTTTTTCCTTCCAAATATAAGACAGTGTGTAAAAAAGACGTCTATATGAGAAATGCCCTTTAATTCGCATGCTAGTGTGGGCACCCCAGAATTCAGAGATGTGCAAATAACCACTGCTCCTCAACACCTTATCTTGTGCCCATTTTGGAAATAGAAAGGTTTTCTTGATACCTATTTTTCACTCTTTATACTTCGGCAAATTAATTGCTGTATACCCGGTATAGAAAGAAAACCCACTGCAAGGTGCAGCTCATTTATTTTCTCTGGATACCTAGGGTTCTTGATGAACCTACAAGCCCAATATATCCCCGCAACCAGAAGAGTCCAGCAGACGTAACGGTATATTGCTTTCAAAATTCTGACATTGCAGAAAAAAGTTACAGAGTAAAACGTAGAGAAAAATGGCTGTTTTTTTCACCTCAATTTCAATATTTGTTTTTAGTTCAGTTGTTATTTTCTGTAGGAAACCCTTGTAAGATCTACACAAGTTACCCATTGCTGAATTCAGAATGTTGTCTTCTTTTCACAAATGTTTAGGTTACTGGGTTCCAGCATTGGTTTCACACCCATTTCTGTCACTGACTGGAAGGAGGCTAAAAGCACACAAAATCGTAAAAATGGGGTATGTCCCAGTAAAATGCCAAAATTGAGTTGAAAAATTGGGTTTTCTGATTCAAGTCTGCCTGTCCCTGAAAGCTGGGAAGCTGGTGATTTTAGCACTGCAAACCCTTTGTGGATGCCAATTTCAGGGACAAAAACCACAAGCCTTCTTCTCCAGCCCTTTTTTCCATTTATTTTTTTAAAAATACATTTCTACTGTATTTTGGCTAATTTCTTGGTCTCCTTCAGGGGAACCCACAAAGTCTGGGTACCTCTAGAATCCCTAGGATGTTGCTAAAAAAGGACACAAATTTGGCGTGGGTAGCTTATGTGGACAAAAATGTATGATGGCCTAAGCGCGTCCTGCCCCAAATAGCCAAAAAAATGCCTGGCACCTGAGGGGGAAAAGGCCTGGCAGCGAAGGGGTTAAAATGCACTATTTTATTCCAATTTCTTCACTTAGCTTCAGATGAACTATTGTTCCCTCCCACCCCCTCCTTTCAAAGTGCACCAGCCACCACTGCCTGGGGTGGGACAGATTGTTTTCGATTGCAGTATGGCAGATTGTTTTGGATTGCAGTGTGGTAGTTTGTTTTGGATTGGAGTGCAGAAGATTGCAGTGGGGTAGATTGTTTTGAATTGGAGTAGGGGAGATTGTTTTGAAGTGGAGTCGGGCAGATTGGAGTGGGTCAGATTGTTTTGGATCGGAGTAGGACAGATTGTTTTGGATCGGAGTAGGACAGATTGTTTTGGAGTGGTGCAGATTGTTTTTTATTAGAGGGGGGCAAATTGGAGTGAGACAGATTTGATAGGGGTGGCTGGAGAGGGTTGGAGTGGGATGAGTTAGAGTGGATTGGATTCGGGTGAGTGATTTGGACTGGAGTGAGGTGGATTAGTGTGGGTGAAGTGGTCTGGATGGGGGTGGATTGTAGTGGGGCAGATTGGAGTGGGGTGGATTGAAGTGTACCGCAGGATTATGTGTCAAAGCATAATTTCAGAATTTACACATAATAAAGAAACACTGTTGTTTTGCAATATCTTAAACAAGCTAATCGTCATCTTTTGAGAAGAGCGCCCACGAACAAAAACAAAAGAAAACATGCGTGGAACGTGGGAAAAGACGATTTGGCAAAATAAAAGAAAGTTAGATTTAAATTTAAAACTTAACAGTTTTGGTTGACCTGCTGGTCATGTTTTTGCCAGTCACAAGCCTTCTGTTTGCAGGGCACTAGAAGGTAAAAGGAAAAAATAGTACCTTGATCAGGTGGGGAGCAGCGGTCAGGCACTGATTAAGCTGAATCAATCAACGCTTGGTCGCTGCTCTACAGAGAGGAACGGAAATGATGCAAGACATGCCTTGATGAATTAAGAAACTGTAAAGAAGAGTGCCACATAAATAAAAAAAATGGTGAGAGACATGCGGGCTCCAAGCACTTTACTGAATACTACAGAGTCTATCAAGCGAGACCCTAAAAAGGTCAGTTAGTTAAAATAAACAAACATTGTTACTTCTAAATATCAATATTCCAAGGACGCCTACATGGTCGTCAAGCAAAAAGTTCCTAGTGCATGGAGGGCCTTATGGTAGTTCTGAAGAGAGGCAAAGGACTTGGTCAGAGGGTGGCCTTGTTGGTGTGGTAGGGAGGCAATACCTCAAACGTTATTACTGGGGTAGGGGAGCTTGCAATTCGGAGTAATGAAAATTATCACAAAGCAATCAAGTAATTCCACATCAAAATAACAAGCGTGCGGGCTGACAACCATGCTCTCAGCATCAACGAGCGCAGAGTGAAGTGAATTTTACCATCCTCTGTGCATTTTTATTGCGAGGCTCATTTACATTTGACTTGGCGCGCAGAACGAGTGAGAACCCGGTCAATAGAAACAAAAATCATCTATTTAAAAAGTTTAGTTTCAAGTGGGCCTGTTGTGCTTACTTCTTTCAGAATAGCTTTTGAACCTCTGTCCTGTGTGTGTCTGTGACTGTCACGTGAAAGGCAGTCAGAGCATCCAGGTGGGCCCCATGTCACCTGGGGCACCGCCCACCAGTGCTGGAGTTTTAAACAGCACCCGGTTGCATTTTGGGACTTGTGCCTTTTCAATGTGAGCTCAAAGACGGAAGTGTGGAATTCTGTTGGCTAAAAAATATTAACAGCGGAATGTGAATAGGCCACACAAGACATGACGTCACTGGAAAGCTAAACAGTATGTTGGGGAGACTGGGTGCGGCAATAGGGCTGATGTCATGAATACGTGCAACTCCTCGGTTATTTTTGAATGAACTGCTCATTCATTAGATCCCACCCTAAGAAAGGAGCCCACCAGTATGAACACTTGTTTCATTAGAAAATGATGGAGTCACATTGCCTATGTAGAGCAGGTGCTTATACCTTGGTTGGAAGTCATTTCTCGGAGAGTGTTGTCTTTTAAGGTGATTGCACTAGGTCCGAGCAGGTGGGAGAAGACTTGTGCAGTGACTGAGTAAGAGAGATAACCTTCAATTACCACATCACCCTCCCGACATTGTAATCATGTCCTTTAAACGGTTTATCGACTCGACTTTCCACACTGAGTGCCAAGACGCAGGGTTTCGGTGCTCATGAAGTGCACAGACACACAGAAAACTGAAGGTAGCGTGGCCGAGCGGTCTAAGGCGCTGGATTTAGGCTCCAGTCTCTTTGGAGGCGTGGGTTCGAATCCCATCGCTGCCAGAGATGGATTTTAACAGATCTTAATGACGCATCTCCCTCCTGCCCCTTCAATTTGCATGCACAGTGACTCTACCAATAGGTCCCTAATTTTAAAACTCTTTTACAGTCTCCTTCTAAGTAAACTCCTAAACCGTGGACTCCCAAGAAATCGGCTGATGGGCGCTGCTGTTGTTTTCCTTCATTCTGCTTAGATCACCTTCAAATGGAAGGTTTAACAAATAATTTGTTCTCCCCACGCGGTCACCCCGCTCTTCTGTCTGCAAAATAAAATCGAACCTCTGTTAAATAAAGATTTAAAGCAAATTATCTATCTTCCCAAATAAAGTTGGTAAATGTGTTCTTCACAGTTATTTTAAATATCAGGTTTAAAATAAACAAGTGACGTACTCGGCAGGATTCGAACCTGCGCAATGAACCCCCAATGAATTTCAAGCTCATCACCTTAGCCACTCGGCCATAACTACGAGCTCTCATTAACCCATACCGAAACTTTATATCACAACAGAATTGTGCACAATGGCCGTGCACACCTATATATAACTCCATTTAGTTGTATCTCTAACTGTGTGCAAAGGGCACATTGCTATGTTTCTGTCTAAGCTTTGCTTTAGGTCTGAGGTCTTAAGAACCAAAGCAGGCTCCACGAATACTTGTCTGCACAAAAAAACAAGCATTTGCAATGCGAAAGGTCTCACACTTGGGAGAGTTAGAGCTATTGGCGTTGCAAATGACAATGTCTTTTACCTAGGTTTTGGTTTTCCTTGGGAAAATTGTATGTGTCCACGTTATGTTTTGGGGCACTTCCTGTCGCGGGCGCTAGGCCTACCCACACAAGTGCGGTACCATTTTTATCGGGAGACTTGAGGAAACATAGAATAGCAAAACAAGTGTTACTGCCCCTTGTCTTTATCTACATTTTTTCCTTCCAAATATAAGACAGTGTGTAAAAAAGACGTCTATATGAGAAATGCCCTTTAATTCGCATGCTAGTGTGGGCACCCCAGAATTCAGAGATGTGCAAATAACCACTGCTCCTCAACACCTTATCTTGTGCCCATTTTGGAAATAGAAAGGTTTTCTTGATACCTATTTTTCACTCTTTATACTTCGGCAAATTAATTGCTGTATACCCGGTATAGAAAGAAAACCCACTGCAAGGTGCAGCTCATTTATTTTCTCTGGATACCTAGGGTTCTTGATGAACCTACAAGCCCAATATATCCCCGCAACCAGAAGAGTCCAGCAGACGTAACGGTATATTGCTTTCAAAATTCTGACATTGCAGAAAAAAGTTACAGAGTAAAACGTAGAGAAAAATGGCTGTTTTTTTCACCTCAATTTCAATATTTGTTTTTAGTTCAGTTGTTATTTTCTGTAGGAAACCCTTGTAAGATCTACACAAGTTACCCATTGCTGAATTCAGAATGTTGTCTTCTTTTCACAAATGTTTAGGTTACTGGGTTCCAGCATTGGTTTCACACCCATTTCTGTCACTGACTGGAAGGAGGCTAAAAGCACACAAAATCGTAAAAATGGGGTATGTCCCAGTAAAATGCCAAAATTGAGTTGAAAAATTGGGTTTTCTGATTCAAGTCTGCCTGTCCCTGAAAGCTGGGAAGCTGGTGATTTTAGCACTGCAAACCCTTTGTGGATGCCAATTTCAGGGACAAAAACCACAAGCCTTCTTCTCCAGCCCTTTTTTCCATTTATTTTTTTAAAAATACATTTCTACTGTATTTTGGCTAATTTCTTGGTCTCCTTCAGGGGAACCCACAAAGTCTGGGTACCTCTAGAATCCCTAGGATGTTGCTAAAAAAGGACACAAATTTGGCGTGGGTAGCTTATGTGGACAAAAATGTATGATGGCCTAAGCGCGTCCTGCCCCAAATAGCCAAAAAAATGCCTGGCACCTGAGGGGGAAAAGGCCTGGCAGCGAAGGGGTTAAAATGCACTATTTTATTCCAATTTCTTCACTTAGCTTCAGATGAACTATTGTTCCCTCCCACCCCCTCCTTTCAAAGTGCACCAGCCACCACTGCCTGGGGTGGGACAGATTGTTTTCGATTGCAGTATGGCAGATTGTTTTGGATTGCAGTGTGGTAGTTTGTTTTGGATTGGAGTGCAGAAGATTGCAGTGGGGTAGATTGTTTTGAATTGGAGTAGGGGAGATTGTTTTGAAGTGGAGTCGGGCAGATTGGAGTGGGTCAGATTGTTTTGGATCGGAGTAGGACAGATTGTTTTGGATCGGAGTAGGACAGATTGTTTTGGAGTGGTGCAGATTGTTTTTTATTAGAGGGGGGCAAATTGGAGTGAGACAGATTTGATAGGGGTGGCTGGAGAGGGTTGGAGTGGGATGAGTTAGAGTGGATTGGATTCGGGTGAGTGATTTGGACTGGAGTGAGGTGGATTAGTGTGGGTGAAGTGGTCTGGATGGGGGTGGATTGTAGTGGGGCAGATTGGAGTGGGGTGGATTGAAGTGTACCGCAGGATTATGTGTCAAAGCATAATTTCAGAATTTACACATAATAAAGAAACACTGTTGTTTTGCAATATCTTAAACAAGCTAATCGTCATCTTTTGAGAAGAGCGCCCACGAACAAAAACAAAAGAAAACATGCGTGGAACGTGGGAAAAGACGATTTGGCAAAATAAAAGAAAGTTAGATTTAAATTTAAAACTTAACAGTTTTGGTTGACCTGCTGGTCATGTTTTTGCCAGTCACAAGCCTTCTGTTTGCAGGGCACTAGAAGGTAAAAGGAAAAAATAGTACCTTGATCAGGTGGGGAGCAGCGGTCAGGCACTGATTAAGCTGAATCAATCAACGCTTGGTCGCTGCTCTACAGAGAGGAACGGAAATGATGCAAGACATGCCTTGATGAATTAAGAAACTGTAAAGAAGAGTGCCACATAAATAAAAAAAATGGTGAGAGACATGCGGGCTCCAAGCACTTTACTGAATACTACAGAGTCTATCAAGCGAGACCCTAAAAAGGTCAGTTAGTTAAAATAAACAAACATTGTTACTTCTAAATATCAATATTCCAAGGACGCCTACATGGTCGTCAAGCAAAAAGTTCCTAGTGCATGGAGGGCCTTATGGTAGTTCTGAAGAGAGGCAAAGGACTTGGTCAGAGGGTGGCCTTGTTGGTGTGGTAGGGAAGCAATACCTCAAACGTTATTACTGGGGTAGGGGAGCTTCCAATTCGGAGTAATGAAAATTATCACAAAGCAATCAAGTAATTCCACATCAAAATAACAAGCGTGCGGGCTGACAACCATGCTCTCAGCATCAACGAGCGCAGAGTGAAGTGAATTTTACCATCCTCTGTGCATTTTTATTGCGAGGCTCATTTACATTTGACTTGGCGCGCAGAAGGAGTGAGAAACCGGTCAATAGAAAGAAAAATCATCTATTTAAAAAGTTTAGTTTCACGTGGGCCTGTTGTGCTTACTTCTTTCAGAATAGCTTTTGAACCTCTGTCCTGTGTGTGTCTGTGACTGTCACGTGAAAGGCAGTCAGAGCATCCAGGTGGACCCCATGTCACCTGGGGCACCGCCCACCAGTGCTGGAGTTTTAAACAGCACCCGGTTGCATTTTGGGACTTGTGCCTTTTCAATGTGAGCTCAAAGACCGGGAAGTGTGGAATTCTGTTGGCTAAAAAATATTAACAGCGGAATGTGAATAGGCCACACAAGACATGACGTCACTGGAAAGCTAAACAGTATGTTGGGGAGACTGGGTGCGGCAATAGGGCTGATGTCATGAATACGTGCAACTCCTCGGTTATTTTTGAATGAACTGCTCATTCATTAGATCCCACCCAAAGAAATGAGCCCACCAGTATGAACACTTGTTTCATTAGAAAATGATGGAGTCACATTGCCTATGTAGAGCAGGTGCTTATACCTTGGTTGGAAGTCATTGCTCGGAGAGTGTTGTCTTTTAAGGTGATTGCACTAGGTCCGAGCAGGTGGGAGAAGACTTGTGCAGTGACTGAGTAAGAGAGATAACCTTCAATTACCACATCACCCTCCCGACATTGTAATCATGTCCTTTAAACGGTTTATCGACTCGACTTTCCACACTGAGTGCCAAGACGCAGGGTTTCGGTGCTCATGAAGTGCACAGACACACAGAAAACTGAAGGTAGCGTGGCCGAGCGGTCTAAGGCGCTGGATTTAGGCTCCAGTCTCTTTGGAGGCGTGGGTTCGAATCCCATCGCTGCCAGAGATGGATTTTAACAGATCTTAATGACGCATCTCCCTCCTGCCCCTTCAATTTGCATGCACAGTGACTCTACCAATAGGTCCCTAATTTTAAAACTCTTTTACAGTCTCCTTCTAAGTAAACTCCTAAACCGTGGACTCCCAAGAAATCGGCTGATGGGCGCTGCTGTTGTTTTCCTTCATTCTGCTTAGATCACCTTCAAATGGAAGGTTTAACAAATAATTTGTTCTCCCCACGCGGTCACCCCGCTCTTCTCTCTGCAAAATAAAATCGAACCTCTGTTAAATAAAGATTTAAAGCAAATTATCTATCTTCCCAAATAAAGTTGGTAAATGTGTTCTTCACAGTTATTTTAAATATCAGGTTTAAAATAAACAAGTGACGTACTCGGCAGGATTCGAACCTGCGCAAGGAACCCCCAATGAAATTCAAGCTCATCACCTTAGCCACTCGGCCATAACTACGAGCTCTCATTAACCCATACCGAAACTTTATATCACAACAGAATTGTGCACAATGGCCGTGCACACCTATATATAACTCCATTTAGTTGTATCTCTAACTGTGTGCAAAGGGCACATTGCTATGTTTCTGTCTAAGCTTTGCTTTAGGTCTGAGGTCTTAAGAACCAAAGCAGGCTCCACGAATACTTGTCTGCACAAAAAAACAAGCATTTGCAATGCGAAAGGTCTCACATTTGGGAGAGTTAGAGCTATTGGCGTTGCAAATGACAATGTCTTTTACCTAGGTTTTGGTTTTCCTTGGGAAAATTGTATGTGTCCACGTTGTGTTTTGGGGCACTTCCTGTCGCGGGCGCTAGGCCTACCCACACAAGTGCGGTACCATTTTTATCGGGAGACTTGAGGAAACATAGAATAGCAAAACAAGTGTTACTGCCCCTTGTCTTTATCTACATTTTTTCCTTCCAAATATAAGACAGTGTGTAAAAAAGACGTCTACATGAGAAATGCCCTTTAATTCGCATGCTAGTGTGGGCACCCCAGAATTCAGAGATGTGCAAATAACCACTGCTCCTCAACACCTTATCTTGTGCCCATTTTGGAAATAGAAAGGTTTTCTTGATACCTATTTTTCACTCTTTATACTTCGGCAAATTAATTGCTGTATACCCGGTATAGAAAGAAAACCCACTGCAAGGTGCAGCTCATTTATTTTCTCTGGATACCTAGGGTTCTTGATGAACCTACAAGCCCAATATATCCCCGCAACCAGAAGAGTCCAGCAGACGTGACGGTATATTGCTTTCAAAATTCTGACATTGCAGAAAAAAGTTACAGAGTAAAACGTAGAGAAAAATGGCTGTTTTTTTCACCTCAATTTCAATTTTTTTTTTTAGTTCAGTTGTTATTTTCTGTAGGAAACCCTTGTAAGATCTACACAAGTTACCCATTGCTGAATTCAGAATGTTGTCTTCTTTTCACAAATGTTTAGGTTACTGGGATCCAGCATTGGTTTCACACCCATTTCTGTCACTGACTGGAAGGAGGCTAAAAGCACACAAAATCGTAAAAATGGGGTATGTCCCAGTAAAATGCCAAAATTGAGTTGAAAAATTGGGTTTTCTGATTCAAGTCTGCCTGTCCCTGAAAGCTGGGAAGCTGGTGATTTTAGCACTGCAAACCCTTTGTGGATGCCAATTTCAGGGACAAAAACCACAAGCCTTCTTCTCCAGCCCTTTTTTCCATTTATTTTTAAAAAAATACATTTTTACTGTATTTTGGCTAATTTCTTGGTCTCCTTCAGGGGAACCCACAAAGTCTGGGTACCTCTAGAATCCCTAGGATGTTGCTAAAAAAGGACACAAATTTGGCCTGGGTAGCTTATGTGGACAAAAATGTATGATGGCCTAAGCGCGTCCTGCCCCAAATAGCCAAAAAAATGCCTGGCACCTGAGGGGGAAAAGGCCTGGCAGCGAAGGGGTTAAAATGCACTATTTTATTCCAATTTCTTCACTTAGCTTCAGATGAACTATTGTTCCCTCCCACCCCCTCCTTTCAAAGTGCACCAGCCACCACTGCCTGGGGTGGGACAGATTGTTTTCGATTGCAGTATGGCAGATTGTTTTGGATTGCAGTGTGGTAGTTTGTTTTGGATTGGAGTGCAGAAGATTGCAGTGGGGTAGATTGTTTTGAATTGGAGTAGGGGAGATTGTTTTGAAGTGGAGTCGGGCAGATTGGAGTGGGTCAGATTGTTTTGGATCGGAGTAGGACAGATTGTTTTGGATCGGAGTAGGACAGATTGTTTTGGAGTGGTGCAGATTGTTTTTTATTAGAGGGGGGCAAATTGGAGTGAGACAGATTTGATAGGGGTGGCTGGAGAGGGTTGGAGTGGGATGAGTTAGAGTGGATTGGATTCGGGTGAGTGATTTGGACTGGAGTGAGGTGGATTAGTGTGGGTGAAGTGGTCTGGATGGGGGTGGATTGTAGTGGGGCAGATTGGAGTGGGGTGGATTGAAGTGTACCGCAGGATTATGTGTCAAAGCATAATTTCAGAATTTACACATAATAAAGAAACACTGTTGTTTTGCAATATCTTAAACAAGCTAATCGTCATCTTTTGAGAAGAGCGCCCACGAACAAAAACAAAAGAAAACATGCGTGGAACGTGGGAAAAGACGATTTGGCAAAATAAAAGAAAGTTAGATTTAAATTTAAAACTTAACAGTTTTGGTTGACCTGCTGGTCATGTTTTTGCCAGTCACAAGCCTTCTGTTTGCAGGGCACTAGAAGGTAAAAGGAAAAAATAGTACCTTGATCAGGTGGGGAGCAGCGGTCAGGCACTGATTAAGCTGAATCAATCAACGCTTGGTCGCTGCTCTACAGAGAGGAACGGAAATGATGCAAGACATGCCTTGATGAATTAAGAAACTGTAAAGAAGAGTGCCACATAAATAAAAAAAATGGTGAGAGACATGCGGGCTCCAAGCACTTTACTGAATACTACAGAGTCTATCAAGCGAGACCCTAAAAAGGTCAGTTAGTTAAAATAAACAAACATTGTTACTTCTAAATATCAATATTCCAAGGACGCCTACATGGTCGTCAAGCAAAAAGTTCCTAGTGCATGGAGGGCCTTATGGTAGTTCTGAAGAGAGGCAAAGGACTTGGTCAGAGGGTGGCCTTGTTGGTGTGGTAGGGAAGCAATACCTCAAACGTTATTACTGGGGTAGGGGAGCTTCCAATTCGGAGTAATGAAAATTATCACAAAGCAATCAAGTAATTCCACATCAAAATAACAAGCGTGCGGGCTGACAACCATGCTCTCAGCATCAACGAGCGCAGAGTGAAGTGAATTTTACCATCCTCTGTGCATTTTTATTGCGAGGCTCATTTACATTTGACTTGGCGCGCAGAAGGAGTGAGAAACCGGTCAATAGAAAGAAAAATCATCTATTTAAAAAGTTTAGTTTCACGTGGGCCTGTTGTGCTTACTTCTTTCAGAATAGCTTTTGAACCTCTGTCCTGTGTGTGTCTGTGACTGTCACGTGAAAGGCAGTCAGAGCATCCAGGTGGACCCCATGTCACCTGGGGCACCGCCCACCAGTGCTGGAGTTTTAAACAGCACCCGGTTGCATTTTGGGACTTGTGCCTTTTCAATGTGAGCTCAAAGACCGGGAAGTGTGGAATTCTGTTGGCTAAAAAATATTAACAGCGGAATGTGAATAGGCCACACAAGACATGACGTCACTGGAAAGCTAAACAGTATGTTGGGGAGACTGGGTGCGGCAATAGGGCTGATGTCATGAATACGTGCAACTCCTCGGTTATTTTTGAATGAACTGCTCATTCATTAGATCCCACCCAAAGAAATGAGCCCACCAGTATGAACACTTGTTTCATTAGAAAATGATGGAGTCACATTGCCTATGTAGAGCAGGTGCTTATACCTTGGTTGGAAGTCATTGCTCGGAGAGTGTTGTCTTTTAAGGTGATTGCACTAGGTCCGAGCAGGTGGGAGAAGACTTGTGCAGTGACTGAGTAAGAGAGATAACCTTCAATTACCACATCACCCTCCCGACATTGTAATCATGTCCTTTAAACGGTTTATCGACTCGACTTTCCACACTGAGTGCCAAGACGCAGGGTTTCGGTGCTCATGAAGTGCACAGACACACAGAAAACTGAAGGTAGCGTGGCCGAGCGGTCTAAGGCGCTGGATTTAGGCTCCAGTCTCTTTGGAGGCGTGGGTTCGAATCCCATCGCTGCCAGAGATGGATTTTAACAGATCTTAATGACGCATCTCCCTCCTGCCCCTTCAATTTGCATGCACAGTGACTCTACCAATAGGTCCCTAATTTTAAAACTCTTTTACAGTCTCCTTCTAAGTAAACTCCTAAACCGTGGACTCCCAAGAAATCGGCTGATGGGCGCTGCTGTTGTTTTCCTTCATTCTGCTTAGATCACCTTCAAATGGAAGGTTTAACAAATAATTTGTTCTCCCCACGCGGTCACCCCGCTCTTCTCTCTGCAAAATAAAATCGAACCTCTGTTAAATAAAGATTTAAAGCAAATTATCTATCTTCCCAAATAAAGTTGGTAAATGTGTTCTTCACAGTTATTTTAAATATCAGGTTTAAAATAAACAAGTGACGTACTCGGCAGGATTCGAACCTGCGCAAGGAACCCCCAATGAAATTCAAGCTCATCACCTTAGCCACTCGGCCATAACTACGAGCTCTCATTAACCCATACCGAAACTTTATATCACAACAGAATTGTGCACAATGGCCGTGCACACCTATATATAACTCCATTTAGTTGTATCTCTAACTGTGTGCAAAGGGCACATTGCTATGTTTCTGTCTAAGCTTTGCTTTAGGTCTGAGGTCTTAAGAACCAAAGCAGGCTCCACGAATACTTGTCTGCACAAAAAAACAAGCATTTGCAATGCGAAAGGTCTCACATTTGGGAGAGTTAGAGCTATTGGCGTTGCAAATGACAATGTCTTTTACCTAGGTTTTGGTTTTCCTTGGGAAAATTGTATGTGTCCACGTTGTGTTTTGGGGCACTTCCTGTCGCGGGCGCTAGGCCTACCCACACAAGTGCGGTACCATTTTTATCGGGAGACTTGAGGAAACATAGAATAGCAAAACAAGTGTTACTGCCCCTTGTCTTTATCTACATTTTTTCCTTCCAAATATAAGACAGTGTGTAAAAAAGACGTCTACATGAGAAATGCCCTTTAATTCGCATGCTAGTGTGGGCACCCCAGAATTCAGAGATGTGCAAATAACCACTGCTCCTCAACACCTTATCTTGTGCCCATTTTGGAAATAGAAAGGTTTTCTTGATACCTATTTTTCACTCTTTATACTTCGGCAAATTAATTGCTGTATACCCGGTATAGAAAGAAAACCCACTGCAAGGTGCAGCTCATTTATTTTCTCTGGATACCTAGGGTTCTTGATGAACCTACAAGCCCAATATATCCCCGCAACCAGAAGAGTCCAGCAGACGTGACGGTATATTGCTTTCAAAATTCTGACATTGCAGAAAAAAGTTACAGAGTAAAACGTAGAGAAAAATGGCTGTTTTTTTCACCTCAATTTCAATTTTTTTTTTTAGTTCAGTTGTTATTTTCTGTAGGAAACCCTTGTAAGATCTACACAAGTTACCCATTGCTGAATTCAGAATGTTGTCTTCTTTTCACAAATGTTTAGGTTACTGGGATCCAGCATTGGTTTCACACCCATTTCTGTCACTGACTGGAAGGAGGCTAAAAGCACACAAAATCGTAAAAATGGGGTATGTCCCAGTAAAATGCCAAAATTGAGTTGAAAAATTGGGTTTTCTGATTCAAGTCTGCCTGTCCCTGAAAGCTGGGAAGCTGGTGATTTTAGCACTGCAAACCCTTTGTGGATGCCAATTTCAGGGACAAAAACCACAAGCCTTCTTCTCCAGCCCTTTTTTCCATTTATTTTTAAAAAAATACATTTTTACTGTATTTTGGCTAATTTCTTGGTCTCCTTCAGGGGAACCCACAAAGTCTGGGTACCTCTAGAATCCCTAGGATGTTGCTAAAAAAGGACACAAATTTGGCCTGGGTAGCTTATGTGGACAAAAATGTATGATGGCCTAAGCGCGTCCTGCCCCAAATAGCCAAAAAAATGCCTGGCACCTGAGGGGGAAAAGGCCTGGCAGCGAAGGGGTTAAAATGCACTATTTTATTCCAATTTCTTCACTTAGCTTCAGATGAACTATTGTTCCCTCCCACCCCCTCCTTTCAAAGTGCACCAGCCACCACTGCCTGGGGTGGGACAGATTGTTTTCGATTGCAGTATGGCAGATTGTTTTGGATTGCAGTGTGGTAGTTTGTTTTGGATTGGAGTGCAGAAGATTGCAGTGGGGTAGATTGTTTTGAATTGGAGTAGGGGAGATTGTTTTGAAGTGGAGTCGGGCAGATTGGAGTGGGTCAGATTGTTTTGGATCGGAGTAGGACAGATTGTTTTGGATCGGAGTAGGACAGATTGTTTTGGAGTGGTGCAGATTGTTTTTTATTAGAGGGGGGCAAATTGGAGTGAGACAGATTTGATAGGGGTGGCTGGAGAGGGTTGGAGTGGGATGAGTTAGAGTGGATTGGATTCGGGTGAGTGATTTGGACTGGAGTGAGGTGGATTAGTGTGGGTGAAGTGGTCTGGATGGGGGTGGATTGTAGTGGGGCAGATTGGAGTGGGGTGGATTGAAGTGTACCGCAGGATTATGTGTCAAAGCATAATTTCAGAATTTACACATAATAAAGAAACACTGTTGTTTTGCAATATCTTAAACAAGCTAATCGTCATCTTTTGAGAAGAGCGCCCACGAACAAAAACAAAAGAAAACATGCGTGGAACGTGGGAAAAGACGATTTGGCAAAATAAAAGAAAGTTAGATTTAAATTTAAAACTTAACAGTTTTGGTTGACCTGCTGGTCATGTTTTTGCCAGTCACAAGCCTTCTGTTTGCAGGGCACTAGAAGGTAAAAGGAAAAAATAGTACCTTGATCAGGTGGGGAGCAGCGGTCAGGCACTGATTAAGCTGAATCAATCAACGCTTGGTCGCTGCTCTACAGAGAGGAACGGAAATGATGCAAGACATGCCTTGATGAATTAAGAAACTGTAAAGAAGAGTGCCACATAAATAAAAAAAATGGTGAGAGACATGCGGGCTCCAAGCACTTTACTGAATACTACAGAGTCTATCAAGCGAGACCCTAAAAAGGTCAGTTAGTTAAAATAAACAAACATTGTTACTTCTAAATATCAATATTCCAAGGACGCCTACATGGTCGTCAAGCAAAAAGTTCCTAGTGCATGGAGGGCCTTATGGTAGTTCTGAAGAGAGGCAAAGGACTTGGTCAGAGGGTGGCCTTGTTGGTGTGGTAGGGAGGTAATACCTCAAACGTTATTACTGGGGTAGGGGAGCTTCCAATTCGGAGTAATGAAAATTATCACAAAGCAATCAAGTAATTCCACATCAAAATAACAAGCGTGCGGGCTGACAACCATGCTCTCAGCATCAACGAGCGCAGAGTGAAGTGAATTTTACCATCCTCTGTGCATTTTTATTGCGAGGCTCATTTACATTTGACTTGGCGCGCAGAAGGAGTGAGAAACCGGTCAATAGAAACAAAAATCATCTATTTAAAAAGTTTAGTTTCACGTGGGCCTGTTGTGCTTACTTCTTTCAGAATAGCTTTTGAACCTCTGTCCTGTGTGTGTCTGTGACTGTCACGTGAAAGGCAGTCAGAGCATCCAGGTGGACCCCATGTCACCTGGGGCACCGCCCACCAGTGCTGGAGTTTTAAACAGCACCCGGTTGCATTTTGGGACTTGTGCCTTTTCAATGTGAGCTCAAAGACCGGGAAGTGTGGAATTCTGTTGGCTAAAAAATATTAACAGCGGAATGTGAATAGGCCACACAAGACATGACGTCACTGGAAAGCTAAACAGTATGTTGGGGAGACTGGGTGCGGCAATAGGGCTGATGTCATGAATACGTGCAACTCCTCGGTTATTTTTGAATGAACTGCTCATTCATTAGATCCCACCCTAAGAAATGAGCCCACCAGTATGAACACTTGTTTCATTAGAAAATGATGGAGTCACATTGCCTATGTAGAGCAGGTGCTTATACCTTGGTTGGAAGTCATTGCTCGGAGAGTGTTGTCTTTTAAGGTGATTGCACTAGGTCCGAGCAGGTGGGAGAAGACTTGTGCAGTGACTGAGTAAGAGAGATAACCTTCAATTACCACATCACCCTCCCGACATTGTAATCATGTCCTTTAAACGGTTTATCGACTCGACTTTCCACACTGAGTGCCAAGACGCAGGGTTTCGGTGCTCATGAAGTGCACAGACACACAGAAAACTGAAGGTAGCGTGGCCGAGCGGTCTAAGGCGCTGGATTTAGGCTCCAGTCTCTTTGGAGGCGTGGGTTCGAATCCCACCGCTGCCAGAGATGGATTTTAACAGATCTTAATGACGCATCTCCCTCCTGCCCCTTCAATTTGCATGCACAGTGACTCTACCAATAGGTCCCTAATTTTAAAACTCTTTTACAGTCTCCTTCTAAGTAAACTCCTAAACCGTGGACTCCCAAGAAATCGGCTGATGGGCGCTGCTGTTGTTTTCCTTCATTCTGCTTAGATCACCTTCAAATGGAAGGTTTAACAAATAATTTGTTCTCCCCACGCGGTCACCCAGCTCTTCTGTCTGCAAAATAAAATCGAACCTCTGTTAAATAAAGATTTAAAGCAAATTATCTATCTTCCCAAATAAAGTTGGTAAATGTGTTCTTCACAGTTATTTTAAATATCAGGTTTAAAATAAACAAGTGACGTACTCGGCAGGATTCGAACCTGCGCAAGGAACCCCCAATGAATTTCAAGCTCATCACCTTAGCCACTCGGCCATAACTACGAGCTCTCATTAACCCATACCGAAACTTTATATCACAACAGAATTGTGCACAATGGCCGTGCACACCTATATATAACTCCATTTAGTTGTATCTCTAACTGTGTGCAAAGGGCACATTGCTATGTTTCTGTCTAAGCTTTGCTTTAGGTCTGAGGTCTTAAGAACCAAAGCAGGCTCCACGAATACTTGTCTGCACAAAAAAACAAGCATTTGCAATGCGAAAGGTCTCACATTTGGGAGAGTTAGAGCTATTGGCGTTGCAAATGACAATGTCTTTTACCTAGGTTTTGGTTTTCCTTGGGAAAATTGTATGTGTCCACGTTGTGTTTTGGGGCACTTCCTGTCGCGGGCGCTAGGCCTACCCACACAAGTGCGGTACCATTTTTATCGGGAGACTTGAGGAAACATAGAATAGCAAAACAAGTGTTACTGCCCCTTGTCTTTATCTACATTTTTTCCTTCCAAATATAAGACAGTGTGTAAAAAAGACGTCTACATGAGAAATGCCCTTTAATTCGCATGCTAGTGTGGGCACCCCAGAATTCAGAGATGTGCAAATAACCACTGCTCCTCAACACCTTATCTTGTGCCCATTTTGGAAATAGAAAGGTTTTCTTGATACCTATTTTTCACTCTTTATACTTCGGCAAATTAATTGCTGTATACCCGGTATAGAAAGAAAACCCACTGCAAGGTGCAGCTCATTTATTTTCTCTGGATACCTAGGGTTCTTGATGAACCTACAAGCCCAATATATCCCCGCAACCAGAAGAGTCCAGCAGACGTGACGGTATATTGCTTTCAAAATTCTGACATTGCAGAAAAAAGTTACAGAGTAAAACGTAGAGAAAAATGGCTGTTTTTTTCACCTCAATTTCAATTTTTTTTTTTAGTTCAGTTGTTATTTTCTGTAGGAAACCCTTGTAAGATCTACACAAGTTACCCATTGCTGAATTCAGAATGTTGTCTTCTTTTCACAAATGTTTAGGTTACTGGGATCCAGCATTGGTTTCACACCCATTTCTGTCACTGACTGGAAGGAGGCTAAAAGCACACAAAATCGTAAAAATGGGGTATGTCCCAGTAAAATGCCAAAATTGAGTTGAAAAATTGGGTTTTCTGATTCAAGTCTGCCTGTCCCTGAAAGCTGGGAAGCTGGTGATTTTAGCACTGCAAACCCTTTGTGGATGCCAATTTCAGGGACAAAAACCACAAGCCTTCTTCTCCAGCCCTTTTTTCCATTTATTTTTAAAAAAATACATTTTTACTGTATTTTGGCTAATTTCTTGGTCTCCTTCAGGGGAACCCACAAAGTCTGGGTACCTCTAGAATCCCTAGGATGTTGCTAAAAAAGGACACAAATTTGGCCTGGGTAGCTTATGTGGACAAAAATGTATGATGGCCTAAGCGCGTCCTGCCCCAAATAGCCAAAAAAATGCCTGGCACCTGAGGGGGAAAAGGCCTGGCAGCGAAGGGGTTAAAATGCACTATTTTATTCCAATTTCTTCACTTAGCTTCAGATGAACTATTGTTCCCTCCCACCCCCTCCTTTCAAAGTGCACCAGCCACCACTGCCTGGGGTGGGACAGATTGTTTTGGATTGCAGTATGGCAGATTGTTTTGGATTGCAGTGTGGTAGTTTGTTTTGGATTGGAGTGCAGAAGATTGCAGTGGGGTAGATTGTTTTGAATTGGAGTAGGGGAGATTGTTTTGAAGTGGAGTCGGGCAGATTGGAGTGGGTCAGATTGTTTTGGATCGGAGTAGGACAGATTGTTTTGGAGTGGTGCAGATTGTTTTTTATTAGAGGGGGGCAAATTGGAGTGAGACAGATTTGATAGGGGTGGCTGGAGAGGGTTGGAGTGGGATGAGTTAGAGTGGATTGGATTCGGGTGAGTGATTTGGACTGGAGTGAGGTGGATTAGTGTGGGTGAAGAGGTCTGGATGGGGGTGGATTGTAGTGGGGCAGACTGGAGTGGGGTGGATTGAAGTGTACCGCAGGATTATGTGTCAAAGCATAATTTCAGAATTTACACATAATAAAGAAACACTGTTGTTTTGCAATATTTTAAACAACCTAATCGTCATCTTTTGAGAAGAGCGCCCACGAACAAAAACAAAAGAAAACATGCGTGGAACGTGGGAAAAGACGATTTGGCAAAATAAAAGAAAGTTAGATTTAAATTGAAAACTTAACAGTTTTGGTTGACCTGCTGGTCATGTTTTTGCCAGTCACAAGCCTTTTGTTTGCAGGGCACTAGAAGGTAAAAGGAAAAAATAGTACCTTGATCAGGTGGGGAGCAGCGGTCAGGCACTGATTAAGCTGAATCAATCAACGCTTGGTCGCTGCTCTACAGAGAGGAACGGAAATGATGCAAGACATGCCTTGATGAATTAAGAAACTGTAAAGAAGAGTGCCACATAATTAAAAAATGGTGAGAGACATGCGGGCTCCAAGCCCTTTACTGAATACTACAGAGTCTATCAAGCGAGACCCTAAAAAGGTCAGTTAGTTAAAATAAACAAACATTGTTACTTCTAAATATCAATATTCCAAGGACGCCTACATGCTCGTCAAGCAAAAAGTTCCTAGTGCATGGAGGGCCTTATGGTAGTTCTGAAGAGAGGCAAAGGACTTGGTCAGAGGGTGGCCTTGTTGGTGTGGTAGGGAGGCAATACCTCAAACGTTATTACTGGGGTAGGGGAGCTTGCAATTCGGAGTAATGAAAATTATCACAAAGCAATCAAGTAATTCCACATCAAAATAACAAGCGTGCGGGCTGACAACCATGCTCTCAGCATCAACGAGCGCAGAGTGAAGTGAATTTTACCATCCTCTGTGCATTTTTATTGCGAGGCTCATTTACATTTGACTTGGCGCGCAGAACGAGTGAGAACCCGGTCAATAGAAACAAAAATCATCTATTTAAAAAGTTTAGTTTCACGTGGGCCTGTTGTGCTTACTTCTTTCAGAATAGCTTTTGAACCTCTGTCCTGTGTGTGTCTGTGACTGTCACGTGAAAGGCAGTCAGAGCATCCAGGTGGGCCCCATGTCACCTGGGGCACCGCCCACCAGTGCTGGAGTTTTAAACAGCACCCGGTTGCATTTTGGGACTTGTGCATTTTCAATGTGAGCTCAAAGACGGAAGTGTGGAATTCTGTTGGCTAAAAAATATTAACAGCGGAATGTGAATAGGCCACACAAGACATGACGTCACTGGAAAGCTAAACAGTATGTTGGGGAGACTGGGTGCGGCAATAGGGCTGATGTCATGAATACGTGCAACTCCTCGGTTATTTTTGAATGAACTGCTCATTCATTAGATCCCACCCTAAGAAAGGAGCCCACCAGTATGAACACTTGTTTCATTAGAAAATGATGGAGTCACATTGCCTATGTAGAGCAGGTGCTTATACCTTGGTTGGAAGTCATTGCTCGGAGAGTGTTGTCTTTTAAGGTGATTGCACTAGGTCCGAGCAGGTGGGAGAAGACTTGTGCAGTGACTGAGTAAGAGAGATAACGTTCAATTACCACATCACCCTCCCGACATTGTAATCATGTCCTTTAAACGGTTTATCGACTCGACTTTCCACACTGAGTGCCAAGACGCAGGGTTTCGGTGCTCATGAAGTGCACAGACACACAGAAAACTGAAGGTAGCGTGGCCGAGCGGTCTAAGGCGCTGGATTTAGGCTCCAGTCTCTTTGGAGGCGTGGGTTCGAATCCCATCGCTGCCAGAGATGGATTTTAACAGATCTTAATGACGCATCTCCCTCCTGCCCCTTCAATTTGCATGCACAGTGACTCTACCAATAGGTCCCTAATTTTAAAACTCTTTTACAGTCTCCTTCTAAGTAAACTCCTAAACCGTGGACTCCCAAGAAATCGGCTGATGGGCGCTGCTGTTGTTTTCCTTCATTCTGCTTAGATCACCTTCAAATGGAAGGTTTAACAAATAATTTGTTCTCCCCACGCGGTCACCCCGCTCTTCTGTCTGCAAAATAAAATCGAACCTCTGTTAAATAAAGATTGAAAGCAAATTATCTATCTTCCCAAATAAAGTTGGTAAATGTGTTCTTCACAGTTATTTTAAATATCAGGTTTAAAATAAACAAGTGACGTACTCGGCAGGATTCGAACCTGCGCAATGAACCCCCAATGAATTTCAAGCTCATCACCTTAGCCACTCGGCCATAACTACGAGCTCTCATTAACCCATACCGAAACTTTATATCACAACAGAATTGTGCACAATGGCCGTGCACACCTATATATAACTCCATTTAGTTGTATCTCTAACTGTGTGCAAAGGGCACATTGCTATGTTTCTGTCTAAGCTTTGCTTTAGGTCTGAGGTCTTAAGAACCAAAGCAGGCTCCACGAATACTTGTCTGCACAAAAAAACAAGCATTTGCAATGCGAAAGGTCTCACATTTGGGAGAGTTAGAGCTATTGGCGTTGCAAATGACAATGTCTTTTACCTAGGTTTTGGTTTTCCTTGGGAAAATTGTATGTGTCCACGTTGTGTTTTGGGGCACTTCCTGTCGCGGGCGCTAGGCCTACCCACACAAGTGCGGTACCATTTTTATCGGGAGACTTGAGGAAACATAGAATAGCAAAACAAGTGTTACTGCCCCTTGTCTTTATCTACATTTTTTCCTTCCAAATATAAGACAGTGTGTAAAAAAGACGTCTACATGAGAAATGCCCTTTAATTCGCATGCTAGTGTGGGCACCCCAGAATTCAGAGATGTGCAAATAACCACTGCTCCTCAACACCTTATCTTGTGCCCATTTTGGAAATAGAAAGGTTTTCTTGATACCTATTTTTCACTCTTTATACTTCGGCAAATTAATTGCTGTATACCCGGTATAGAAAGAAAACCCACTGCAAGGTGCAGCTCATTTATTTTCTCTGGATACCTAGGGTTCTTGATGAACCTACAAGCCCAATATATCCCCGCAACCAGAAGAGTCCAGCAGACGTGACGGTATATTGCTTTCAAAATTCTGACATTGCAGAAAAAAGTTACAGAGTAAAACGTAGAGAAAAATGGCTGTTTTTTTCACCTCAATTTCAATTTTTTTTTTTAGTTCAGTTGTTATTTTCTGTAGGAAACCCTTGTAAGATCTACACAAGTTACCCATTGCTGAATTCAGAATGTTGTCTTCTTTTCACAAATGTTTAGGTTACTGGGATCCAGCATTGGTTTCACACCCATTTCTGTCACTGACTGGAAGGAGGCTAAAAGCACACAAAATCGTAAAAATGGGGTATGTCCCAGTAAAATGCCAAAATTGAGTTGAAAAATTGGGTTTTCTGATTCAAGTCTGCCTGTCCCTGAAAGCTGGGAAGCTGGTGATTTTAGCACTGCAAACCCTTTGTGGATGCCAATTTCAGGGACAAAAACCACAAGCCTTCTTCTCCAGCCCTTTTTTCCATTTATTTTTAAAAAAATACATTTTTACTGTATTTTGGCTAATTTCTTGGTCTCCTTCAGGGGAACCCACAAAGTCTGGGTACCTCTAGAATCCCTAGGATGTTGCTAAAAAAGGACACAAATTTGGCCTGGGTAGCTTATGTGGACAAAAATGTATGATGGCCTAAGCGCGTCCTGCCCCAAATAGCCAAAAAAATGCCTGGCACCTGAGGGGGAAAAGGCCTGGCAGCGAAGGGGTTAAAATGCACTATTTTATTCCAATTTCTTCACTTAGCTTCAGATGAACTATTGTTCCCTCCCACCCCCTCCTTTCAAAGTGCACCAGCCACCACTGCCTGGGGTGGGACAGATTGTTTTGGATTGCAGTATGGCAGATTGTTTTGGATTGCAGTGTGGTAGTTTGTTTTGGATTGGAGTGCAGAAGATTGCAGTGGGGTAGATTGTTTTGAATTGGAGTAGGGGAGATTGTTTTGAAGTGGAGTCGGGCAGATTGGAGTGGGTCAGATTGTTTTGGATCGGAGTAGGACAGATTGTTTTGGATCGGAGTAGGACAGATTGTTTTGGAGTGGTGCAGATTGTTTTTTATTAGAGGGGGGCAAATTGGAGTGAGACAGATTTGATAGGGGTGGCTGGAGAGGGTTGGAGTGGGATGAGTTAGAGTGGATTGGATTCGGGTGAGTGATTTGGACTGGAGTGAGGTGGATTAGTGTGGGTGAAGTGGTCTGGATGGGGGTGGATTGTAGTGGGGCAGATTGGAGTGGGGTGGATTGAAGTGTACCGCAGGATTATGTGTCAAAGCATAATTTCAGAATTTACACATAATAAAGAAACACTGTTGTTTTGCAATATCTTAAACAAGCTAATCGTCATCTTTTGAGAAGAGCGCCCACGAACAAAAACAAAAGAAAACATGCGTGGAACGTGGGAAAAGACGATTTGGCAAAATAAAAGAAAGTTAGATTTAAATTTAAAACTTAACAGTTTTGGTTGACCTGCTGGTCATGTTTTTGCCAGTCACAAGCCTTCTGTTTGCAGGGCACTAGAAGGTAAAAGGAAAAAATAGTACCTTGATCAGGTGGGGAGCAGCGGTCAGGCACTGATTAAGCTGAATCAATCAACGCTTGGTCGCTGCTCTACAGAGAGGAACGGAAATGATGCAAGACATGCCTTGATGAATTAAGAAACTGTAAAGAAGAGTGCCACATAAATAAAAAAAATGGTGAGAGACATGCGGGCTCCAAGCACTTTACTGAATACTACAGAGTCTATCAAGCGAGACCCTAAAAAGGTCAGTTAGTTAAAATAAACAAACATTGTTACTTCTAAATATCAATATTCCAAGGACGCCTACATGGTCGTCAAGCAAAAAGTTCCTAGTGCATGGAGGGCCTTATGGTAGTTCTGAAGAGAGGCAAAGGACTTGGTCAGAGGGTGGCCTTGTTGGTGTGGTAGGGAGGTAATACCTCAAACGTTATTACTGGGGTAGGGGAGCTTCCAATTCGGAGTAATGAAAATTATCACAAAGCAATCAAGTAATTCCACATCAAAATAACAAGCGTGCGGGCTGACAACCATGCTCTCAGCATCAACGAGCGCAGAGTGAAGTGAATTTTACCATCCTCTGTGCATTTTTATTGCGAGGCTCATTTACATTTGACTTGGCGCGCAGAAGGAGTGAGAAACCGGTCAATAGAAACAAAAATCATCTATTTAAAAAGTTTAGTTTCACGTGGGCCTGTTGTGCTTACTTCTTTCAGAATAGCTTTTGAACCTCTGTCCTGTGTGTGTCTGTGACTGTCACGTGAAAGGCAGTCAGAGCATCCAGGTGGACCCCATGTCACCTGGGGCACCGCCCACCAGTGCTGGAGTTTTAAACAGCACCCGGTTGCATTTTGGGACTTGTGCCTTTTCAATGTGAGCTCAAAGACCGGGAAGTGTGGAATTCTGTTGGCTAAAAAATATTAACAGCGGAATGTGAATAGGCCACACAAGACATGACGTCACTGGAAAGCTAAACAGTATGTTGGGGAGACTGGGTGCGGCAATAGGGCTGATGTCATGAATACGTGCAACTCCTCGGTTATTTTTGAATGAACTGCTCATTCATTAGATCCCACCCTAAGAAATGAGCCCACCAGTATGAACACTTGTTTCATTAGAAAATGATGGAGTCACATTGCCTATGTAGAGCAGGTGCTTATACCTTGGTTGGAAGTCATTGCTCGGAGAGTGTTGTCTTTTAAGGTGATTGCACTAGGTCCGAGCAGGTGGGAGAAGACTTGTGCAGTGACTGAGTAAGAGAGATAACCTTCAATTACCACATCACCCTCCCGACATTGTAATCATGTCCTTTAAACGGTTTATCGACTCGACTTTCCACACTGAGTGCCAAGACGCAGGGTTTCGGTGCTCATGAAGTGCACAGACACACAGAAAACTGAAGGTAGCGTGGCCGAGCGGTCTAAGGCGCTGGATTTAGGCTCCAGTCTCTTTGGAGGCGTGGGTTCGAATCCCACCGCTGCCAGACATGGATTTTAACAGATCTTAATGACGCATCTCCCTCCTGCCCCTTCAATTTGCATGCACAGTGACTCTACCAATAGGTCCCTAATTTTAAAACTCTTTTACAGTCTCCTTCTAAGTAAACTCCTAAACCGTGGACTCCCAAGAAATCGGCTGATGGGCGCTGCTGTTGTTTTCCTTCATTCTGCTTAGATCACCTTCAAATGGAAGGTTTAACAAATAATTTGTTCTCCCCACGCGGTCACCCAGCTCTTCTGTCTGCAAAATAAAATCGAACCTCTGTTAAATAAAGATTTAAAGCAAATTATCTATCTTCCCAAATAAAGTTGGTAAATGTGTTCTTCACAGTTATTTTAAATATCAGGTTTAAAATAAACAAGTGACGTACTCGGCAGGATTCGAACCTGCGCAAGGAACCCCCAATGAATTTCAAGCTCATCACCTTAGCCACTCGGCCATAACTACGAGCTCTCATTAACCCATACCGAAACTTTATATCACAACAGAATTGTGCACAATGGCCGTGCACACCTATATATAACTCCATTTAGTTGTATCTCTAACTGTGTGCAAAGGGCACATTGCTATGTTTCTGTCTAAGCTTTGCTTTAGGTCTGAGGTCTTAAGAACCAAAGCAGGCTCCACGAATACTTGTCTGCACAAAAAAACAAGCATTTGCAATGCGAAAGGTCTCACATTTGGGAGAGTTAGAGCTATTGGCGTTGCAAATGACAATGTCTTTTACCTAGGTTTTGGTTTTCCTTGGGAAAATTGTATGTGTCCACGTTGTGTTTTGGGGCACTTCCTGTCGCGGGCGCTAGGCCTACCCACACAAGTGCGGTACCATTTTTATCGGGAGACTTGAGGAAACATAGAATAGCAAAACAAGTGTTACTGCCCCTTGTCTTTATCTACATTTTTTCCTTCCAAATATAAGACAGTGTGTAAAAAAGACGTCTACATGAGAAATGCCCTTTAATTCGCATGCTAGTGTGGGCACCCCAGAATTCAGAGATGTGCAAATAACCACTGCTCCTCAACACCTTATCTTGTGCCCATTTTGGAAATAGAAAGGTTTTCTTGATACCTATTTTTCACTCTTTATACTTCGGCAAATTAATTGCTGTATACCCGGTATAGAAAGAAAACCCACTGCAAGGTGCAGCTCATTTATTTTCTCTGGATACCTAGGGTTCTTGATGAACCTACAAGCCCAATATATCCCCGCAACCAGAAGAGTCCAGCAGACGTGACGGTATATTGCTTTCAAAATTCTGACATTGCAGAAAAAAGTTACAGAGTAAAACGTAGAGAAAAATGGCTGTTTTTTTCACCTCAATTTCAATTTTTTTTTTTAGTTCAGTTGTTATTTTCTGTAGGAAACCCTTGTAAGATCTACACAAGTTACCCATTGCTGAATTCAGAATGTTGTCTTCTTTTCACAAATGTTTAGGTTACTGGGATCCAGCATTGGTTTCACACCCATTTCTGTCACTGACTGGAAGGAGGCTAAAAGCACACAAAATCGTAAAAATGGGGTATGTCCCAGTAAAATGCCAAAATTGAGTTGAAAAATTGGGTTTTCTGATTCAAGTCTGCCTGTCCCTGAAAGCTGGGAAGCTGGTGATTTTAGCACTGCAAACCCTTTGTGGATGCCAATTTCAGGGACAAAAACCACAAGCCTTCTTCTCCAGCCCTTTTTTCCATTTATTTTTAAAAAAATACATTTTTACTGTATTTTGGCTAATTTCTTGGTCTCCTTCAGGGGAACCCACAAAGTCTGGGTACCTCTAGAATCCCTAGGATGTTGCTAAAAAAGGACACAAATTTGGCCTGGGTAGCTTATGTGGACAAAAATGTATGATGGCCTAAGCGCGTCCTGCCCCAAATAGCCAAAAAAATGCCTGGCACCTGAGGGGGAAAAGGCCTGGCAGCGAAGGGGTTAAAATGCACTATTTTATTCCAATTTCTTCACTTAGCTTCAGATGAACTATTGTTCCCTCCCACCCCCTCCTTTCAAAGTGCACCAGCCACCACTGCCTGGGGTGGGACAGATTGTTTTGGATTGCAGTATGGCAGATTGTTTTGGATTGCAGTGTGGTAGTTTGTTTTGGATTGGAGTGCAGAAGATTGCAGTGGGGTAGATTGTTTTGAATTGGAGTAGGGGAGATTGTTTTGAAGTGGAGTCGGGCAGATTGGAGTGGGTCAGATTGTTTTGGATCGGAGTAGGACAGATTGTTTTGGAGTGGTGCAGATTGTTTTTTATTAGAGGGGGGCAAATTGGAGTGAGACAGATTTGATAGGGGTGGCTGGAGAGGGTTGGAGTGGGATGAGTTAGAGTGGATTGGATTCGGGTGAGTGATTTGGACTGGAGTGAGGTGGATTAGTGTGGGTGAAGAGGTCTGGATGGGGGTGGATTGTAGTGGGGCAGACTGGAGTGGGGTGGATTGAAGTGTACCGCAGGATTATGTGTCAAAGCATAATTTCAGAATTTACACATAATAAAGAAACACTGTTGTTTTGCAATATTTTAAACAAGCTAATCGTCATCTTTTGAGAAGAGCGCCCACGAACAAAAACAAAAGAAAACATGCGTGGAACGTG
Source organism: Pleurodeles waltl (assembly GCF_031143425.1). Lineage (NCBI taxonomy): Eukaryota > Metazoa > Chordata > Amphibia > Caudata > Salamandridae > Pleurodeles > Pleurodeles waltl. The sequence continues at coordinate 125,658,483 of NC_090451.1, forward strand.
GGAAAAGACGATTTGGCAAAATAAAAGAAAGTTAGATTTAAATTGAAAACTTAACAGTTTTGGTTGACCTGCTGGTCATGTTTTTGCCAGTCACAAGCCTTTTGTTTGCAGGGCACTAGAAGGTAAAAGGAAAAAATAGTACCTTGATCAGGTGGGGAGCAGCGGTCAGGCACTGATTAAGCTGAATCAATCAACGCTTGGTCGCTGCTCTACAGAGAGGAACGGAAATGATGCAAGACATGCCTTGATGAATTAAGAAACTGTAAAGAAGAGTGCCACATAATTAAAAAATGGTGAGAGACATGCGGGCTCCAAGCCCTTTACTGAATACTACAGAGTCTATCAAGCGAGACCCTAAAAAGGTCAGTTAGTTAAAATAAACAAACATTGTTACTTCTAAATATCAATATTCCAAGGACGCCTACATGCTCGTCAAGCAAAAAGTTCCTAGTGCATGGAGGGCCTTATGGTAGTTCTGAAGAGAGGCAAAGGACTTGGTCAGAGGGTGGCCTTGTTGGTGTGGTAGGGAGGCAATACCTCAAACGTTATTACTGGGGTAGGGGAGCTTGCAATTCGGAGTAATGAAAATTATCACAAAGCAATCAAGTAATTCCACATCAAAATAACAAGCGTGCGGGCTGACAACCATGCTCTCAGCATCAACGAGCGCAGAGTGAAGTGAATTTTACCATCCTCTGTGCATTTTTATTGCGAGGCTCATTTACATTTGACTTGGCGCGCAGAACGAGTGAGAACCCGGTCAATAGAAACAAAAATCATCTATTTAAAAAGTTTAGTTTCACGTGGGCCTGTTGTGCTTACTTCTTTCAGAATAGCTTTTGAACCTCTGTCCTGTGTGTGTCTGTGACTGTCACGTGAAAGGCAGTCAGAGCATCCAGGTGGGCCCCATGTCACCTGGGGCACCGCCCACCAGTGCTGGAGTTTTAAACAGCACCCGGTTGCATTTTGGGACTTGTGCATTTTCAATGTGAGCTCAAAGACGGAAGTGTGGAATTCTGTTGGCTAAAAAATATTAACAGCGGAATGTGAATAGGCCACACAAGACATGACGTCACTGGAAAGCTAAACAGTATGTTGGGGAGACTGGGTGCGGCAATAGGGCTGATGTCATGAATACGTGCAACTCCTCGGTTATTTTTGAATGAACTGCTCATTCATTAGATCCCACCCTAAGAAAGGAGCCCACCAGTATGAACACTTGTTTCATTAGAAAATGATGGAGTCACATTGCCTATGTAGAGCAGGTGCTTATACCTTGGTTGGAAGTCATTGCTCGGAGAGTGTTGTCTTTTAAGGTGATTGCACTAGGTCCGAGCAGGTGGGAGAAGACTTGTGCAGTGACTGAGTAAGAGAGATAACCTTCAATTACCACATCACCCTCCCGACATTGTAATCATGTCCTTTAAACGGTTTATCGACTCGACTTTCCACACTGAGTGCCAAGACGCAGGGTTTCGGTGCTCATGAAGTGCACAGACACACAGAAAACTGAAGGTAGCGTGGCCGAGCGGTCTAAGGCGCTGGATTTAGGCTCCAGTCTCTTTGGAGGCGTGGGTTCGAATCCCATCGCTGCCAGAGATGGATTTTAACAGATCTTAATGACGCATCTCCCTCCTGCCCCTTCAATTTGCATGCACAGTGACTCTACCAATAGGTCCCTAATTTTAAAACTCTTTTACAGTCTCCTTCTAAGTAAACTCCTAAACCGTGGACTCCCAAGAAATCGGCTGATGGGCGCTGCTGTTGTTTTCCTTCATTCTGCTTAGATCACCTTCAAATGGAAGGTTTAACAAATAATTTGTTCTCCCCACGCGGTCACCCCGCTCTTCTGTCTGCAAAATAAAATCGAACCTCTGTTAAATAAAGATTTAAAGCAAATTATCTATCTTCCCAAATAAAGTTGGTAAATGTGTTCTTCACAGTTATTTTAAATATCAGGTTTAAAATAAACAAGTGACGTACTCGGCAGGATTCGAACCTGCGCAATGAACCCCCAATGAATTTCAAGCTCATCACCTTAGCCACTCGGCCATAACTACGAGCTCTCATTAACCCATACCGAAACTTTATATCACAACAGAATTGTGCACAATGGCCGTGCACACCTATATATAACTCCATTTAGTTGTATCTCTAACTGTGTGCAAAGGGCACATTGCTATGTTTCTGTCTAAGCTTTGCTTTAGGTCTGAGGTCTTAAGAACCAAAGCAGGCTCCACGAATACTTGTCTGCACAAAAAAACAAGCATTTGCAATGCGAAAGGTCTCACATTTGGGAGAGTTAGAGCTATTGGCGTTGCAAATGACAATGTCTTTTACCTAGGTTTTGGTTTTCCTTGGGAAAATTGTATGTGTCCACGTTGTGTTTTGGGGCACTTCCTGTCGCGGGCGCTAGGCCTACCCACACAAGTGCGGTACCATTTTTATCGGGAGACTTGAGGAAACATAGAATAGCAAAACAAGTGTTACTGCCCCTTGTCTTTATCTACATTTTTTCCTTCCAAATATAAGACAGTGTGTAAAAAAGACGTCTACATGAGAAATGCCCTTTAATTCGCATGCTAGTGTGGGCACCCCAGAATTCAGAGATGTGCAAATAACCACTGCTCCTCAACACCTTATCTTGTGCCCATTTTGGAAATAGAAAGGTTTTCTTGATACCTATTTTTCACTCTTTATACTTCGGCAAATTAATTGCTGTATACCCGGTATAGAAAGAAAACCCACTGCAAGGTGCAGCTCATTTATTTTCTCTGGATACCTAGGGTTCTTGATGAACCTACAAGCCCAATATATCCCCGCAACCAGAAGAGTCCAGCAGACGTGACGGTATATTGCTTTCAAAATTCTGACATTGCAGAAAAAAGTTACAGAGTAAAACGTAGAGAAAAATGGCTGTTTTTTTCACCTCAATTTCAATTTTTTTTTTTAGTTCAGTTGTTATTTTCTGTAGGAAACCCTTGTAAGATCTACACAAGTTACCCATTGCTGAATTCAGAATGTTGTCTTCTTTTCACAAATGTTTAGGTTACTGGGATCCAGCATTGGTTTCACACCCATTTCTGTCACTGACTGGAAGGAGGCTAAAAGCACACAAAATCGTAAAAATGGGGTATGTCCCAGTAAAATGCCAAAATTGAGTTGAAAAATTGGGTTTTCTGATTCAAGTCTGCCTGTCCCTGAAAGCTGGGAAGCTGGTGATTTTAGCACTGCAAACCCTTTGTGGATGCCAATTTCAGGGACAAAAACCACAAGCCTTCTTCTCCAGCCCTTTTTTCCATTTATTTTTAAAAAAATACATTTTTACTGTATTTTGGCTAATTTCTTGGTCTCCTTCAGGGGAACCCACAAAGTCTGGGTACCTCTAGAATCCCTAGGATGTTGCTAAAAAAGGACACAAATTTGGCCTGGGTAGCTTATGTGGACAAAAATGTATGATGGCCTAAGCGCGTCCTGCCCCAAATAGCCAAAAAAATGCCTGGCACCTGAGGGGGAAAAGGCCTGGCAGCGAAGGGGTTAAAATGCACTATTTTATTCCAATTTCTTCACTTAGCTTCAGATGAACTATTGTTCCCTCCCACCCCCTCCTTTCAAAGTGCACCAGCCACCACTGCCTGGGGTGGGACAGATTGTTTTCGATTGCAGTATGGCAGATTGTTTTGGATTGCAGTGTGGTAGTTTGTTTTGGATTGGAGTGCAGAAGATTGCAGTGGGGTAGATTGTTTTGAATTGGAGTAGGGGAGATTGTTTTGAAGTGGAGTCGGGCAGATTGGAGTGGGTCAGATTGTTTTGGATCGGAGTAGGACAGATTGTTTTGGATCGGAGTAGGACAGATTGTTTTGGAGTGGTGCAGATTGTTTTTTATTAGAGGGGGGCAAATTGGAGTGAGACAGATTTGATAGGGGTGGCTGGAGAGGGTTGGAGTGGGATGAGTTAGAGTGGATTGGATTCGGGTGAGTGATTTGGACTGGAGTGAGGTGGATTAGTGTGGGTGAAGTGGTCTGGATGGGGGTGGATTGTAGTGGGGCAGATTGGAGTGGGGTGGATTGAAGTGTACCGCAGGATTATGTGTCAAAGCATAATTTCAGAATTTACACATAATAAAGAAACACTGTTGTTTTGCAATATCTTAAACAAGCTAATCGTCATCTTTTGAGAAGAGCGCCCACGAACAAAAACAAAAGAAAACATGCGTGGAACGTGGGAAAAGACGATTTGGCAAAATAAAAGAAAGTTAGATTTAAATTTAAAACTTAACAGTTTTGGTTGACCTGCTGGTCATGTTTTTGCCAGTCACAAGCCTTCTGTTTGCAGGGCACTAGAAGGTAAAAGGAAAAAATAGTACCTTGATCAGGTGGGGAGCAGCGGTCAGGCACTGATTAAGCTGAATCAATCAACGCTTGGTCGCTGCTCTACAGAGAGGAACGGAAATGATGCAAGACATGCCTTGATGAATTAAGAAACTGTAAAGAAGAGTGCCACATAAATAAAAAAAATGGTGAGAGACATGCGGGCTCCAAGCACTTTACTGAATACTACAGAGTCTATCAAGCGAGACCCTAAAAAGGTCAGTTAGTTAAAATAAACAAACATTGTTACTTCTAAATATCAATATTCCAAGGACGCCTACATGGTCGTCAAGCAAAAAGTTCCTAGTGCATGGAGGGCCTTATGGTAGTTCTGAAGAGAGGCAAAGGACTTGGTCAGAGGGTGGCCTTGTTGGTGTGGTAGGGAGGTAATACCTCAAACGTTATTACTGGGGTAGGGGAGCTTCCAATTCGGAGTAATGAAAATTATCACAAAGCAATCAAGTAATTCCACATCAAAATAACAAGCGTGCGGGCTGACAACCATGCTCTCAGCATCAACGAGCGCAGAGTGAAGTGAATTTTACCATCCTCTGTGCATTTTTATTGCGAGGCTCATTTACATTTGACTTGGCGCGCAGAAGGAGTGAGAAACCGGTCAATAGAAACAAAAATCATCTATTTAAAAAGTTTAGTTTCACGTGGGCCTGTTGTGCTTACTTCTTTCAGAATAGCTTTTGAACCTCTGTCCTGTGTGTGTCTGTGACTGTCACGTGAAAGGCAGTCAGAGCATCCAGGTGGACCCCATGTCACCTGGGGCACCGCCCACCAGTGCTGGAGTTTTAAACAGCACCCGGTTGCATTTTGGGACTTGTGCCTTTTCAATGTGAGCTCAAAGACCGGGAAGTGTGGAATTCTGTTGGCTAAAAAATATTAACAGCGGAATGTGAATAGGCCACACAAGACATGACGTCACTGGAAAGCTAAACAGTATGTTGGGGAGACTGGGTGCGGCAATAGGGCTGATGTCATGAATACGTGCAACTCCTCGGTTATTTTTGAATGAACTGCTCATTCATTAGATCCCACCCTAAGAAATGAGCCCACCAGTATGAACACTTGTTTCATTAGAAAATGATGGAGTCACATTGCCTATGTAGAGCAGGTGCTTATACCTTGGTTGGAAGTCATTGCTCGGAGAGTGTTGTCTTTTAAGGTGATTGCACTAGGTCCGAGCAGGTGGGAGAAGACTTGTGCAGTGACTGAGTAAGAGAGATAACCTTCAATTACCACATCACCCTCCCGACATTGTAATCATGTCCTTTAAACGGTTTATCGACTCGACTTTCCACACTGAGTGCCAAGACGCAGGGTTTCGGTGCTCATGAAGTGCACAGACACACAGAAAACTGAAGGTAGCGTGGCCGAGCGGTCTAAGGCGCTGGATTTAGGCTCCAGTCTCTTTGGAGGCGTGGGTTCGAATCCCACCGCTGCCAGACATGGATTTTAACAGATCTTAATGACGCATCTCCCTCCTGCCCCTTCAATTTGCATGCACAGTGACTCTACCAATAGGTCCCTAATTTTAAAACTCTTTTACAGTCTCCTTCTAAGTAAACTCCTAAACCGTGGACTCCCAAGAAATCGGCTGATGGGCGCTGCTGTTGTTTTCCTTCATTCTGCTTAGATCACCTTCAAATGGAAGGTTTAACAAATAATTTGTTCTCCCCACGCGGTCACCCAGCTCTTCTGTCTGCAAAATAAAATCGAACCTCTGTTAAATAAAGATTTAAAGCAAATTATCTATCTTCCCAAATAAAGTTGGTAAATGTGTTCTTCACAGTTATTTTAAATATCAGGTTTAAAATAAACAAGTGACGTACTCGGCAGGATTCGAACCTGCGCAAGGAACCCCCAATGAATTTCAAGCTCATCACCTTAGCCACTCGGCCATAACTACGAGCTCTCATTAACCCATACCGAAACTTTATATCACAACAGAATTGTGCACAATGGCCGTGCACACCTATATATAACTCCATTTAGTTGTATCTCTAACTGTGTGCAAAGGGCACATTGCTATGTTTCTGTCTAAGCTTTGCTTTAGGTCTGAGGTCTTAAGAACCAAAGCAGGCTCCACGAATACTTGTCTGCACAAAAAAACAAGCATTTGCAATGCGAAAGGTCTCACATTTGGGAGAGTTAGAGCTATTGGCGTTGCAAATGACAATGTCTTTTACCTAGGTTTTGGTTTTCCTTGGGAAAATTGTATGTGTCCACGTTGTGTTTTGGGGCACTTCCTGTCGCGGGCGCTAGGCCTACCCACACAAGTGCGGTACCATTTTTATCGGGAGACTTGAGGAAACATAGAATAGCAAAACAAGTGTTACTGCCCCTTGTCTTTATCTACATTTTTTCCTTCCAAATATAAGACAGTGTGTAAAAAAGACGTCTACATGAGAAATGCCCTTTAATTCGCATGCTAGTGTGGGCACCCCAGAATTCAGAGATGTGCAAATAACCACTGCTCCTCAACACCTTATCTTGTGCCCATTTTGGAAATAGAAAGGTTTTCTTGATACCTATTTTTCACTCTTTATACTTCGGCAAATTAATTGCTGTATACCCGGTATAGAAAGAAAACCCACTGCAAGGTGCAGCTCATTTATTTTCTCTGGATACCTAGGGTTCTTGATGAACCTACAAGCCCAATATATCCCCGCAACCAGAAGAGTCCAGCAGACGTGACGGTATATTGCTTTCAAAATTCTGACATTGCAGAAAAAAGTTACAGAGTAAAACGTAGAGAAAAATGGCTGTTTTTTTCACCTCAATTTCAATTTTTTTTTTTAGTTCAGTTGTTATTTTCTGTAGGAAACCCTTGTAAGATCTACACAAGTTACCCATTGCTGAATTCAGAATGTTGTCTTCTTTTCACAAATGTTTAGGTTACTGGGATCCAGCATTGGTTTCACACCCATTTCTGTCACTGACTGGAAGGAGGCTAAAAGCACACAAAATCGTAAAAATGGGGTATGTCCCAGTAAAATGCCAAAATTGAGTTGAAAAATTGGGTTTTCTGATTCAAGTCTGCCTGTCCCTGAAAGCTGGGAAGCTGGTGATTTTAGCACTGCAAACCCTTTGTGGATGCCAATTTCAGGGACAAAAACCACAAGCCTTCTTCTCCAGCCCTTTTTTCCATTTATTTTTAAAAAAATACATTTTTACTGTATTTTGGCTAATTTCTTGGTCTCCTTCAGGGGAACCCACAAAGTCTGGGTACCTCTAGAATCCCTAGGATGTTGCTAAAAAAGGACACAAATTTGGCCTGGGTAGCTTATGTGGACAAAAATGTATGATGGCCTAAGCGCGTCCTGCCCCAAATAGCCAAAAAAATGCCTGGCACCTGAGGGGGAAAAGGCCTGGCAGCGAAGGGGTTAAAATGCACTATTTTATTCCAATTTCTTCACTTAGCTTCAGATGAACTATTGTTCCCTCCCACCCCCTCCTTTCAAAGTGCACCAGCCACCACTGCCTGGGGTGGGACAGATTGTTTTGGATTGCAGTATGGCAGATTGTTTTGGATTGCAGTGTGGTAGTTTGTTTTGGATTGGAGTGCAGAAGATTGCAGTGGGGTAGATTGTTTTGAATTGGAGTAGGGGAGATTGTTTTGAAGTGGAGTCGGGCAGATTGGAGTGGGTCAGATTGTTTTGGATCGGAGTAGGACAGATTGTTTTGGAGTGGTGCAGATTGTTTTTTATTAGAGGGGGGCAAATTGGAGTGAGACAGATTTGATAGGGGTGGCTGGAGAGGGTTGGAGTGGGATGAGTTAGAGTGGATTGGATTCGGGTGAGTGATTTGGACTGGAGTGAGGTGGATTAGTGTGGGTGAAGAGGTCTGGATGGGGGTGGATTGTAGTGGGGCAGACTGGAGTGGGGTGGATTGAAGTGTACCGCAGGATTATGTGTCAAAGCATAATTTCAGAATTTACACATAATAAAGAAACACTGTTGTTTTGCAATATTTTAAACAACCTAATCGTCATCTTTTGAGAAGAGCGCCCACGAACAAAAACAAAAGAAAACATGCGTGGAACGTGGGAAAAGACGATTTGGCAAAATAAAAGAAAGTTAGATTTAAATTGAAAACTTAACAGTTTTGGTTGACCTGCTGGTCATGTTTTTGCCAGTCACAAGCCTTTTGTTTGCAGGGCACTAGAAGGTAAAAGGAAAAAATAGTACCTTGATCAGGTGGGGAGCAGCGGTCAGGCACTGATTAAGCTGAATCAATCAACGCTTGGTCGCTGCTCTACAGAGAGGAACGGAAATGATGCAAGACATGCCTTGATGAATTAAGAAACTGTAAAGAAGAGTGCCACATAATTAAAAAATGGTGAGAGACATGCGGGCTCCAAGCCCTTTACTGAATACTACAGAGTCTATCAAGCGAGACCCTAAAAAGGTCAGTTAGTTAAAATAAACAAACATTGTTACTTCTAAATATCAATATTCCAAGGACGCCTACATGCTCGTCAAGCAAAAAGTTCCTAGTGCATGGAGGGCCTTATGGTAGTTCTGAAGAGAGGCAAAGGACTTGGTCAGAGGGTGGCCTTGTTGGTGTGGTAGGGAGGCAATACCTCAAACGTTATTACTGGGGTAGGGGAGCTTGCAATTCGGAGTAATGAAAATTATCACAAAGCAATCAAGTAATTCCACATCAAAATAACAAGCGTGCGGGCTGACAACCATGCTCTCAGCATCAACGAGCGCAGAGTGAAGTGAATTTTACCATCCTCTGTGCATTTTTATTGCGAGGCTCATTTACATTTGACTTGGCGCGCAGAACGAGTGAGAACCCGGTCAATAGAAACAAAAATCATCTATTTAAAAAGTTTAGTTTCACGTGGGCCTGTTGTGCTTACTTCTTTCAGAATAGCTTTTGAACCTCTGTCCTGTGTGTGTCTGTGACTGTCACGTGAAAGGCAGTCAGAGCATCCAGGTGGGCCCCATGTCACCTGGGGCACCGCCCACCAGTGCTGGAGTTTTAAACAGCACCCGGTTGCATTTTGGGACTTGTGCATTTTCAATGTGAGCTCAAAGACGGAAGTGTGGAATTCTGTTGGCTAAAAAATATTAACAGCGGAATGTGAATAGGCCACACAAGACATGACGTCACTGGAAAGCTAAACAGTATGTTGGGGAGACTGGGTGCGGCAATAGGGCTGATGTCATGAATACGTGCAACTCCTCGGTTATTTTTGAATGAACTGCTCATTCATTAGATCCCACCCTAAGAAAGGAGCCCACCAGTATGAACACTTGTTTCATTAGAAAATGATGGAGTCACATTGCCTATGTAGAGCAGGTGCTTATACCTTGGTTGGAAGTCATTGCTCGGAGAGTGTTGTCTTTTAAGGTGATTGCACTAGGTCCGAGCAGGTGGGAGAAGACTTGTGCAGTGACTGAGTAAGAGAGATAACCTTCAATTACCACATCACCCTCCCGACATTGTAATCATGTCCTTTAAACGGTTTATCGACTCGACTTTCCACACTGAGTGCCAAGACGCAGGGTTTCGGTGCTCATGAAGTGCACAGACACACAGAAAACTGAAGGTAGCGTGGCCGAGCGGTCTAAGGCGCTGGATTTAGGCTCCAGTCTCTTTGGAGGCGTGGGTTCGAATCCCATCGCTGCCAGAGATGGATTTTAACAGATCTTAATGACGCATCTCCCTCCTGCCCCTTCAATTTGCATGCACAGTGACTCTACCAATAGGTCCCTAATTTTAAAACTCTTTTACAGTCTCCTTCTAAGTAAACTCCTAAACCGTGGACTCCCAAGAAATCGGCTGATGGGCGCTGCTGTTGTTTTCCTTCATTCTGCTTAGATCACCTTCAAATGGAAGGTTTAACAAATAATTTGTTCTCCCCACGCGGTCACCCCGCTCTTCTGTCTGCAAAATAAAATCGAACCTCTGTTAAATAAAGATTTAAAGCAAATTATCTATCTTCCCAAATAAAGTTGGTAAATGTGTTCTTCACAGTTATTTTAAATATCAGGTTTAAAATAAACAAGTGACGTACTCGGCAGGATTCGAACCTGCGCAATGAACCCCCAATGAATTTCAAGCTTATCACCTTAGCCACTCGGCCATAACTACGAGCTCTCATTAACCCATACCGAAACTTTATATCACAACAGAATTGTGCACAATGGCCGTGCACACCTATATATAACTCCATTTAGTTGTATCTCTAACTGTGTGCAAAGGGCACATTGCTATGTTTCTGTCTAAGCTTTGCTTTAGGTCTGAGGTCTTAAGAACCAAAGCAGGCTCCACGAATACTTGTCTGCACAAAAAAACAAGCATTTGCAATGCGAAAGGTCTCACACTTGGGAGAGTTAGAGCTATTGGCGTTGCAAATGACAATGTCTTTTACCTAGGTTTTGGTTTTCCTTGGGAAAATTGTATGTGTCCACGTTATGTTTTGGGGCACTTCCTGTCGCGGGCGCTAGGCCTACCCACACAAGTGCGGTACCATTTTTATCGGGAGACTTGAGGAAACATAGAATAGCAAAACAAGTGTTACTGCCCCTTGTCTTTATCTACATTTTTTCCTTCCAAATATAAGACAGTGTGTAAAAAAGACGTCTATATGAGAAATGCCCTTTAATTCGCATGCTAGTGTGGGCACCCCAGAATTCAGAGATGTGCAAATAACCACTGCTCCTCAACACCTTATCTTGTGCCCATTTTGGAAATAGAAAGGTTTTCTTGATACCTATTTTTCACTCTTTATACTTCGGCAAATTAATTGCTGTATACCCGGTATAGAAAGAAAACCCACTGCAAGGTGCAGCTCATTTATTTTCTCTGGATACCTAGGGTTCTTGATGAACCTACAAGCCCAATATATCCCCGCAACCAGAAGAGTCCAGCAGACGTAACGGTATATTGCTTTCAAAATTCTGACATTGCAGAAAAAAGTTACAGAGTAAAACGTAGAGAAAAATGGCTGTTTTTTTCACCTCAATTTCAATATTTGTTTTTAGTTCAGTTGTTATTTTCTGTAGGAAACCCTTGTAAGATCTACACAAGTTACCCATTGCTGAATTCAGAATGTTGTCTTCTTTTCACAAATGTTTAGGTTACTGGGTTCCAGCATTGGTTTCACACCCATTTCTGTCACTGACTGGAAGGAGGCTAAAAGCACACAAAATCGTAAAAATGGGGTATGTCCCAGTAAAATGCCAAAATTGAGTTGAAAAATTGGGTTTTCTGATTCAAGTCTGCCTGTCCCTGAAAGCTGGGAAGCTGGTGATTTTAGCACTGCAAACCCTTTGTGGATGCCAATTTCAGGGACAAAAACCACAAGCCTTCTTCTCCAGCCCTTTTTTCCATTTATTTTTAAAAAAATACATTTTTACTGTATTTTGGCTAATTTCTTGGTCTCCTTCAGGGGAACCCACAAAGTCTGGGTACCTCTAGAATCCCTAGGATGTTGCTAAAAAAGGACACAAATTTGGCCTGGGTAGCTTATGTGGACAAAAATGTATGATGGCCTAAGCGCGTCCTGCCCCAAATAGCCAAAAAAATGCCTGGCACCTGAGGGGGAAAAGGCCTGGCAGCGAAGGGGTTAAAATGCACTATTTTATTCCAATTTCTTCACTTAGCTTCAGATGAACTATTGTTCCCTCCCACCCCCTCCTTTCAAAGTGCACCAGCCACCACTGCCTGGGGTGGGACAGATTGTTTTGGATTGCAGTATGGCAGATTGTTTTGGATTGCAGTGTGGTAGTTTGTTTTGGATTGGAGTGCAGAAGATTGCAGTGGGGTAGATTGTTTTGAATTGGAGTAGGGGAGATTGTTTTGAAGTGGAGTCGGGCAGATTGGAGTGGGTCAGATTGTTTTGGATCGGAGTAGGACAGATTGTTTTGGATCGGAGTAGGACAGATTGTTTTGGAGTGGTGCAGATTGTTTTTTATTAGAGGGGGGCAAATTGGAGTGAGACAGATTTGATAGGGGTGGCTGGAGAGGGTTGGAGTGGGATGAGTTAGAGTGGATTGGATTCGGGTGAGTGATTTGGACTGGAGTGAGGTGGATTAGTGTGGGTGAAGTGGTCTGGATGGGGGTGGATTGTAGTGGGGCAGATTGGAGTGGGGTGGATTGAAGTGTACCGCAGGATTATGTGTCAAAGCATAATTTCAGAATTTACACATAATAAAGAAACACTGTTGTTTTGCAATATCTTAAACAAGCTAATCGTCATCTTTTGAGAAGAGCGCCCACGAACAAAAACAAAAGAAAACATGCGTGGAACGTGGGAAAAGACGATTTGGCAAAATAAAAGAAAGTTAGATTTAAATTTAAAACTTAACAGTTTTGGTTGACCTGCTGGTCATGTTTTTGCCAGTCACAAGCCTTCTGTTTGCAGGGCACTAGAAGGTAAAAGGAAAAAATAGTACCTTGATCAGGTGGGGAGCAGCGGTCAGGCACTGATTAAGCTGAATCAATCAACGCTTGGTCGCTGCTCTACAGAGAGGAACGGAAATGATGCAAGACATGCCTTGATGAATTAAGAAACTGTAAAGAAGAGTGCCACATAAATAAAAAAAATGGTGAGAGACATGCGGGCTCCAAGCACTTTACTGAATACTACAGAGTCTATCAAGCGAGACCCTAAAAAGGTCAGTTAGTTAAAATAAACAAACATTGTTACTTCTAAATATCAATATTCCAAGGACGCCTACATGGTCGTCAAGCAAAAAGTTCCTAGTGCATGGAGGGCCTTATGGTAGTTCTGAAGAGAGGCAAAGGACTTGGTCAGAGGGTGGCCTTGTTGGTGTGGTAGGGAGGTAATACCTCAAACGTTATTACTGGGGTAGGGGAGCTTCCAATTCGGAGTAATGAAAATTATCACAAAGCAATCAAGTAATTCCACATCAAAATAACAAGCGTGCGGGCTGACAACCATGCTCTCAGCATCAACGAGCGCAGAGTGAAGTGAATTTTACCATCCTCTGTGCATTTTTATTGCGAGGCTCATTTACATTTGACTTGGCGCGCAGAAGGAGTGAGAAACCGGTCAATAGAAACAAAAATCATCTATTTAAAAAGTTTAGTTTCACGTGGGCCTGTTGTGCTTACTTCTTTCAGAATAGCTTTTGAACCTCTGTCCTGTGTGTGTCTGTGACTGTCACGTGAAAGGCAGTCAGAGCATCCAGGTGGACCCCATGTCACCTGGGGCACCGCCCACCAGTGCTGGAGTTTTAAACAGCACCCGGTTGCATTTTGGGACTTGTGCCTTTTCAATGTGAGCTCAAAGACCGGGAAGTGTGGAATTCTGTTGGCTAAAAAATATTAACAGCGGAATGTGAATAGGCCACACAAGACATGACGTCACTGGAAAGCTAAACAGTATGTTGGGGAGACTGGGTGCGGCAATAGGGCTGATGTCATGAATACGTGCAACTCCTCGGTTATTTTTGAATGAACTGCTCATTCATTAGATCCCACCCTAAGAAATGAGCCCACCAGTATGAACACTTGTTTCATTAGAAAATGATGGAGTCACATTGCCTATGTAGAGCAGGTGCTTATACCTTGGTTGGAAGTCATTGCTCGGAGAGTGTTGTCTTTTAAGGTGATTGCACTAGGTCCGAGCAGGTGGGAGAAGACTTGTGCAGTGACTGAGTAAGAGAGATAACCTTCAATTACCACATCACCCTCCCGACATTGTAATCATGTCCTTTAAACGGTTTATCGACTCGACTTTCCACACTGAGTGCCAAGACGCAGGGTTTCGGTGCTCATGAAGTGCACAGACACACAGAAAACTGAAGGTAGCGTGGCCGAGCGGTCTAAGGCGCTGGATTTAGGCTCCAGTCTCTTTGGAGGCGTGGGTTCGAATCCCACCGCTGCCAGAGATGGATTTTAACAGATCTTAATGACGCATCTCCCTCCAGCCCCTTAAATTTGCATGCACAGTGACTCTACCAATAGGTCCCTAATTTTAAAACTCTTTTACAGTCTCCTTCTAAGTAAACTCCTAAACCGTGGACTCCCAAGAAATCGGCTGATGGGCGCTGCTGTTGTTTTCCTTCATTCTGCTTAGATCACCTTCAAATGGAAGGTTTAACAAATAATTTGTTCTCCCCACGCGGTCACCCCGCTCTTCTGTCTGCAAAATAAAATCGAACCTCTGTTAAATAAAGATTTAAAGCAAATTATCTATCTTCCCAAATAAAGTTGGTAAATGTGTTCTTCACAGTTATTTTAAATATCAGGTTTAAAATAAACAAGTGACGTACTCGGCAGGATTCGAACCTGCGCAAGGAACCCCCAATGAATTTCAAGCTCATCACCTTAGCCACTCGGCCATAACTACGAGCTCTCATTAACCCATACCGAAACTTTATATCACAACAGAATTGTGCACAATGGCCGTGCACACCTATATATAACTCCATTTAGTTGTATCTCTAACTGTGTGCAAAGGGCACATTGCTATGTTTCTGTCTAAGCTTTGCTTTAGGTCTGAGGTCTTAAGAACCAAAGCAGGCTCCACGAATACTTGTCTGCACAAAAAAACAAGCATTTGCAATGCGAAAGGTCTCACATTTGGGAGAGTTAGAGCTATTGGCGTTGCAAATGACAATGTCTTTTACCTAGGTTTTGGTTTTCCTTGGGAAAATTGTATGTGTCCACGTTGTGTTTTGGGGCACTTCCTGTCGCGGGCGCTAGGCCTACCCACACAAGTGCGGTACCATTTTTATCGGGAGACTTGAGGAAACATAGAATAGCAAAACAAGTGTTACTGCCCCTTGTCTTTATCTACATTTTTTCCTTCCAAATATAAGACAGTGTGTAAAAAAGACGTCTACATGAGAAATGCCCTTTAATTCGCATGCTAGTGTGGGCACCCCAGAATTCAGAGATGTGCAAATAACCACTGCTCCTCAACACCTTATCTTGTGCCCATTTTGGAAATAGAAAGGTTTTCTTGATACCTATTTTTCACTCTTTATACTTCGGCAAATTAATTGCTGTATACCCGGTATAGAAAGAAAACCCACTGCAAGGTGCAGCTCATTTATTTTCTCTGGATACCTAGGGTTCTTGATGAACCTACAAGCCCAATATATCCCCGCAACCAGAAGAGTCCAGCAGACGTGACGGTATATTGCTTTCAAAATTCTGACATTGCAGAAAAAAGTTACAGAGTAAAACGTAGAGAAAAATGGCTGTTTTTTTCACCTCAATTTCAATTTTTTTTTTTAGTTCAGTTGTTATTTTCTGTAGGAAACCCTTGTAAGATCTACACAAGTTACCCATTGCTGAATTCAGAATGTTGTCTTCTTTTCACAAATGTTTAGGTTACTGGGATCCAGCATTGGTTTCACACCCATTTCTGTCACTGACTGGAAGGAGGCTAAAAGCACACAAAATCGTAAAAATGGGGTATGTCCCAGTAAAATGCCAAAATTGAGTTGAAAAATTGGGTTTTCTGATTCAAGTCTGCCTGTCCCTGAAAGCTGGGAAGCTGGTGATTTTAGCACTGCAAACCCTTTGTGGATGCCAATTTCAGGGACAAAAACCACAAGCCTTCTTCTCCAGCCCTTTTTTCCATTTATTTTTAAAAAAATACATTTTTACTGTATTTTGGCTAATTTCTTGGTCTCCTTCAGGGGAACCCACAAAGTCTGGGTACCTCTAGAATCCCTAGGATGTTGCTAAAAAAGGACACAAATTTGGCCTGGGTAGCTTATGTGGACAAAAATGTATGATGGCCTAAGCGCGTCCTGCCCCAAATAGCCAAAAAAATGCCTGGCACCTGAGGGGGAAAAGGCCTGGCAGCGAAGGGGTTAAAATGCACTATTTTATTCCAATTTCTTCACTTAGCTTCAGATGAACTATTGTTCCCTCCCACCCCCTCCTTTCAAAGTGCACCAGCCACCACTGCCTGGGGTGGGACAGATTGTTTTGGATTGCAGTATGGCAGATTGTTTTGGATTGCAGTGTGGTAGTTTGTTTTGGATTGGAGTGCAGAAGATTGCAGTGGGGTAGATTGTTTTGAATTGGAGTAGGGGAGATTGTTTTGAAGTGGAGTCGGGCAGATTGGAGTGGGTCAGATTGTTTTGGATCGGAGTAGGACAGATTGTTTTGGAGTGGTGCAGATTGTTTTTTATTAGAGGGGGGCAAATTGGAGTGAGACAGATTTGATAGGGGTGGCTGGAGAGGGTTGGAGTGGGATGAGTTAGAGTGGATTGGATTCGGGTGAGTGATTTGGACTGGAGTGAGGTGGATTAGTGTGGGTGAAGAGGTCTGGATGGGGGTGGATTGTAGTGGGGCAGACTGGAGTGGGGTGGATTGAAGTGTACCGCAGGATTATGTGTCAAAGCATAATTTCAGAATTTACACATAATAAAGAAACACTGTTGTTTTGCAATATTTTAAACAAGCTAATCGTCATCTTTTGAGAAGAGCGCCCACGAACAAAAACAAAAGAAAACATGCGTGGAACGTGGGAAAAGACGATTTGGCAAAATAAAAGAAAGTTAGATTTAAATTGAAAACTTAACAGTTTTGGTTGACCTGCTGGTCATGTTTTTGCCAGTCACAAGCCTTTTGTTTGCAGGGCACTAGAAGGTAAAAGGAAAAAATAGTACCTTGATCAGGTGGGGAGCAGCGGTCAGGCACTGATTAAGCTGAATCAATCAACGCTTGGTCGCTGCTCTACAGAGAGGAACGGAAATGATGCAAGACATGCCTTGATGAATTAAGAAACTGTAAAGAAGAGTGCCACATAATTAAAAAATGGTGAGAGACATGCGGGCTCCAAGCCCTTTACTGAATACTACAGAGTCTATCAAGCGAGACCCTAAAAAGGTCAGTTAGTTAAAATAAACAAACATTGTTACTTCTAAATATCAATATTCCAAGGACGCCTACATGCTCGTCAAGCAAAAAGTTCCTAGTGCATGGAGGGCCTTATGGTAGTTCTGAAGAGAGGCAAAGGACTTGGTCAGAGGGTGGCCTTGTTGGTGTGGTAGGGAGGCAATACCTCAAACGTTATTACTGGGGTAGGGGAGCTTGCAATTCGGAGTAATGAAAATTATCACAAAGCAATCAAGTAATTCCACATCAAAATAACAAGCGTGCGGGCTGACAACCATGCTCTCAGCATCAACGAGCGCAGAGTGAAGTGAATTTTACCATCCTCTGTGCATTTTTATTGCGAGGCTCATTTACATTTGACTTGGCGCGCAGAACGAGTGAGAACCCGGTCAATAGAAACAAAAATCATCTATTTAAAAAGTTTAGTTTCACGTGGGCCTGTTGTGCTTACTTCTTTCAGAATAGCTTTTGAACCTCTGTCCTGTGTGTGTCTGTGACTGTCACGTGAAAGGCAGTCAGAGCATCCAGGTGGGCCCCATGTCACCTGGGGCACCGCCCACCAGTGCTGGAGTTTTAAACAGCACCCGGTTGCATTTTGGGACTTGTGCCTTTTCAATGTGAGCTCAAAGACGGAAGTGTGGAATTCTGTTGGCTAAAAAATATTAACAGCGGAATGTGAATAGGCCACACAAGACATGACGTCACTGGAAAGCTAAACAGTATGTTGGGGAGACTGGGTGCAGCAATAGGGCTGATGTCATGAATACGTGCAACTCCTCGGTTATTTTTGAATGAACTGCTCATTCATTAGATCCCACCCTAAGAAAGGAGCCCACCAGTATGAACACTTGTTTCATTAGAAAATGATGGAGTCACATTGCCTATGTAGAGCAGGTGCTTATACCTTGGTTGGAAGTCATTGCTCGGAGAGTGTTGTCTTTTAAGGTGATTGCACTAGGTCCGAGCAGGTGGGAGAAGACTTGTGCAGTGACTGAGTAAGAGAGATAACCTTCAATTACCACATCACCCTCCCGACATTGTAATCATGTCCTTTAAACGGTTTATCGACTCGACTTTCCACACTGAGTGCCAAGACGCAGGGTTTCGGTGCTCATGAAGTGCACAGACACACAGAAAACTGAAGGTAGCGTGGACGAGCGGTCTAAGGCGCTGGATTTAGGCTCCAGTCTCTTTGGAGGCGTGGGTTCGAATCCCATCGCTGCCAGAGATGGATTTTAACAGATCTTAATGACGCATCTCCCTCCTGCCCCTTCAATTTGCATGCACAGTGACTCTACCAATAGGTCCCTAATTTTAAAACTCTTTTACAGTCTCCTTCTAAGTAAACTCCTAAACCGTGGACTCCCAAGAAATCGGCTGATGGGCGCTGCTGTTGTTTTCCTTCATTCTGCTTAGATCACCTTCAAATGGAAGGTTTAACAAATAATTTGTTCTCCCCACGCGGTCACCCCGCTCTTCTGTCTGCAAAATAAAATCGAACCTCTGTTAAATAAAGATTTAAAGCAAATTATCTATCTTCCCAAATAAAGTTGGTAAATGTGTTCTTCACAGTTATTTTAAATATCAGGTTTAAAATAAACAAGTGACGTACTCGGCAGGATTCGAACCTGCGCAATGAACCCCCAATGAATTTCAAGCTCATCACCTTAGCCACTCGGCCATAACTACGAGCTCTCATTAACCCATACCGAAACTTTATATCACAACAGAATTGTGCACAATGGCCGTGCACACCTATATATAACTCCATTTAGTTGTATCTCTAACTGTGTGCAAAGGGCACATTGCTATGTTTCTGTCTAAGCTTTGCTTTAGGTCTGAGGTCTTAAGAACCAAAGCAGGCTCCACGAATACTTGTCTGCACAAAAAAACAAGCATTTGCAATGCGAAAGGTCTCACACTTGGGAGAGTTAGAGCTATTGGCGTTGCAAATGACAATGTCTTTTACCTAGGTTTTGGTTTTCCTTGGGAAAATTGTATGTGTCCACGTTATGTTTTGGGGCACTTCCTGTCGCGGGCGCTAGGCCTACCCACACAAGTGCGGTACCATTTTTATCGGGAGACTTGAGGAAACATAGAATAGCAAAACAAGTGTTACTGCCCCTTGTCTTTATCTACATTTTTTCCTTCCAAATATAAGACAGTGTGTAAAAAAGACGTCTATATGAGAAATGCCCTTTAATTCGCATGCTAGTGTGGGCACCCCAGAATTCAGAGATGTGCAAATAACCACTGCTCCTCAACACCTTATCTTGTGCCCATTTTGGAAATAGAAAGGTTTTCTTGATACCTATTTTTCACTCTTTATACTTCGGCAAATTAATTGCTGTATACCCGGTATAGAAAGAAAACCCACTGCAAGGTGCAGCTCATTTATTTTCTCTGGATACCTAGGGTTCTTGATGAACCTACAAGCCCAATATATCCCCGCAACCAGAAGAGTCCAGCAGACGTAACGGTATATTGCTTTCAAAATTCTGACATTGCAGAAAAAAGTTACAGAGTAAAACGTAGAGAAAAATGGCTGTTTTTTTCACCTCAATTTCAATATTTGTTTTTAGTTCAGTTGTTATTTTCTGTAGGAAACCCTTGTAAGATCTACACAAGTTACCCATTGCTGAATTCAGAATGTTGTCTTCTTTTCACAAATGTTTAGGTTACTGGGTTCCAGCATTGGTTTCACACCCATTTCTGTCACTGACTGGAAGGAGGCTAAAAGCACACAAAATCGTAAAAATGGGGTATGTCCCAGTAAAATGCCAAAATTGAGTTGAAAAATTGGGTTTTCTGATTCAAGTCTGCCTGTCCCTGAAAGCTGGGAAGCTGGTGATTTTAGCACTGCAAACCCTTTGTGGATGCCAATTTCAGGGACAAAAACCACAAGCCTTCTTCTCCAGCCCTTTTTTCCATTTATTTTTTTAAAAATACATTTCTACTGTATTTTGGCTAATTTCTTGGTCTCCTTCAGGGGAACCCACAAAGTCTGGGTACCTCTAGAATCCCTAGGATGTTGCTAAAAAAGGACACAAATTTGGCGTGGGTAGCTTATGTGGACAAAAATGTATGATGGCCTAAGCGCGTCCTGCCCCAAATAGCCAAAAAAATGCCTGGCACCTGAGGGGGAAAAGGCCTGGCAGCGAAGGGGTTAAAATGCACTATTTTATTCCAATTTCTTCACTTAGCTTCAGATGAACTATTGTTCCCTCCCACCCCCTCCTTTCAAAGTGCACCAGCCACCACTGCCTGGGGTGGGACAGATTGTTTTCGATTGCAGTATGGCAGATTGTTTTGGATTGCAGTGTGGTAGTTTGTTTTGGATTGGAGTGCAGAAGATTGCAGTGGGGTAGATTGTTTTGAATTGGAGTAGGGGAGATTGTTTTGAAGTGGAGTCGGGCAGATTGGAGTGGGTCAGATTGTTTTGGATCGGAGTAGGACAGATTGTTTTGGATCGGAGTAGGACAGATTGTTTTGGAGTGGTGCAGATTGTTTTTTATTAGAGGGGGGCAAATTGGAGTGAGACAGATTTGATAGGGGTGGCTGGAGAGGGTTGGAGTGGGATGAGTTAGAGTGGATTGGATTCGGGTGAGTGATTTGGACTGGAGTGAGGTGGATTAGTGTGGGTGAAGTGGTCTGGATGGGGGTGGATTGTAGTGGGGCAGATTGGAGTGGGGTGGATTGAAGTGTACCGCAGGATTATGTGTCAAAGCATAATTTCAGAATTTACACATAATAAAGAAACACTGTTGTTTTGCAATATCTTAAACAAGCTAATCGTCATCTTTTGAGAAGAGCGCCCACGAACAAAAACAAAAGAAAACATGCGTGGAACGTGGGAAAAGACGATTTGGCAAAATAAAAGAAAGTTAGATTTAAATTTAAAACTTAACAGTTTTGGTTGACCTGCTGGTCATGTTTTTGCCAGTCACAAGCCTTCTGTTTGCAGGGCACTAGAAGGTAAAAGGAAAAAATAGTACCTTGATCAGGTGGGGAGCAGCGGTCAGGCACTGATTAAGCTGAATCAATCAACGCTTGGTCGCTGCTCTACAGAGAGGAACGGAAATGATGCAAGACATGCCTTGATGAATTAAGAAACTGTAAAGAAGAGTGCCACATAAATAAAAAAAATGGTGAGAGACATGCGGGCTCCAAGCACTTTACTGAATACTACAGAGTCTATCAAGCGAGACCCTAAAAAGGTCAGTTAGTTAAAATAAACAAACATTGTTACTTCTAAATATCAATATTCCAAGGACGCCTACATGGTCGTCAAGCAAAAAGTTCCTAGTGCATGGAGGGCCTTATGGTAGTTCTGAAGAGAGGCAAAGGACTTGGTCAGAGGGTGGCCTTGTTGGTGTGGTAGGGAAGCAATACCTCAAACGTTATTACTGGGGTAGGGGAGCTTCCAATTCGGAGTAATGAAAATTATCACAAAGCAATCAAGTAATTCCACATCAAAATAACAAGCGTGCGGGCTGACAACCATGCTCTCAGCATCAACGAGCGCAGAGTGAAGTGAATTTTACCATCCTCTGTGCATTTTTATTGCGAGGCTCATTTACATTTGACTTGGCGCGCAGAAGGAGTGAGAAACCGGTCAATAGAAAGAAAAATCATCTATTTAAAAAGTTTAGTTTCACGTGGGCCTGTTGTGCTTACTTCTTTCAGAATAGCTTTTGAACCTCTGTCCTGTGTGTGTCTGTGACTGTCACGTGAAAGGCAGTCAGAGCATCCAGGTGGACCCCATGTCACCTGGGGCACCGCCCACCAGTGCTGGAGTTTTAAACAGCACCCGGTTGCATTTTGGGACTTGTGCCTTTTCAATGTGAGCTCAAAGACCGGGAAGTGTGGAATTCTGTTGGCTAAAAAATATTAACAGCGGAATGTGAATAGGCCACACAAGACATGACGTCACTGGAAAGCTAAACAGTATGTTGGGGAGACTGGGTGCGGCAATAGGGCTGATGTCATGAATACGTGCAACTCCTCGGTTATTTTTGAATGAACTGCTCATTCATTAGATCCCACCCAAAGAAATGAGCCCACCAGTATGAACACTTGTTTCATTAGAAAATGATGGAGTCACATTGCCTATGTAGAGCAGGTGCTTATACCTTGGTTGGAAGTCATTGCTCGGAGAGTGTTGTCTTTTAAGGTGATTGCACTAGGTCCGAGCAGGTGGGAGAAGACTTGTGCAGTGACTGAGTAAGAGAGATAACCTTCAATTACCACATCACCCTCCCGACATTGTAATCATGTCCTTTAAACGGTTTATCGACTCGACTTTCCACACTGAGTGCCAAGACGCAGGGTTTCGGTGCTCATGAAGTGCACAGACACACAGAAAACTGAAGGTAGCGTGGCCGAGCGGTCTAAGGCGCTGGATTTAGGCTCCAGTCTCTTTGGAGGCGTGGGTTCGAATCCCATCGCTGCCAGAGATGGATTTTAACAGATCTTAATGACGCATCTCCCTCCTGCCCCTTCAATTTGCATGCACAGTGACTCTACCAATAGGTCCCTAATTTTAAAACTCTTTTACAGTCTCCTTCTAAGTAAACTCCTAAACCGTGGACTCCCAAGAAATCGGCTGATGGGCGCTGCTGTTGTTTTCCTTCATTCTGCTTAGATCACCTTCAAATGGAAGGTTTAACAAATAATTTGTTCTCCCCACGCGGTCACCCCGCTCTTCTGTCTGCAAAATAAAATCGAACCTCTGTTAAATAAAGATTTAAAGCAAATTATCTATCTTCCCAAATAAAGTTGGTAAATGTGTTCTTCACAGTTATTTTAAATATCAGGTTTAAAATAAACAAGTGACGTACTCGGCAGGATTCGAACCTGCGCAATGAACCCCCAATGAATTTCAAGCTCATCACCTTAGCCACTCGGCCATAACAACGAGCTCTCATTAACCCATACCGAAACTTTATATCACAACAGAATTGTGCACAATGGCCGTGCACACCTATATATAACTCCATTTAGTTGTATCTCTAACTGTGTGCAAAGGGCACATTGCTATGTTTCTGTCTAAGCTTTGCTTTAGGTCTGAGGTCTTAAGAACCAAAGCAGGCTCCACGAATACTTGTCTGCACAAAAAAACAAGCATTTGCAATGCGAAAGGTCTCACACTTGGGAGAGTTAGAGCTATTGGCGTTGCAAATGACAATGTCTTTTACCTAGGTTTTGGTTTTCCTTGGGAAAATTGTATGTGTCCACGTTGTGTTTTGGGGCACTTCCTGTCGCGGGCGCTAGGCCTACCCACACAAGTGCGGTACCATTTTTATCGGGAGACTTGAGGAAACATAGAATAGCAAAACAAGTGTTACTGCCCCTTGTCTTTATCTACATTTTTTCCTTCCAAATATAAGACAGTGTGTAAAAAAGACGTCTATATGAGAAATGCCCTTTAATTCGCATGCTAGTGTGGGCACCCCAGAATTCAGAGATGTGCAAATAACCACTGCTCCTCAACACCTTATCTTGTGCCCATTTTGGAAATAGAAAGGTTTTCTTGATACCTATTTTTCACTCTTTATACTTCGGCAAATTAATTGCTGTATACCCGGTATAGAAAGAAAACCCACTGCAAGGTGCAGCTCATTTATTTTCTCTGGATACCTAGGGTTCTTGATGAACCTACAAGCCCAATATATCCCCGCAACCAGAAGAGTCCAGCAGACGTAACGGTATATTGCTTTCAAAATTCTGACATTGCAGAAAAAAGTTACAGAGTAAAACGTAGAGAAAAATGGCTGTTTTTTTCACCTCAATTTCAATATTTGTTTTTAGTTCAGTTGTTATTTTCTGTAGGAAACCCTTGTAAGATCTACACAAGTTACCCATTGCTGAATTCAGAATGTTGTCTTCTTTTCACAAATGTTTAGGTTACTGGGTTCCAGCATTGGTTTCACACCCATTTCTGTCACTGACTGGAAGGAGGCTAAAAGCACACAAAATCGTAAAAATGGGGTATGTCCCAGTAAAATGCCAAAATTGAGTTGAAAAATTGGGTTTTCTGATTCAAGTCTGCCTGTCCCTGAAAGCTGGGAAGCTGGTGATTTTAGCACTGCAAACCCTTTGTGGATGCCAATTTCAGGGACAAAAACCACAAGCCTTCTTCTCCAGCCCTTTTTTCCATTTATTTTTTTAAAAATACATTTCAACTGTATTTTGGCTAATTTCTTGGTCTCCTTCAGGGGAACCCACAAAGTCTGGGTACCTCTAGAATCCCTAGGATGTTGCTAAAAAAGGACACAAATTTGGCGTGGGTAGCTTATGTGGACAAAAATGTATGATGGCCTAAGCGCGTCCTGCCCCAAATAGCCAAAAAAATGCCTGGCACCTGAGGGGGAAAAGGCCTGGCAGCGAAGGGGTTAAAATGCACTATTTTATTCCAATTTCTTCACTTAGCTTCAGATGAACTATTGTTCCCTCCCACCCCCTCCTTTCAAAGTGCACCAGCCACCACTGCCTGGGGTGGGACAGATTGTTTTCGATTGCAGTATGGCAGATTGTTTTGGATTGCAGTGTGGTAGTTTGTTTTGGATTGGAGTGCAGAAGATTGCAGTGGGGTAGATTGTTTTGAATTGGAGTAGGGGAGATTGTTTTGAAGTGGAGTCGGGCAGATTGGAGTGGGTCAGATTGTTTTGGATCGGAGTAGGACAGATTGTTTTGGATCGGAGTAGGACAGATTGTTTTGGAGTGGTGCAGATTGTTTTTTATTAGAGGGGGGCAAATTGGAGTGAGACAGATTTGATAGGGGTGGCTGGAGAGGGTTGGAGTGGGATGAGTTAGAGTGGATTGGATTCGGGTGAGTGATTTGGACTGGAGTGAGGTGGATTAGTGTGGGTGAAGTGGTCTGGATGGGGGTGGATTGTAGTGGGGCAGATTGGAGTGGGGTGGATTGAAGTGTACCGCAGGATTATGTGTCAAAGCATAATTTCAGAATTTACACATAATAAAGAAACACTGTTGTTTTGCAATATCTTAAACAAGCTAATCGTCATCTTTTGAGAAGAGCGCCCACGAACAAAAACAAAAGAAAACATGCGTGGAACGTGGGAAAAGACGATTTGGCAAAATAAAAGAAAGTTAGATTTAAATTTAAAACTTAACAGTTTTGGTTGACCTGCTGGTCATGTTTTTGCCAGTCACAAGCCTTCTGTTTGCAGGGCACTAGAAGGTAAAAGGAAAAAATAGTACCTTGATCAGGTGGGGAGCAGCGGTCAGGCACTGATTAAGCTGAATCAATCAACGCTTGGTCGCTGCTCTACAGAGAGGAACGGAAATGATGCAAGACATGCCTTGATGAATTAAGAAACTGTAAAGAAGAGTGCCACATAAATAAAAAAAATGGTGAGAGACATGCGGGCTCCAAGCACTTTACTGAATACTACAGAGTCTATCAAGCGAGACCCTAAAAAGGTCAGTTAGTTAAAATAAACAAACATTGTTACTTCTAAATATCAATATTCCAAGGACGCCTACATGGTCGTCAAGCAAAAAGTTCCTAGTGCATGGAGGGCCTTATGGTAGTTCTGAAGAGAGGCAAAGGACTTGGTCAGAGGGTGGCCTTGTTGGTGTGGTAGGGAGGTAATACCTCAAACGTTATTACTGGGGTAGGGGAGCTTCCAATTCGGAGTAATGAAAATTATCACAAAGCAATCAAGTAATTCCACATCAAAATAACAAGCGTGCGGGCTGACAACCATGCTCTCAGCATCAACGAGCGCAGAGTGAAGTGAATTTTACCATCCTCTGTGCATTTTTATTGCGAGGCTCATTTACATTTGACTTGGCGCGCAGAACGAGTGAGAACCCGGTCAATAGAAACAAAAATCATCTATTTAAAAAGTTTAGTTTCACGTGGGCCTGTTGTGCTTACTTCTTTCAGAATAGCTTTTGAACCTCTGTCCTGTGTGTGTCTGTGACTGTCACGTGAAAGGCAGTCAGAGCATCCAGGTGGGCCCCATGTCACCTGGGGCACCGCCCGCCAGTGCTGGAGTTTTAAACAGCACCCGGTTGCATTTTGGGACTTGTGCCTTTTCAATGTGAGCTCAAAGACCGGGAAGTGTGGAATTCTGTTGGCTAAAAAATATTAACAGCGGAATGTGAATAGGCCACACAAGACATGACGTCACTGGAAAGCTAAACAGTATGTTGGGGAGACTGGGTGCGGCAATAGGGCTGATGTCATGAATACGTGCAACTCCTCGGTTATTTTTGAATGAACTGCTCATTCATTAGATCCCACCCTAAGAAATGAGCCCACCAGTATGAACACTTGTTTCATTAGAAAATGATGGAGTCACATTGCCTATGTAGAGCAGGTGCTTATACCTTGGTTGGAAGTCATTGCTCGGAGAGTGTTGTCTTTTAAGGTGATTGCACTAGGTCCGAGCAGGTGGGAGAAGACTTGTGCAGTGACTGAGTAAGAGAGATAACCTTCAATTACCACATCACCCTCCCGACATTGTAATCATGTCCTTTAAACGGTTTATCGACTCGACTTTCCACACTGAGTGCCAGGACGCAGGGTTTCGGTGCTCATGAAGTGCACAGACACATAGAAAACTGAAGGTAGCGTGGCCGAGCGGTCTAAGGCGCTGGATTTAGGCTCCAGTCTCTTTGGAGGCGTGGGTTCGAATCCCATCGCTGCCTGAGATGGATTTTAACAGATCTTAATGACGCATCTCCCTCCTGCCCCTTCAATTTGCATGCACAGTGACTCTACCAATAGGTCCCTAATTTTAAAACTCTTTTACAGTCTCCTTCTAAGTAAACTCCTAAACCGTGGACTCCCAAGAAATCGGCTGATGGGCGCTGCTGTTGTTTTCCTTCATTCTGCTTAGATCACCTTCAAATGGAAGGTTTAACAAATAATTTGTTCTCCCCACGCGGTCACCCCGCTCTTCTGTCTGCAAAATAAAATCGAACCTCTGTTAAATAAAGATTTAAAGCAAATTATCTATCTTCCCAAATAAAGTTGGTAAATGTGTTCTTCACAGTTATTTTAAATATCAGGGTTAAAATAAACAAGTGACGTACTCGGCAGGATTCGAACCTGCGCAAGGAACCCCCAATGAATTTCAAGCTCATCACCTTAGCCACTCGGCCATAACTACGAGCTCTCATTAACCCATACCGAAACTTTATATCACAACAGAATTGTGCACAATGGCCGTGCACACCTATATATAACTCCATTTAGTTGTATCTCTAACTGTGTGCAAAGGGCACATTGCTATGTTTCTGTCTAAGCTTTGCTTTAGGTCTGAGGTCTTAAGAACCAAAGCAGGCTCCACGAATACTTGTCTGCACAAAAAAACAAGCATTTGCAATGCGAAAGGTCTCACATTTGGGAGAGTTAGAGCTATTGGCGTTGCAAATGACAATGTCTTTTACCTAGGTTTTGGTTTTCCTTGGGAAAATTGTATGTGTCCACGTTGTGTTTTGGGGCACTTCCTGTCGCGGGCGCTAGGCGTACCCACACAAGTGCGGTACCATTTTTATCGGGAGACTTGAGGAAACGTAGAATAGCAAAACAAGTGTTACTGCCCCTTGTCTTTATCTACATTTTTTCCTTCCAAATATAAGACAGTGTGTAAAAAAGACGTCTACATGAGAAATGCCCTTTAATTCGCATGCTAGTGTGGGCACCCCAGAATTCAGAGATGTGCAAATAACCACTGCTCCTCAACACCTTATCTTGTGCCCATTTTGGAAATAGAAAGGTTTTCTTGATACCTATTTTTCACTCTTTATACTTCGGCAAATTAATTGCTGTATACCCGGTATAGAAAGAAAACCCACTGCAAGGTGCAGCTCATTTATTTTCTCTGGATACCTAGGGTTCTTGATGAACCTACAAGCCCAATATATCCCCGCAACCAGAAGAGTCCAGCAGACGTGACGGTATATTGCTTTCAAAATTCTGACATTGCAGAAAAAAGTTACAGAGTAAAACGTAGAGAAAAATGGCTGTTTTTTTCACCTCAATTTCAATTTTTTTTTTTAGTTCAGTTGTTATTTTCTGTAGGAAACCCTTGTAAGATCTACACAAGTTACCCATTGCTGAATTCAGAATGTTGTCTTCTTTTCACAAATGTTTAGGTTACTGGGATCCAGCATTGGTTTCACACCCATTTCTGTCACTGACTGGAAGGAGGCTAAAAGCACACAAAATCGTAAAAATGGGGTATGTCCCAGTAAAATGCCAAAATTGAGTTGAAAAATTGGGTTTTCTGATTCAAGTCTGCCTGTCCCTGAAAGCTGGGAAGCTGGTGATTTTAGCACTGCAAACCCTTTGTGGATGCCAATTTCAAGGACAAAAACCACAAGCCTTCTTCTCCAGCCCTTTTTTCCATTTATTTTTTTAAAAATACATTTCTACTGTATTTTGGCTAATTTCTTGGTCTCCTTCAGGGGAACCCACAAAGTCTGGGTACCTCTAGAATCCCTAGGATGTTGCAAAAAAAGGACACAAATTTGGCGTGGGTAGCTTATGTGGACAAAAATGTATGATGGCCTAAGAGCGTCCTGCCCCAAATAGCCAAAAAAATGCCTGGCACCTGAGGGGGAAAAGGCCTGGCAGCGAAGGGGTTAAAATGCACTATTTTATTCCAATTTCTTCACTTAACTTCAGATGAACTATTGTTCCCTCCCACCCCCTCCTTTCAAAGTGCACCAGCCACCACTGCCTGGGGTGGGACAGATTGTTTTCGATTGCAGTATGGCAGATTGTTTTGGATTGCAGTGTGGTAGTTTGTTTTGGATTGGAGTGCAGAAGATTGCAGTGGGGTAGATTGTTTTGAATCGGAGTAGGGGAGATTGTTTTGAAGTGGAGTCGGGCAGATTGGAGTGGGGCAGATTGTTTTGGATCGAAGTGGGACAGATTGTTTTGGAGTGGTGCAGATTGTTTTTTATTATAGTGGGGCACATTGGAGTGAGACAGATTTGCTTGGGGTGGGTGGAGAGGATTGGAGTAGGATGAGTTAGAGTGGATTGGATTCGGGTGAGTGATTTGGACTGGAGTGAGGTGGATTAGTGTGGGTGAAGTGGTCTGGATGGGGGTGGATTGTAGTGGGGCAGATTGGAGTGGGGTGGATTGAAGTGTACCGCAGGATTATATGTCAAAGCATAATTTCAGAATTTACACATAATAAAGAAACACTGTTGTTTTGCAATATTTTAAACAAGCTAATCGTCATCTTTTGAGAAGAGCGCCCACAAACAAAAACAAAAGAAAACATGCGTGGAACGTGGGAAAAGACGATTTGGCAAAATAAAAGAAAGTTAGATTTAAATTTAAAACTTAACAGTTTTGGTTGACCTGCTGGTCATGTTTTTGCCAGTCACAAGCCTTCTGTTTGCAGGGCACTAGAAGGTAAAAGGAAAAAATAGTACCTTGATCAGGTGGGGAGCAGCGGTCAGGCACTGATTAAGCTGAATCAATCAACACTTGGTCGCTGCTCTACAGAGAGTAACGGAAATTATGCAAGACATGCCTTGATGAATTAGGAAACTGTAAAGAAGAGTGCCACATAAATAAAAAAATGGTGAGAGACATGCGGGCTCCAAGCCCTTTACTGAATACTACAGAGTCTATCAAGCGAGACCCTAAAAAGTTCAGTTAGTTAAAATAAACAAACATTGTTACTTCTAAATATCAATATTCCAAGGACGCCTACATGGTCGTCAAGCATAAAGTTCCTAGTGCATGGAGGGCCTTATGGTAGTTCTGAAGAGAGGCAAAGGACTTGGTCAGAGGGTGGCCTTGTTGGTGTGGTAGGGAGGCAATACCTCAAACGTTATTACTGGGGTAGGGGAGCTTCCAATTCGGAGTAATGAAAATTATCACAAAGCAATCAAGTAATTCCACATCAAAATAACAAGCGTGCGGGCTGACAACCATGCTCTCAGCATCAACGAGCGCAGAGTGAAGTGAATTTTACCATCCTCTGTGCATTTTTATTGCGAGGCTCATTTACATTTGACTTGGCGCGCAGAAGGAGTGAGAAACCGGTCAATAGAAAGAAAAATCATCTTTTTAAAAAGTTTAGTTTCACGTGGGCCTGTTGTGCTTACTTCTTTCAGAATAGCTTTTGAACCTCTGTCCTGTGTGTGTCTGTGACTGTCACGTGAAAGGCAGTCAGAGCATCCAGGTGGGCCCCATGTCACCTGGGGCACCGCCCACCAGTGCTGGAGTTTTAAACAGCACCCGGTTGCATTTTGGGACTTGTGCCTTTTCAATGTGAGCTCAAAGTCCGGGAAGTGTGGAATTCTGTTGGCTAAAAAATATTAACAGCGGAATGTGAATAGGCCACACAAGACATGACGTCACTGGAAAGCTAAACAGTATGTTGGGGAGACTGGGTGCGGCAATAGGGCTGATGTCATGAATACGTGCAACTCCTCGGTTATTTTTGAATGAACTGCTCATTCATTAGATCCCACCCTAAGAAATGAGCCCACCAGTATGAACACTTGTTTCATTAGAAAATGATGGAGTCACATTGCCTATGTAGAGCAGGTGCTTATACCTTGGTTGGAAGTCATTGCTCGGAGAGTGTTGTCTTTTAAGGTGATTGCACTAGGTCCGAGCAGGTGGGAGAAGACTTGTGCAGTGACTGAGTAAGAGAGATAACCTTCAATTACCACATCACCCTCCCGACATTGTAATCATGTCCTTTAAACGGTTTATCGACTCGACTTTCCACACTGAGTGCCAAGACGCAGGGTTTCGGTGCTCATGAAGTGCACAGACACACAGAAAACTGAAGGTAGCGTGGCCG
This sequence comes from Pleurodeles waltl, assembly GCF_031143425.1. Lineage (NCBI taxonomy): Eukaryota > Metazoa > Chordata > Amphibia > Caudata > Salamandridae > Pleurodeles > Pleurodeles waltl. Next base: position 125,689,522 of record NC_090451.1, read on the forward strand.
AGCGGTCTAAGGCGCTGGATTTAGGCTCCAGTCTCTTTGGAGGCGTGGGTTCGAATCCCATCGCTGCCAGAGATGGATTTTAACAGATCTTAATGACGCATCTCCCTCCTGCCCCTTCAATTTGCATGCACAGTGACTCTACCAATAGGTCCCTAATTTTAAAACTCTTTTACAGTCTCCTTCTAAGTAAACTCCTAAACCGTGGACTCCCAAGAAATCGGCTGATGGGCGCTGCTGTTGTTTTCCTTCATTCTGCTTAGATCACCTTCAAATGGAAGGTTTAACAAATAATTTGTTCTCCCCACGCGGTCACCCCGCTCTTCTGTCTGCAAAATAAAATCGAACCTCTGTTAAATAAAGATTTAAAGCAAATTATCTATCTTCCCAAATAAAGTTGGTAAATGTGTTCTTCACAGTTATTTTAAATATCAGGTTTAAAATAAACAAGTGACGTACTCGGCAGGATTCGAACCTGCGCAATGAACCCCCAATGAATTTCAAGCTCATCACCTTAGCCACTCGGCCATAACTACGAGCTCTCATTAACCCATACCGAAACTTTATATCACAACAGAACTGTGCACAATGGCCGTGCACACCTATATATAACTCCATTTAGTTGTATCTCTAACTGTGTGCAAAGGGCACATTGCTATGTTTCTGTCTAAGCTTTGCTTTAGGTCTGAGGTCTTAAGAACCAAAGCAGGCTCCACGAATACTTGTCTGCACAAAAAAACAAGCATTTGCAATGCGAAAGGTCTCACACTTGGGAGAGTTAGAGCTATTGGCGTTGCAAATGACAATGTCTTTTACCTAGGTTTTGGTTTTCCTTGGGAAAATTGTATGTGTCCACGTTATGTTTTGGGGCACTTCCTGTCGCGGGCGCTAGGCCTACCCACACAAGTGCGGTACCATTTTTATCGGGAGACTTGAGGAAACATAGAATAGCAAAACAAGTGTTACTGCCCCTTGTCTTTATCTACATTTTTTCCTTCCAAATATAAGACAGTGTGTAAAAAAGACGTCTATATGAGAAATGCCCTTTAATTCGCATGCTAGTGTGGGCACCCCAGAATTCAGAGATGTGCAAATAACCACTGCTCCTCAACACCTTATCTTGTGCCCATTTTGGAAATAGAAAGGTTTTCTTGATACCTATTTTTCACTCTTTATACTTCGGCAAATTAATTGCTGTATACCCGGTATAGAAAGAAAACCCACTGCAAGGTGCAGCTCATTTATTTTCTCTGGATACCTAGGGTTCTTGATGAACCTACAAGCCCAATATATCCCCGCAACCAGAAGAGTCCAGCAGACGTAACGGTATATTGCTTTCAAAATTCTGACATTGCAGAAAAAAGTTACAGAGTAAAACGTAGAGAAAAATGGCTGTTTTTTTCACCTCAATTTCAATATTTGTTTTTAGTTCAGTTGTTATTTTCTGTAGGAAACCCTTGTAAGATCTACACAAGTTACCCATTGCTGAATTCAGAATGTTGTCTTCTTTTCACAAATGTTTAGGTTACTGGGTTCCAGCATTGGTTTCACACCCATTTCTGTCACTGACTGGAAGGAGGCTAAAAGCACACAAAATCGTAAAAATGGGGTATGTCCCAGTAAAATGCCAAAATTGAGTTGAAAAATTGGGTTTTCTGATTCAAGTCTGCCTGTCCCTGAAAGCTGGGAAGCTGGTGATTTTAGCACTGCAAACCCTTTGTGGATGCCAATTTCAGGGACAAAAACCACAAGCCTTCTTCTCCAGCCCTTTTTTCCATTTATTTTTTTAAAAATACATTTCTACTGTATTTTGGCTAATTTCTTGGTCTCCTTCAGGGGAACCCACAAAGTCTGGGTACCTCTAGAATCCCTAGGATGTTGCTAAAAAAGGACACAAATTTGGCGTGGGTAGCTTATGTGGACAAAAATGTATGATGGCCTAAGCGCGTCCTGCCCCAAATAGCCAAAAAAATGCCTGGCACCTGAGGGGGAAAAGGCCTGGCAGCGAAGGGGTTAAAATGCACTATTTTATTCCAATTTCTTCACTTAGCTTCAGATGAACTATTGTTCCCTCCCACCCCCTCCTTTCAAAGTGCACCAGCCACCACTGCCTGGGGTGGGACAGATTGTTTTCGATTGCAGTATGGCAGATTGTTTTGGATTGCAGTGTGGTAGTTTGTTTTGGATTGGAGTGCAGAAGATTGCAGTGGGGTAGATTGTTTTGAATTGGAGTAGGGGAGATTGTTTTGAAGTGGAGTCGGGCAGATTGGAGTGGGTCAGATTGTTTTGGATCGGAGTAGGACAGATTGTTTTGGATCGGAGTAGGACAGATTGTTTTGGAGTGGTGCAGATTGTTTTTTATTAGAGGGGGGCAAATTGGAGTGAGACAGATTTGATAGGGGTGGCTGGAGAGGGTTGGAGTGGGATGAGTTAGAGTGGATTGGATTCGGGTGAGTGATTTGGACTGGAGTGAGGTGGATTAGTGTGGGTGAAGTGGTCTGGATGGGGGTGGATTGTAGTGGGGCAGATTGGAGTGGGGTGGATTGAAGTGTACCGCAGGATTATGTGTCAAAGCATAATTTCAGAATTTACACATAATAAAGAAACACTGTTGTTTTGCAATATCTTAAACAAGCTAATCGTCATCTTTTGAGAAGAGCGCCCACGAACAAAAACAAAAGAAAACATGCGTGGAACGTGGGAAAAGACGATTTGGCAAAATAAAAGAAAGTTAGATTTAAATTTAAAACTTAACAGTTTTGGTTGACCTGCTGGTCATGTTTTTGCCAGTCACAAGCCTTCTGTTTGCAGGGCACTAGAAGGTAAAAGGAAAAAATAGTACCTTGATCAGGTGGGGAGCAGCGGTCAGGCACTGATTAAGCTGAATCAATCAACGCTTGGTCGCTGCTCTACAGAGAGGAACGGAAATGATGCAAGACATGCCTTGATGAATTAAGAAACTGTAAAGAAGAGTGCCACATAAATAAAAAAAATGGTGAGAGACATGCGGGCTCCAAGCACTTTACTGAATACTACAGAGTCTATCAAGCGAGACCCTAAAAAGGTCAGTTAGTTAAAATAAACAAACATTGTTACTTCTAAATATCAATATTCCAAGGACGCCTACATGGTCGTCAAGCAAAAAGTTCCTAGTGCATGGAGGGCCTTATGGTAGTTCTGAAGAGAGGCAAAGGACTTGGTCAGAGGGTGGCCTTGTTGGTGTGGTAGGGAAGCAATACCTCAAACGTTATTACTGGGGTAGGGGAGCTTCCAATTCGGAGTAATGAAAATTATCACAAAGCAATCAAGTAATTCCACATCAAAATAACAAGCGTGCGGGCTGACAACCATGCTCTCAGCATCAACGAGCGCAGAGTGAAGTGAATTTTACCATCCTCTGTGCATTTTTATTGCGAGGCTCATTTACATTTGACTTGGCGCGCAGAAGGAGTGAGAAACCGGTCAATAGAAAGAAAAATCATCTATTTAAAAAGTTTAGTTTCACGTGGGCCTGTTGTGCTTACTTCTTTCAGAATAGCTTTTGAACCTCTGTCCTGTGTGTGTCTGTGACTGTCACGTGAAAGGCAGTCAGAGCATCCAGGTGGACCCCATGTCACCTGGGGCACCGCCCACCAGTGCTGGAGTTTTAAACAGCACCCGGTTGCATTTTGGGACTTGTGCCTTTTCAATGTGAGCTCAAAGACCGGGAAGTGTGGAATTCTGTTGGCTAAAAAATATTAACAGCGGAATGTGAATAGGCCACACAAGACATGACGTCACTGGAAAGCTAAACAGTATGTTGGGGAGACTGGGTGCGGCAATAGGGCTGATGTCATGAATACGTGCAACTCCTCGGTTATTTTTGAATGAACTGCTCATTCATTAGATCCCACCCAAAGAAATGAGCCCACCAGTATGAACACTTGTTTCATTAGAAAATGATGGAGTCACATTGCCTATGTAGAGCAGGTGCTTATACCTTGGTTGGAAGTCATTGCTCGGAGAGTGTTGTCTTTTAAGGTGATTGCACTAGGTCCGAGCAGGTGGGAGAAGACTTGTGCAGTGACTGAGTAAGAGAGATAACCTTCAATTACCACATCACCCTCCCGACATTGTAATCATGTCCTTTAAACGGTTTATCGACTCGACTTTCCACACTGAGTGCCAAGACGCAGGGTTTCGGTGCTCATGAAGTGCACAGACACACAGAAAACTGAAGGTAGCGTGGCCGAGCGGTCTAAGGCGCTGGATTTAGGCTCCAGTCTCTTTGGAGGCGTGGGTTCGAATCCCATCGCTGCCAGAGATGGATTTTAACAGATCTTAATGACGCATCTCCCTCCTGCCCCTTCAATTTGCATGCACAGTGACTCTACCAATAGGTCCCTAATTTTAAAACTCTTTTACAGTCTCCTTCTAAGTAAACTCCTAAACCGTGGACTCCCAAGAAATCGGCTGATGGGCGCTGCTGTTGTTTTCCTTCATTCTGCTTAGATCACCTTCAAATGGAAGGTTTAACAAATAATTTGTTCTCCCCACGCGGTCACCCCGCTCTTCTGTCTGCAAAATAAAATCGAACCTCTGTTAAATAAAGATTTAAAGCAAATTATCTATCTTCCCAAATAAAGTTGGTAAATGTGTTCTTCACAGTTATTTTAAATATCAGGTTTAAAATAAACAAGTGACGTACTCGGCAGGATTCGAACCTGCGCAATGAACCCCCAATGAATTTCAAGCTTATCACCTTAGCCACTCGGCCATAACTACGAGCTCTCATTAACCCATACCGAAACTTTATATCACAACAGAATTGTGCACAATGGCCGTGCACACCTATATATAACTCCATTTAGTTGTATCTCTAACTGTGTGCAAAGGGCACATTGCTATGTTTCTGTCTAAGCTTTGCTTTAGGTCTGAGGTCTTAAGAACCAAAGCAGGCTCCACGAATACTTGTCTGCACAAAAAAACAAGCATTTGCAATGCGAAAGGTCTCACACTTGGGAGAGTTAGAGCTATTGGCGTTGCAAATGACAATGTCTTTTACCTAGGTTTTGGTTTTCCTTGGGAAAATTGTATGTGTCCACGTTGTGTTTTGGGGCACTTCCTGTCGCGGGCGCTAGGCCTACCCACACAAGTGCGGTACCATTTTTATCGGGAGACTTGAGGAAACATAGAATAGCAAAACAAGTGTTACTGCCCCTTGTCTTTATCTACATTTTTTCCTTCCAAATATAAGACAGTGTGTAAAAAAGACGTCTATATGAGAAATGCCCTTTAATTCGCATGCTAGTGTGGGCACCCCAGAATTCAGAGATGTGCAAATAACCACTGCTCCTCAACACCTTATCTTGTGCCCATTTTGGAAATAGAAAGGTTTTCTTGATACCTATTTTTCACTCTTTATACTTCGGCAAATTAATTGCTGTATACCCGGTATAGAAAGAAAACCCACTGCAAGGTGCAGCTCATTTATTTTCTCTGGATACCTAGGGTTCTTGATGAACCTACAAGCCCAATATATCCCCGCAACCAGAAGAGTCCAGCAGACGTAACGGTATATTGCTTTCAAAATTCTGACATTGCAGAAAAAAGTTACAGAGTAAAACGTAGAGAAAAATGGCTGTTTTTTTCACCTCAATTTCAATATTTGTTTTTAGTTCAGTTGTTATTTTCTGTAGGAAACCCTTGTAAGATCTACACAAGTTACCCATTGCTGAATTCAGAATGTTGTCTTCTTTTCACAAATGTTTAGGTTACTGGGTTCCAGCATTGGTTTCACACCCATTTCTGTCACTGACTGGAAGGAGGCTAAAAGCACACAAAATCGTAAAAATGGGGTATGTCCCAGTAAAATGCCAAAATTGAGTTGAAAAATTGGGTTTTCTGATTCAAGTCTGCCTGTCCCTGAAAGCTGGGAAGCTGGTGATTTTAGCACTGCAAACCCTTTGTGGATGCCAATTTCAGGGACAAAAACCACAAGCCTTCTTCTCCAGCCCTTTTTTCCATTTATTTTTTTAAAAATACATTTCAACTGTATTTTGGCTAATTTCTTGGTCTCCTTCAGGGGAACCCACAAAGTCTGGGTACCTCTAGAATCCCTAGGATGTTGCTAAAAAAGGACACAAATTTGGCGTGGGTAGCTTATGTGGACAAAAATGTATGATGGCCTAAGCGCGTCCTGCCCCAAATAGCCAAAAAAATGCCTGGCACCTGAGGGGGAAAAGGCCTGGCAGCGAAGGGGTTAAAATGCACTATTTTATTCCAATTTCTTCACTTAGCTTCAGATGAACTATTGTTCCCTCCCACCCCCTCCTTTCAAAGTGCACCAGCCACCACTGCCTGGGGTGGGACAGATTGTTTTCGATTGCAGTATGGCAGATTGTTTTGGATTGCAGTGTGGTAGTTTGTTTTGGATTGGAGTGCAGAAGATTGCAGTGGGGTAGATTGTTTTGAATTGGAGTAGGGGAGATTGTTTTGAAGTGGAGTCGGGCAGATTGGAGTGGGTCAGATTGTTTTGGATCGGAGTAGGACAGATTGTTTTGGATCGGAGTAGGACAGATTGTTTTGGAGTGGTGCAGATTGTTTTTTATTAGAGGGGGGCAAATTGGAGTGAGACAGATTTGATAGGGGTGGCTGGAGAGGGTTGGAGTGGGATGAGTTAGAGTGGATTGGATTCGGGTGAGTGATTTGGACTGGAGTGAGGTGGATTAGTGTGGGTGAAGTGGTCTGGATGGGGGTGGATTGTAGTGGGGCAGATTGGAGTGGGGTGGATTGAAGTGTACCGCAGGATTATGTGTCAAAGCATAATTTCAGAATTTACACATAATAAAGAAACACTGTTGTTTTGCAATATCTTAAACAAGCTAATCGTCATCTTTTGAGAAGAGCGCCCACGAACAAAAACAAAAGAAAACATGCGTGGAACGTGGGAAAAGACGATTTGGCAAAATAAAAGAAAGTTAGATTTAAATTTAAAACTTAACAGTTTTGGTTGACCTGCTGGTCATGTTTTTGCCAGTCACAAGCCTTCTGTTTGCAGGGCACTAGAAGGTAAAAGGAAAAAATAGTACCTTGATCAGGTGGGGAGCAGCGGTCAGGCACTGATTAAGCTGAATCAATCAACGCTTGGTCGCTGCTCTACAGAGAGGAACGGAAATGATGCAAGACATGCCTTGATGAATTAAGAAACTGTAAAGAAGAGTGCCACATAAATAAAAAAAATGGTGAGAGACATGCGGTCTCCAAGCACTTTACTGAATACTACAGAGTCTATCAAGCGAGACCCTAAAAAGGTCAGTTAGTTAAAATAAACAAACATTGTTACTTCTAAATATCAATATTCCAAGGACGCCTACATGGTCGTCAAGCAAAAAGTTCCTAGTGCATGGAGGGCCTTATGGTAGTTCTGAAGAGAGGCAAAGGACTTGGTCAGAGGGTGGCCTTGTTGGTGTGGTAGGGAGGTAATACCTCAAACGTTATTACTGGGGTAGGGGAGCTTCCAATTCGGAGTAATGAAAATTATCACAAAGCAATCAAGTAATTCCACATCAAAATAACAAGCGTGCGGGCTGACAACCATGCTCTCAGCATCAACGAGCGCAGAGTGAAGTGAATTTTACCATCCTCTGTGCATTTTTATTGCGAGGCTCATTTACATTTGACTTGGCGCGCAGAACGAGTGAGAACCCGGTCAATAGAAACAAAAATCATCTATTTAAAAAGTTTAGTTTCACGTGGGCCTGTTGTGCTTACTTCTTTCAGAATAGCTTTTGAACCTCTGTCCTGTGTGTGTCTGTGACTGTCACGTGAAAGGCAGTCAGAGCATCCAGGTGGGCCCCATGTCACCTGGGGCACCGCCCGCCAGTGCTGGAGTTTTAAACAGCACCCGGTTGCATTTTGGGACTTGTGCCTTTTCAATGTGAGCTCAAAGACCGGGAAGTGTGGAATTCTGTTGGCTAAAAAATATTAACAGCGGAATGTGAATAGGCCACACAAGACATGACGTCACTGGAAAGCTAAACAGTATGTTGGGGAGACTGGGTGCGGCAATAGGGCTGATGTCATGAATACGTGCAACTCCTCGGTTATTTTTGAATGAACTGCTCATTCATTAGATCCCACCCTAAGAAATGAGCCCACCAGTATGAACACTTGTTTCATTAGAAAATGATGGAGTCACATTGCCTATGTAGAGCAGGTGCTTATACCTTGGTTGGAAGTCATTGCTCGGAGAGTGTTGTCTTTTAAGGTGATTGCACTAGGTCCGAGCAGGTGGGAGAAGACTTGTGCAGTGACTGAGTAAGAGAGATAACCTTCAATTACCACATCACCCTCCCGACATTGTAATCATGTCCTTTAAACGGTTTATCGACTCGACTTTCCACACTGAGTGCCAGGACGCAGGGTTTCGGTGCTCATGAAGTGCACAGACACATAGAAGACTGAAGGTAGCGTGGCCGAGCGGTCTAAGGCGCTGGATTTAGGCTCCAGTCTCTTTGGAGGCGTGGGTTCGAATCCCACCGCTGCCAGACATGGATTTTAACAGATCTTAATGACGCATCTCCCTCCTGCCCCTTCAATTTGCATGCACAGTGACTCTACCAATAGGTCCCTAATTTTAAAACTCTTTTACAGTCTCCTTCTAAGTAAACTCCTAAACCGTGGACTCCCAAGAAATCGGCTGATGGGCGCTGCTGTTGTTTTCCTTCATTCTGCTTAGATCACCTTCAAATGGAAGGTTTAACAAATAATTTGTTCTCCCCACGCGGTCACCCCGCTCTTCTGTCTGCAAAATAAAATCGAACCTCTGTTAAATAAAGATTTAAAGCAAATTATCTATCTTCCCAAATAAAGTTGGTAAATGTGTTCTTCACAGTTATTTTAAATATCAGGGTTAAAATAAACAAGTGACGTACTCGGCAGGATTCGAACCTGCGCAAGGAACCCCCAATGAATTTCAAGCTCATCACCTTAGCCACTCGGCCATAACTACGAGCTCTCATTAACCCATACCGAAACTTTATATCACAACATAATTGTGCACAATGGCCGTGCACACCTATATATAACTCCATTTAGTTGTATCTCTAACTGTGTGCAAAGGGCACATTGCTATGTTTCTGTCTAAGCTTTGCTTTAGGTCTGAGGTCTTAAGAACCAAAGCAGGCTCCACGAATACTTGTCTGCACAAAAAAACAAGCATTTGCAATGCGAAAGGTCTCACATTTGGGAGAGTTAGAGCTATTGGCGTTGCAAATGACAATGTCTTTTACCTAGGTTTTGGTTTTCCTTGGGAAAATTGTATGTGTCCACGTTGTGTTTTGGGGCACTTCCTGTCGCGGGCGCTAGGCGTACCCACACAAGTGCGGTACCATTTTTATCGGGAGACTTGAGGAAACGTAGAATAGCAAAACAAGTGTTACTGCCCCTTGTCTTTATCTACATTTTTTCCTTCCAAATATAAGACAGTGTGTAAAAAAGACGTCTACATGAGAAATGCCCTTTAATTCGCATGCTAGTGTGGGCACCCCAGAATTCAGAGATGTGCAAATAACCACTGCTCCTCAACACCTTATCTTGTGCCCATTTTGGAAATAGAAAGGTTTTCTTGATACCTATTTTTCACTCTTTATACTTCGGCAAATTAATTGCTGTATACCCGGTATAGAAAGAAAACCCACTGCAAGGTGCAGCTCATTTATTTTCTCTGGATACCTAGGGTTCTTGATGAACCTACAAGCCCAATATATCCCCGCAACCAGAAGAGTCCAGCAGACGTGACGGTATATTGCTTTCAAAATTCTGACATTGCAGAAAAAAGTTACAGAGTAAAACGTAGAGAAAAATGGCTGTTTTTTTCACCTCAATTTCAATTTTTTTTTTTAGTTCAGTTGTTATTTTCTGTAGGAAACCCTTGTAAGATCTACACAAGTTACCCATTGCTGAATTCAGAATGTTGTCTTCTTTTCACAAATGTTTAGGTTACTGGGATCCAGCATTGGTTTCACACCCATTTCTGTCACTGACTGGAAGGAGGCTAAAAGCACACAAAATCGTAAAAATGGGGTATGTCCCAGTAAAATGCCAAAATTGAGTTGAAAAATTGGGTTTTCTGATTCAAGTCTGCCTGTCCCTGAAAGCTGGGAAGCTGGTGATTTTAGCACTGCAAACCCTTTGTGGATGCCAATTTCAAGGACAAAAACCACAAGCCTTCTTCTCCAGCCCTTTTTTCCATTTATTTTTTTAAAAATACATTTCTACTGTATTTTGGCTAATTTCTTGGTCTCCTTCAGGGGAACCCACAAAGTCTGGGTACCTCTAGAATCCCTAGGATGTTGCAAAAAAAGGACACAAATTTGGCGTGGGTAGCTTATGTGGACAAAAATGTATGATGGCCTAAGAGCGTCCTGCCCCAAATAGCCAAAAAAATGCCTGGCACCTGAGGGGGAAAAGGCCTGGCAGCGAAGGGGTTAAAATGCACTATTTTATTCCAATTTCTTCACTTAACTTCAGATGAACTATTGTTCCCTCCCACCCCCTCCTTTCAAAGTGCACCAGCCACCACTGCCTGGGGTGGGACAGATTGTTTTCGATTGCAGTATGGCAGATTGTTTTGGATTGCAGTGTGGTAGTTTGTTTTGGATTGGAGTGCAGAAGATTGCAGTGGGGTAGATTGTTTTGAATCGGAGTAGGGGAGATTGTTTTGAAGTGGAGTCGGGCAGATTGGAGTGGGGCAGATTGTTTTGGATCGAAGTGGGACAGATTGTTTTGGAGTGGTGCAGATTGTTTTTTATTATAGTGGGGCACATTGGAGTGAGACAGATTTGCTTGGGGTGGGTGGAGAGGATTGGAGTAGGATGAGTTAGAGTGGATTGGATTCGGGTGAGTGATTTGGACTGGAGTGAGGTGGATTAGTGTGGGTGAAGTGGTCTGGATGGGGGTGGATTGTAGTGGGGCAGATTGGAGTGGGGTGGATTGAAGTGTACCGCAGGATTATGTGTCAAAGCATAATTTCAGAATTTACACATAATAAAGAAACACTGTTGTTTTGCAATATCTTAAACAAGCTAATCGTCATCTTTTGAGAAGAGCGCCCACGAACAAAAACAAAAGAAAACATGCGTGGAACGTGGGAAAAGACGATTTGGCAAAATAAAAGAAAGTTAGATTTAAATTTAAAACTTAACAGTTTTGGTTGACCTGCTGGTCATGTTTTTGCCAGTCACAAGCCTTCTGTTTGCAGGGCACTAGAAGGTAAAAGGAAAAAATAGTACCTTGATCAGGTGGGGAGCAGCGGTCAGGCACTGATTAAGCTGAATCAATCAACACTTGGTCGCTGCTCTACAGAGAGGAACGGAAATTATGCAAGACATGCCTTGATGAATTAGGAAACTGTAAAGAAGAGTGCCACATAAATAAAAAAATGGTGAGAGACATGCGGGCTCCAAGCCCTTTACTGAATACTACAGAGTCTATCAAGCGAGACCCTAAAAAGTTCAGTTAGTTAAAATAAACAAACATTGTTACTTCTAAATATCAATATTCCAAGGACGCCTACATGGTCGTCAAGCAAAAAGTTCCTAGTGCATGGAGGGCCTTATGGTAGTTCTGAAGAGAGGCAAAGGACTTGGTCAGACGGTGGCCTTGTTGGTGTGGTAGGGAGGTAATACCTCAAACGTTATTACTGGGGTAGGGGAGCTTCCAATTCGGAGTAATGAAAATTATCACAAAGCAATCAAGTAATTCCACATCAAAATAACAAGCGTGCGGGCTGACAACCATGCTCTCAGCATCAACGAGCGCAGAGTGAAGTGAATTTTACCATCCTCTGTGCATTTTTATTGCGAGGCTCATTTACATTTGACTTGGCGCGCAGAACGAGTGAGAACCCGGTCAATAGAAACAAAAATCATCTATTTAAAAAGTTTAGTTTCACGTGGGCCTGTTGTGCTTACTTCTTTCAGAATAGCTTTTGAACCTCTGTCCTGTGTGTGTCTGTGACTGTCACGTGAAAGGCAGTCAGAGCATCCAGGTGGGCCCCATGTCACCTGGGGCACCGCCCACCAGTGCTGGAGTTTTAAACAGCACCCGGTTGCATTTTGGGACTTGTGCCTTTTCAATGTGAGCTCAAAGACCGGGAAGTGTGGAATTCTGTTGGCTAAAAAATATTAACAGCGGAATGTGAATAGGCCACACAAGACATGACGTCACTGGAAAGCTAAACAGTATGTTGGGGAGACTGGGTGCGGCAATAGGGCTGATGTCATGAATACGTGCAACTCCTCGGTTATTTTTGAATGAACTGCTCATTCATTAGATCCCACCCTAAGAAATGAGCCCACCAGTATGAACACTTGTTTCATTAGAAAATGATGGAGTCACATTGCCTATGTAGAGCAGGTGCTTATACCTTGGTTGGAAGTCATTGCTCGGAGAGTGTTGTCTTTTAAGGTGATTGCACTAGGTCCGAGCAGGTGGGAGAAGACTTGTGCAGTGACTGAGTAAGAGAGATAACCTTCAATTACCACATCACCCTCCCGACATTGTAATCATGTCCTTTAAACGGTTTATCGACTCGACTTTCCACACTGAGTGCCAAGACGCCGGGTTTCGGTGCTCATGAAGTGCACAGACACACAGAAAACTGAAGGTAGCGTGGCTGAGCGGTCTAAGGCGCTGGATTTAGGCTCCAGTCTCTTTGGAGGCGTGGGTTCGAATCCCACCGCTGCCAGAGATGGATTTTAACAGATCTTAATGACGCATCTCCCTCCTGCCCCTTCAATTTGCATGCACAGTGACTCTACCAATAGGTCCCTAATTTTAAAACTCTTTTACAGTCTCCTTCTAAGTAAACTCCTAAACCGTGGACTCCCAAGAAATCGGCTGATGGGCGCTGCTGTTGTTTTCCTTCATTCTGCTTAGATCACCTTCAAATGGAAGGTTTAACAAATAATTTGTTCTCCCCACGCGGTCACCCCGCTCTTCTGTCTGCAAAATAAAATCGAACCTCTGTTAAATAAAGATTTAAAGCAAATTATCTATCTTCCCAAATAAAGTTGGTAAAAGTGTTCTTCACAGTTATTTTAAATATCAGGTTTAAAATAAACAAGTGACGTACTCGGCAGGATTCGAACCTGCGTAAGGAACCCCCAATGAAATTCAAGCTCATCACCTTAGCCACTCGGCCATAACTACGAGCTCTCATTAACCCATACCGAAACTTTATATCACAACAGAATTGTGCACAATGGCCGTGCACACCTATATATAACTCCATTTAGTTGTATCTCTAACTGTGTGCAAAGGGCACATTGCTATGTTTCTGTCTAAGCTTTGCTTTAGGTCTGAGGTCTTAAGAACCAAAGCAGGCTCCACGAATACTTGTCTGCACAAAAAAACAAGCATTTGCAATGCGAAAGGTCTCACATTTGGGAGAGTTAGAGCTATTGGCGTTGCAAATGACAATGTCTTTTACCTAGGTTTTGGTTTTCCTTGGGAAAATTGTATGTGTCCACGTTGTGTTTTGGGGCACTTCCTGTCGCGGGCGCTAGGCCTACCCACACAAGTGCGGTACCATTTTTATCGGGAGACTTGAGGAAACATAGAATAGCAAAACAAGTGTTACTGCCCCTTGTCTTTATCTACATTTTTTCCTTCCAAATATAAGACAGTGTGTAAAAAAGACGTCTACATGAGAAATGCCCTTTAATTCGCATGCTAGTGTGGGCACCCCAGAATTCAGAGATGTGCAAATAACCACTGCTCCTCAACACCTTATCTTGTGCCCATTTTGGAAATAGAAAGGTTTTCTTGATACCTATTTTTCACTCTTTATACTTCGGCAAATTAATTGCTGTATACCCGGTATAGAAAGAAAACCCACTGCAAGGTGCAGCTCATTTATTTTCTCTGGATACCTAGGGTTCTTGATGAACCTACAAGCCCAATATATCCCCGCAACCAGAAGAGTCCAGCAGACGTGACGGTATATTGCTTTCAAAATTCTGACATTGCAGAAAAAAGTTACAGAGTAAAACGTAGAGAAAAATGGCTGTTTTTTTCACCTCAATTTCAATTTTTTTTTTTAGTTCAGTTGTTATTTTCTGTAGGAAACCCTTGTAAGATCTACACAAGTTACCCATTGCTGAATTCAGAATGTTGTCTTCTTTTCACAAATGTTTAGGTTACTGGGATCCAGCATTGGTTTCACACCCATTTCTGTCACTGACTGGAAGGAGGCTAAAAGCACACAAAATCGTAAAAATGGGGTATGTCCCAGTAAAATGCCAAAATTGAGTTGAAAAATTGGGTTTTCTGATTCAAGTCTGCCTGTCCCTGAAAGCTGGGAAGCTGGTGATTTTAGCACTGCAAACCCTTTGTGGATGCCAATTTCAGGGACAAAAACCACAAGCCTTCTTCTCCAGCCCTTTTTTCCATTTATTTTTTTAAAAATACATTTCTACTGTATTTTGGCTAATTTCTTGGTCTCCTTCAGGGGAACCCACAAAGTCTGGGTACCTCTAGAATCCCTAGGATGTTGCAAAAAAAGGACACAAATTTGGCGTGGGTAGCTTATGTGGACAAAAATGTATGATGGCCTAAGAGCGTCCTGCCCCAAATAGCCAAAAAAATGCCTGGCACCTGAGGGGGAAAAGGCCTGGCAGCGAAGGGGTTAAAATGCACTATTTTATTCCAATTTCTTCACTTAGCTTCAGATGAACTATTGTTCCCTCCCACCCCCTCCTTTCAAAGTGCACCAGCCACCACTGCCTGGGGTGGGACAGATTGTTTTCGATTGCAGTATGGCAGATTGTTTTGGATTGCAGTGTGGTAGTTTGTTTTGGATTGGAGTGCAGAAGATTGCAGTGGGGTAGATTGTTTTGAATCGGAGTAGGGGAGATTGTTTTGAAGTGGAGTCGGGCAGATTGGAGTGGGTCAGATTGTTTTGGATCGGAGTAGGACAGATTGTTTTGGAGTGGTGCAGATTGTTTTTTATTAGAGTGGGGCAAATTGGAGTGAGACAGATTTGATAGGGGTGGCTGGAGAGGGTTGGAGTGGGATGAGTTAGAGTGGATTGGATTCGGGTGAGTGATTTGGACTGGAGTGAGGTGGATTAGTGTGGGTGAAGTGGTCTGGATGGGGGTGGATTGTAGTGGGGCAGATTGGAGTGGGGTGGATTGAAGTGTACCGCAGGATTATATGTCAAAGCATAATTTCAGAATTTACACATAATAAAGAAACACTGTTGTTTTGCAATATTTTAAACAAGCTAATCGTCATCTTTTGAGAAGAGCGCCCACAAACAAAAACAAAAGAAAACATGCGTGGAACGTGGGAAAAGACGATTTGGCAAAATAAAAGAAAGTTAGATTTAAATTTAAAACTTAACAGTTTTGGTTGACCTGCTGGTCATGTTTTTGCCAGTCACAAGCCTTCTGTTTGCAGGGCACTAGAAGGTAAAAGGAAAAAATAGTACCTTGATCAGGTGGGGAGCAGCGGTCAGGCACTGATTAAGCTGAATCAATCAACACTTGGTCGCTGCTCTACAGAGAGGAACGGAAATTATGCAAGACATGCCTTGATGAATTAGGAAACTGTAAAGAAGAGTGCCACATAAATAAAAAAATGGTGAGAGACATGCGGGCTCCAAGCCCTTTACTGAATACTACAGAGTCTATCAAGCGAGACCCTAAAAAGTTCAGTTAGTTAAAATAAACAAACATTGTTACTTCTAAATATCAATATTCCAAGGACGCCTACATGGTCGTCAAGCAAAAAGTTCCTAGTGCATGGAGGGCCTTATGGTAGTTCTGAAGAGAGGCAAAGGACTTGGTCAGAGGGTGGCCTTGTTGGTGTGGTAGGGAGGCAATACCTCAAACGTTATTACTGGGGTAGGGGAGCTTCCAATTCGGAGTAATGAAAATTATCACAAAGCAATCAAGTAATTCCACATCAAAATAACAAGCGTGCGGGCTGACAACCATGCTCTCAGCATCAACGAGCGCAGAGTGAAGTGAATTTTACCATCCTCTGTGCATTTTTATTGCGAGGCTCATTTACATTTGACTTGGCGCGCAGAAGGAGTGAGAAACCGGTCAATAGAAAGAAAAATCATCTATTTAAAAAGTTTAGTTTCACGTGGGCCTGTTGTGCTTACTTCTTTCAGAATAGCTTTTGAACCTCTGTCCTGTGTGTGTCTGTGACTGTCACGTGAAAGGCAGTCAGAGCATCCAGGTGGACCCCATGTCACCTGGGGCACCGCCCACCAGTGCTGGAGTTTTAAACAGCACCCGGTTGCATTTTGGGACTTGTGCCTTTTCAATGTGAGCTCAAAGACCGGGAAGTGTGGAATTCTGTTGGCTAAAAAATATTAACAGCGGAATGTGAATAGGCCACACAAGACATGACGTCACTGGAAAGCTAAACAGTATGTTGGGGAGACTGGGTGCGGCAATAGGGCTGATGTCAAGAATACGTGCAACTCCTCGGTTATTTTTGAATGAACTGCTCATTCATTAGATCCCACCCTAAGAAAGGAGCCCACCAGTATGAACACTTGTTTCATTAGAAAATGATGGAGTCACATTGCCTATGTAGAGCAGGTGCTTATACCTTGGTTGGAAGTCATTGCTCGGAGAGTGTTGTCTTTTAAGGTGATTGCACTAGGTCCGAGCAGGTGGGAGAAGACTTGTGCAGTGACTGAGTAAGAGAGATAACCTTCAATTACCACATCACCCTCCCGACATTGTAATCATGTCCTTTAAACGGTTTATCGACTCGACTTTCCACACTGAGTGCCAAGACGCAGGGTTTCGGTGCTCATGAAGTGCACAGACACACAGAAAACTGAAGGTAGCGTGGCCGAGCGGTCTAAGGCGCTGGATTTAGGCTCCAGTCTCTTTGGAGGCGTGGGTTCGAATCCCACCGCTGCCAGAGATGGATTTTAACAGATCTTAATGACGCATCTCCCTCCTGCCCCTTCAATTTACATGCACAGTGACTCTACCAATAGGTCCCTAATTTTAAAACTCTTTTACAGTCTCCTTCTAAGTAAACTCCTAAACCGTGGACTCCCAAGAAATCGGCTGATGGGCGCTGCTGTTGTTTTCCTTCATTCTGCTTAGATCACCTTCAAATGGAAGGTTTAACAAATAATTTGTTCTCCCCACGCGGTCACCCCGCTCTTCTGTCTGCAAAATGAAATCGAACCTCTGTTAAATAAAGATTTAAAGCAAATTATCTATCTTCCCAAATAAAGTTGGTAAATGTGTTCTTCACAGTTATTTTAAATATCAGGTTTAAAATAAACAAGTGACGTACTCGGCAGGATTCGAACCTGCGCAAGGAACCCCCAATGAATTTCAAGCTCATCACCTTAGCCACTCGGCCATAACTACGAGCTCTCATTAACCCATACCGAAACTTTATATCACAACAGAATTGTGCACAATGGCCGTGCACACCTATATATAACTCCATTTAGTTGTATCTCTAACTGTGTGCAAAGGGCACATTGCTATGTTTCTGTCTAAGCTTTGCTTTAGGTCTGAGGTCTTAAGAACCAAAGCAGGCTCCACGAATACTTGTCTGCACAAAAAAACAAGCATTTGCAATGCGAAAGGTCTCACACTTGGGAGAGTTAGAGCTATTGGCGTTGCAAATGACAATGTCTTTTACCTAGGTTTTGGTTTTCCTTGGGAAAATTGTATGTGTCCACGTTATGTTTTGGGGCACTTCCTGTCGCGGGCGCTAGTCCTACCCACACAAGTGCGGTACCATTTTTATCGGGAGACTTGAGGAAACATAGAATAGCAAAACAAGTGTTACTGCCCCTTGTCTTTATCTACATTTTTTCCTTCCAAATATAAGACAGTGTGTAAAAAAGACGTCTATATGAGAAATGCCCTTTAATTCGCATGCTAGTGTGGGCACCCCAGAATTCAGAGATGTGCAAATAACCACTGCTCCTCAACACCTTATCTTGTGCCCATTTTGGAAATAGAAAGGTTTTCTTGATACCTATTTTTCACTCTTTATACTTCGGCAAATTAATTGCTGTATACCCGGTATAGAAAGAAAACCCACTGCAAGGTGCAGCTCATTTATTTTCTCTGGATACCTAGGGTTCTTGATGAACCTACAAGCCCAATATATCCCCGCAACCAGAAGAGTCCAGCAGACGTAACGGTATATTGCTTTCAAAATTCTGACATTGCAGAAAAAAGTTACAGAGTAAAACGTAGAGAAAAATGGCTGTTTTTTTCACCTCAATTTCAATATTTGTTTTTAGTTCAGTTGTTATTTTCTGTAGGAAACCCTTGTAAGATCTATACAAGTTACCCATTGCTGAATTCAGAATGTTGTCTTCTTTTCACAAATGTTTAGGTTACTGGGTTCCAGCATTGGTTTCACACCCATTTCTGTCACTGACTGGAAGGAGGCTAAAAGCACACAAAATCGTAAAAATGGGGTATGTCCCAGTAAAATGCCAAAATTGTGTTGAAAAATTGGGTTTTCTGATTCAAGTCTGCCTGTCCCTGAAAGCTGGGAAGCTGGTGATTTTATCACTGCAAACCCTTTGTGGATGCCAATTTCAGGGACAAAAACCACAAGCCTTCTTCTCCAGCCCTTTTTTCCATTTATTTTTTTAAAAATACATTTCTACTGTATTTTGGCTAATTTCTTGGTCTCCTTCAGGGGAACCCACAAAGTCTGGGTACTTCTAGAATCTCTAGGATGTTGCTAAAAAAGGACACAAATTTGGCGTGGGTAGCTTATGTGGACAAAAATGTATGATGGCCTAAGCGCGTCCTGCCCCAAATAGCCAAAAAAATGCCTGGCACCTGAGGGGGAAAAGGCCTGGCAGCGAAGGGGTTAAAATGCACTATTTTATTCCAATTTCTTCACTTAGCTTCAGATGAACTATTGTTCCCTCCCACCCCCTCCTTTCAAAGTGCACCAGCCACCACTGCCTGGGGTGGGACAGATTGTTTTCGATTGCAGTATGGCAGATTGTTTTGGATTGCAGTGTGGTAGTTTGTTTTGGATTGGAGTGCAGAAGATTGCAGTGGGGTAGATTGTTTTGAATTGGAGTAGGGGAGATTGTTTTGAAGTGGAGTCGGGCAGATTGGAGTAGGTCAGATTGTTTTGGATCGGAGTAGGACAGATTGTTTTGGATCGGAGTAGGACAGATTGTTTTGGAGTGGTGCAGATTGTTTTTTATTAGATGGGGGCAAATTGGAGTGAGACAGATTTGATAGGGGTGGCTGGAGAGGGTTGGAGTGGGATGAGTTAGAGTGGATTGGATTCGGGTGAGTGATTTGGACTGGAGTGAGGTGGATTAGTGTGGGTGAAGTGGTCTGGATGGGGGTGGATTGTAGTGGGGCAGATTGGAGTGGGGTGGATTGAAGTGTACCGCAGGATTATGTGTCAAAGCATAATTTCAGAATTTACACATAATAAAGAAACACTGTTGTTTTGCAATATCTTAAACAAGCTAATCGTCATCTTTTGAGAAGAGCGCCCACGAACAAAAACAAAAGAAAACATGCGTGGAACGTGGGAAAAGACGATTTGGCAAAATAAAAGAAAGTTAGATTTAAATTTAAAACTTAACAGTTTTGGTTGACCTGCTGGTCATGTTTTTGCCAGTCACAAGCCTTCTGTTTGCAGGGCACTAGAAGGTAAAAGGAAAAAATAGTACCTTGATCAGGTGGGGAGCAGCGGTAAGGCACTGATTAAGCTGAATCAATCAACGCCTGGTCGCTGCTCTACAGAGAGGAACGGAAATGATGCAAGACATGCCTTGATGAATTAAGAAACTGTAAAGAAGAGTGCCACATAAATAAAAAAAATGGTGAGAGACATGCGGGCTCCAAGCACTTTACTGAATACTTCAGAGTCTATCAAGCGAGACCCTAAAAAGGTCAGTTAGTTAAAATAAACAAACATTGTTACTTCTAAATATCAATATTCCAAGGACGCCTACATGGTCGTCAAGCAAAAAGTTCCTAGTGCATGGAGGGCCTTATGGTAGTTCTGAAGAGAGGCAAAGGACTTGGTCAGAGGGTGGCCTTGTTGGTGTGGTAGGGAGGTAATACCTCAAACGTTATTACTGGGGTAGGGGAGCTTCCAATTCGGAGTAATGAAAATTATCACAAAGCAATCAAGTAATTCCACATCAAAATAACAAGCGTGCGGGCTGACAACCATGCTCTCAGCATCAACGAGCGCAGAGTGAAGTGAATTTTACCATCCTCTGTGCATTTTTATTGCGAGGCTCATTTACATTTGACTTGGCGCGCAGAACGAGTGAGAACCCGGTCAATAGAAACAAAAATCATCTATTTAAAAAGTTTAGTTTCACGTGGGCCTGTTGTCCTTACTTCTTTCAGAATAGCTTTTGAACCTCTGTCCTGTGTGTGTCTGTGACTGTCACGTGAAAGGCAGTCAGAGCATCCAGGTGGGCCCCACGTCACCTGGGGCACCGCCCACCAGTGCTGGAGTTTTAAACAGCACCCGGTTGCATTTTGGGACTTGTGCCTTTTCAATGTGAGCTCAAAGACCGGGAAGTGTGGAATTCTGTTGGCTAAAAAATATTAACAGCGGAATGTGAATAGGCCACACAAGACATGACGTCACTGGAAAGCTAAACAGTATGTTGGGGAGACTGGGTGCGGCAATAGGGCTGATGTCATGAATACGTGCAACTCCTCGGTTATTTTTGAATGAACTGCTCATTCATTAGATCCCACCCTAAGAAATGAGCCCACCAGTATGAACACTTGTTTCATTAGAAAATGATGGAGTCACATTGCCTATGTAGAGCAGGTGCTTATACCTTGGTTGGAAGTCATTGCTCGGAGAGTGTTGTCTTTTAAGGTGATTGCACTAGGTCCGAGCAGGTGGGAGAAGACTTGTGCAGTGACTGAGTAAGAGAGATAACCTTCAATTACCACATCACCCTCCCGACATTGTAATCATGTCCTTTAAACGGTTTATCGACTCGACTTTCCACACTGAGTGCCACGACGCAGGGTTTCGGTGCTCATGAAGTGCACAGACACACAGAAAACTGAAGGTAGCGTGGCCGAGCGGTCTAAGGCGCTGGATTTAGGCTCCAGTCTCTTTGGAGGCGTGGGTTCGAATCCCACCGCTGCCAGAGATGGATTTTAACAGATCTTAATGACGCATCTCCCTCCTGCCCCTTCAAATTGCATGCACAGTGACTCTACCAATAGGTCCCTAATTTTAAAACTCTTTTACAGTCTCCTTCTAAGTAAACTCCTTAATCCGTGGACTCCCAAGAAATCGGCTGATGGGCGCTGCTGTTGTTTTCCTTCATTCTGCTTAGATCACCTTCAAATGGAAGGTTTAACAAATAATTTGTTCTCCCCACGCGGTCACCCCGCTCTTCTGTCTGCAAAATAAAATCGAACCTCTGTTAAATAAAGATTTAAAGCAAATTATCTATCTTCCCAAATAAAGTTGGTAAATGTGTTCTTCACAGTTATTTTAAATATCAGGTTTAAAATAAACAAGTGACATACTCGACAGGATTCGAACCTGCGCAAGGAACCCCCAATGAATTTCAAGCTCATCACCTTAGCCACTCGGCCATAACTACGAGCTCTCGTTAACCCATACCGAAACTTTATATCACAACAGAAGTGTGCACAATGGCCGTGCACACCTATATATAACTCCATTTAGTTGTATCTCTAACTGTGTGCAAAGGGCACATTGCTATGTTTCTGTCTAAGATTTGCTTTAGGTCTGAGGTCTTAAGAACCAAAGCAGGCTCCACGAATACTTGTCTGCACAAAAAAACAAGCATTTGCAATGCGAAAGGTCTCACATTTGGGAGAGTTAGAGCTATTGGCGTTGCAAATGACAATGTCTTTTACCTGGGTTTTGGTTTTCCTTGAGAAAATTGTATGTGTCCACGTTGTGTTTTGGGGCACTTCCTGTCGCGGGCGCTAGGCCTACCCACACAAGTGCGGTACCATTTTTATCGGGAGACTTGAGGAAACATAGAATAGCAAAACAAGTGTTACTGCCCCTTGTCTTTATCTACATTTTTTCCTTCCAAATATAAGACAGTGAGTAAAAAAGACGTCTATATGAGAAATGCCCTTTAATTCGCATGCTAGTGTGGGCACCCCAGAATTCAGAGATGTGCAAATAACCACTGCTCCTCAACACCTTATCTTGTGCCCATTTTGGAAATAGAAAGGTTTTCTTGATACCTATTTTTCACTCTTTATACTTCGGCAAATTAATTGCTGTATACCCGGTATAGAAAGAAAACCCACTGCAAGGTGCAGCTCATTTATTTTCTCTGGATACCTAGGGTTCTTGATGAACCTACAAGCCCAATATATCCCCGCAACCAGAAGAGTCCAGCAGACGTAACGGTATATTGCTTTCAAAATTCTGACATTGCAGAAAAAAGTTACAGAGTAAAACGTAGAGAAAAATGGCTGTTTTTTTCACCTCAATTTCAATATTTTTTTTTAGTTCAGTTGTTATTTTCTGTAGGAAACCCTTGTAAGATCTACACAAGTTACCCATTGCTGAATTCAGAATGTTGTCTTCTTTTCACAAATGTTTAGGTTACTGGGATCCAGCATTGGTTTCACACCCATTTCTGTCACTGACTGGAAGGAGGCTAAAAGCACACAAAATCGTAAAAATGGGGTATGTCCCAGTAAAATGCCAAAATTGAGTTGAAAAATTGGGTTTTCTGATTCAAGTCTGCCTGTCCCTGAAAGCTGGGAAGCTGGTGATTTTAGCACTGCAAACCCTTTGTGGATGCCAATTTCAGGGACAAAAACCACAAGCCTTCTTCTCCAGCCCTTTTTTCCATTTATTTTTTTAAAAATACATTTTTACTGTATTTTGGCTAATTTCTTGGTCTCCTTCAGGGGAACCCACAAAGTCTGGGTACCTCTAGAATCCCTAGGATGTTGCAAAAAAAGGACACAAATTTGGCGTGGGTAGCTTATGTGGACAAAAATGTATGATGGCCTAAGCGCGTCCTGCCCCAAATAGCCAAAAAAATGCCTGGCACCTGAGGGGGAAAAGGCCTGGCAGCGAAGGGGTTAAAATGCACTATTTTATTCCAATTTCTTCACTTAGCTTCAGATGAACTATTGTTCCCTCCCACCCCCTCCTTTCAAAGTGCACCAGCCACCACTGCCTGGGGTGGGACAGATTGTTTTCGATTGCAGTATGGCAGATTGTTTTGGATTGCAGTGTGGTAGTTTGTTTTGGATTGGAGTGCAGAAGATTGCAGTGGGGTAGATTGTTTTGAATTGGAGTAGGGGAGATTGTTTTGAAGTGGAGTCGGGCAGATTGGAGTGGGTCAGATTGTTTTGGATAGGAGTAGGACAGATTGTTTTGGAGTGGTGCAGATTGTTTTTTATTAGAGGGGGGCAAATTGGAGTGAGACAGATTTGATAGGGGTGGCTGGAGAGGGTTGGAGTGGGATGAGTTAGAGTGGATTGGATTCGGGTGAGTGATTTGGACTGGAGTGAGGTGGATTAGTGTGGGTGAAGTGGTCTGGATGGGGGTGGATTGTAGTGGGGCAGATTGGAGTGGGGTGGATTGAAGTGTACCGCAGGATTATATGTCAAAGCATAATTTCAGAATTTACACATAATAAAGAAACACTGTTGTTTTGCAATATTTTAAACAAGCTAATCGTCATCTTTTGAGAAGAGCGCCCACAAACAAAAACAAAAGAAAACATGCGTGGAACGTGGGAAAAGACGATTTGGCAAAATAAAAGAAAGTTAGATTTAAATTTAAAACTTAACAGTTTTGGTTGACCTGCTGGTCATGTTTTTGCCAGTCACAAGCCTTCTGTTTGCAGGGCACTAGAAGGTAAAAGGAAAAAATAGTACCTTGATCAGGTGGGGAGCAGCGGTCAGGCACTGATTAAGCTGAATCAATCAACACTTGGTCTCTGCTCTACAGAGAGGAACGGAAATTATGCAAGACATGCCTTGATGAATTAGGAAACTGTAAAGAAGAGTGCCACATAAATAAAAAAATGGTGAGAGACATGCGGGCTCCAAGCCCTTTACTGAATACTACAGAGTCTATCAAGCGAGACCCTAAAAAGTTCAGTTAGTTAAAATAAACAAACATTGTTACTTCTAAATATCAATATTCCAAGGACGCCTACATGGTCGTCAAGCAAAAAGTTCCTAGTGCATGGAGGGCCTTATGGTAGTTCTGAAGAGAGGCAAAGGACTTGGTCAGAGGGTGGCCTTGTTGGTGTGGTAGGGAGGCAATACCTCAAACATTATTACTGGGGTACGGGAGCTTCCAATTCGGAGTAATGAAAATTATCACAAAGCAATCAAGTAATTCCACATCAAAATAACAAGCGTGCGGGCTGACAACCATGCTCTCAGCATCAACGAGCGCAGAGTGAAGTGAATTTTACCATCCTCTGTGCATTTTTATTGCGGGGCTCATTTACATTTGACTTGGCGCGCAGAAGGAGTGAGAAACCGGTCAATAGAAAGAAAAATCATCTATTTAAAAAGTTTAGTTTCACGTGGGCCTGTTGTGCTTACTTCTTTCAGAATAGCTTTTGAACCTCTGTCCTGTGTGTGTCTGTGACTGTCACGTGAAAGGCAGTCAGAGCATCCAGGTGGGCCCCATGTCACCTGGGGCACCGTCCACCAGTGCTGGAGTTTTAAACAGCACCCGGTTGCATTTTGGGACTTGTGCCTTTTCAATGTGAGCTCAAAGACCGGGAAGTGTGGAATTCTGTTGGCTAAAAAATATTAACAGCGGAATGTGAATAGGCCACACAAGACATGACGTCACTGGAAAGCTAAACAGTATGTTGGGGAGACTGGGTGCGGCAATAGGGCTGATGTCATGAATACGTGCAACTCCTCGGTTATTTTTGAATGAACTGCTCATTCATTAGATCCCACCCAAAGAAATGACCCCACCAGTATGAACACTTGTTTCATTAGAAAATGATGGAGTCACATTGCCTATGTAGAGCAGGTGCTTATACCTTGGTTGGAAGTCATTGCTCGGAGAGTGTTGTCTTTTAAGGTGATTGCACTAGGTCCGAGCAGGTGGGAGAAGACTTGTGCAGTGACTGAGTAAGAGAGATAACCTTCAATTACCACATCACCCTCCCGACATTGTAATCATGTCCTTTAAACGGTTTATCGACTCGACTTTCCACACTAAGTGCCAAGACGCAGGGTTTCGGTGCTCATGAAGTGCACAGACACACAGAAAACTGAAGGTAGCGTGGCCGAGCGGTCTAAGGCGCTGGATTTAGGCTCCAGTCTCTTTGGAGGCGTGGGTTCGAATCCCATCGCTGCCAGAGATGGATTTTAACAGATCTTAATGACGCATCTCCCTCCTGCCCCTTCAATTTTCTTGCACAGTGACTCTACCAATAGGTCCCTAATTTTAAAACTCTTTTACAGTCTCCTTCTAAGTAAACTTCTAAACCGTGGACTCCCAAGAAATCGGCTGATGGGCGCTGCTGTTGTTTTCCTTCATTCTGCTTAGATCACCTTCAAATGGAAGGTTTAACAAATAATTTGTTCTCCCCACGCGGTCACCCCGCTCTTCTGTCTGCAAAATAAAATCGAACCTCTGTTAAATAAAGATTTAAAGCAAATTATCTATCTTCCCAAATAAAGTTGGTAAATGTGTTCTTCACAGTTATTTTAAATATCAGGTTTAAAATAAACAAGTGACGTACTCGGCAGGATTCGAACCTGCGGAATGAACCCCCAATGAATTTCAAGCTCATCACCTTAGCCACTCGGCCATAACTACGAGCTCTCATGAACCCATACCGAAACTTTATATCACAACAGAATTGTGCACAATGGCCGTGCACACCTATATATAACTCCATTTAGTTGTATCTCTAACTGTGTGCAAAGGGCACATTGCTATGTTTCTGTCTAAGCTTTGCTTTAGGTCTGAGGTCTTAAGAACCAAAGCAGGCTCCACGAATACTTGTCTGCACAAAAAAACAAGCATTTGCAATGCGAAAGGTCTCACATTTGGGAGAGTTAGAGCTATTGGCGTTGCAAATGACAATGTCTTTTACCTAGGTTTTGGTTTTCCTTGGGAAAATTGTATGTGTCCACGTTGTGTTTTGGGGCACTTCCTGTCGCGGGCGCTAGGCCTACCCACACAAGTGCGGTACCATTTTTATCGGGAGACTTGAGGAAACATAGAATAGCAAAACAAGTGTTACTGCCCCTTGTCTTTATCTACATTTTTTCCTTCCAAATATAAGACAGTGTGTAAAAAAGACGTCTACATGAGAAATGCCCTTTAATTCGCATGCTAGTGTGGGCACCCCAGAATTCAGAGATGTGCAAATAACCACTGCTCCTCAACACCTTATCTTGTGCCCATTTTGGAAATAGAAAGGTTTTCTTGATACCTATTTTTCACTCTTTATACTTCGGCAAATTAATTGCTGTATACCCGGTATAGAAAGAAAACCCACTGCAAGGTGCAGCTCATTTATTTTCTCTGGATACCTAGGGTTCTTGATGAACCTACAAGCCCAATATATCCCCGCAACCAGAAGAGTCCAGCAGACGTGACGGTATATTGCTTTCAAAATTCTGACATTGCAGAAAAAAGTTACAGAGTAAAACGTAGAGAAAAATGGCTGTTTTTTTCACCTCAATTTCAATTTTTTTTTTTAGTTCAGTTGTTATTTTCTGTAGGAAACCCTTGTAAGATCTACACAAGTTACCCATTGCTGAATTCAGAATGTTGTCTTCTTTTCACAAATGTTTAGGTTACTGGGATCCAGCATTGGTTTCACACCCATTTCTGTCACTGACTGGAAGGAGGCTAAAAGCACACAAAATCGTAAAAATGGGGTATGTCCCAGTAAAATGCCAAAATTGAGTTGAAAAATTGGGTTTTCTGATTCAAGTCTGCCTGTCCCTGAAAGCTGGGAAGCTGGTGATTTTAGCACTGCAAACCCTTTGTGGATGCCAATTTCAGGGACAAAAACCACAAGCCTTCTTCTCCAGCCCTTTTTTCCATTTATTTTTTTAAAAATACATTTCTACTGTATTTTGGCTAATTTCTTGGTCTCCTTCAGGGGAACCCACAAAGTCTGGGTACCTCTAGAATCCCTAGGATGTTGCAAAAAAAGGACACAAATTTGGCGTGGGTAGCTTATGTGGACAAAAATGTATGATGGCCTAAGAGCGTCCTGCCCCAAATAGCCAAAAAAATGCCTGGCACCTGAGGGGGAAAAGGCCTGGCAGCGAAGGGGTTAAAATGCACTATTTTATTCCAATTTCTTCACTTAGCTTCAGATGAACTATTGTTCCCTCCCACCCCCACCTTTCAAAGTGCACCAGCCACCACTGCCTGGGGTGGGACAGATTGTTTTCGATTGCAGTATGGCAGATTGTTTTGGATTGCAGTGTGGTAGTTTGTTTTTGATTGGAGTGCAGCAGATTGCAGTGGGGTAGATTGTTTTGAATTGGAGTAGGGGAGATTGTTTTGAAGTGGAGTCGGGCAGATTGGAGTGGGGCAGATTGTTTTGGATGGAAGTGGGACAGATTGTTTTGGAGTGGTGCAGATTGTTTTTTATTATAGTGGGGCACATTGGAGTGAGACAGATTTGCTTGGGGTGGGTGGAGAGGATTGGAGTAGGATGAGTTAGAGTGGATTGGATTCGGGTGAGTGATTTGGACTGGAGTGAGGTGGATTAGTGTGGGTGAAGTGGTCTGGATGGGGTGGATTGTAGTGGGGAAGATTGGAGTGGGGTGGATTGAAGTGTACCGCAGGATTATGTGTTAAAGATTAATTTCAGAATTTACACATAATAAAGAAACACTGTTGATTTGCAATATTTTAAACGAGCTAATCGTCATCTTTTGAGAAGAGAGCCCACGAACAAAAGCAAAAGAAAACATGCGTGGAACGTGGGAAAAGACGATTTGGCAAAATAAAAGAAAGTTCGATTTAAATTTAAAACTTAACAGTTTTGGTTGTCCTGCTGGGCATGTTTTTGCCAGTCACAAGCCTTCTGTTTGCAGGGCACTAGAAGGTAAAAGGAAAAAATAGTACCTTGATCAGGTGGGGAGCAGCGGTCAGGCACTGATTAAGCTGAATCAATCAACGCTTGGTCGCTGCTCTACAGAGAGGAACGGAAATGATGCAAGACATGCCTTGATGAATTAGGAAACTGTAAAGAAGAGTGCCACATAAATAAAAAAATGGTGAGAGACATGCGGGCTCCAAGCCCTTTACTGAATACTACAGAGTCTATCAAGCGAGACCCTAAAAAGGTCAGTTAGTTAAAATAAACAAACATTGTTACTTCTAAATATCAATATTCCAAGGACGCCTAGATGGTCGTCAAGCAAAAAGTTCCTAGTGCATGGAGGGGCTTATGGTAGTTCTGAAGAGAGGCAAAGGACTTGGTCAGAGGGTGGCCTTGTTGGTGTGGTAGGGAAGCAATAACTCAAACATTATTACTGGGGTAGGGGAGCTTGCAATTCGGAGTAATGAAAATTATCACAAAGCAATCAAGTAATTCCACATCAAAATAACAAGCGTGCGGGCTGACAACCATGCTCTCAGCATCAACGAGCGCAGAGTGAAGTGAATTTTACCATCCTCTGTGCATTTTTATTGCGAGGCTCATTTACATTTGACTTGGCGCGCAGAACGAGTGAGAACCCGGTCAATAGAAACAAAAATCATCTATTTAAAAAGTTTAGTTTCACGTGGGCCTGTTGTGCTTACTTCTTTCAGAATAGCTTTTGAACCTCTGTCCTGTGTGTGTCTGTGACTGTCACGTGAAAGGCAGTCAGAGCATCCAGGTGGGCCCCATGTCACCTGGGGCACCGCCCACCAGTGCTGGAGTTTTAAACAGCACCCGGTTGCATTTTGGGACTTGTGCCTTTTCAATGTGAGCTCAAAGACGGGAGCCTGTGAAATTCTATTGGCTAAAAAATATTAACAGCGGAATGTGAATAGGCCACACAAGACATGACGTCACTGGAAAGCTAAACAGTATGTTGGGGAGACTGGGTGCGGCAATAGGGCTGATGTCATGAATACGTGCAACTCCTCAGTTATTTTTGAATGAACTGCTCATTCATTAGATCCCACCCAAAGAAATGACCCCACCAGTATGAACACTTGTTTCATTAGAAAATGATGGAGTCACATTGCCTATGTAGAGCAGGTGCTTATACCTTGGTTGGAAGTCATTGCTCGGGAGAGTGTTGTCTTTTAAGGTGATTGCACTAGGTCCGAGCAGGTGGGAGAAGACTTGTGCAGTGACTGAGTAAGAGAGATAACCTTCAATTACCACATCACCCTCCCGACATTGTAATCATGTCCATGAAATGGTTTATCAACTCGACTTTCCACACTCAGTGAGGTGACTCAGGGTTACGGTGCTCATGAAGTGCACAGACACACTGAGAGCAACAGGTAGCGTGGCCGAGCGGTCTAAGGCGCTCGATTAAGGCTCCAGTCTCTTTGGAGGCGTGGGTTCAAATCCCACCGCTGCCAGAGATGGATTTTTACAGATCTTAATGACGCATCTCCCTTCTGACCCTTCAATTTGCATAAACAGTGACTCTACCAATAGGTCCCTAATTTTAAAACTCTTTTACAGTCTCCTTCTAAGTAAACTCCTAAACCGTGGACTCCAAGAAATCGGCTGATTGGCGCTGCGTTTGTTTTGCTTCATTCTGCTTAGATCACCTTCAAATGGAAGGTTTAACAAATCATTTGTTCTCCCCACGCGGTCACCCGCTCTTCTCTCTGCAAAATAAAATCGAACCTCTGTTAAATAAAGATTTAAAGTAAATTATCTATCTTCCCAAATAAAGTTGGTAAATGTGTTCTTCACAGTTATTTTAAAAATCAGGTTTAAAATAAACAACAGAGGTAGTCAGCAGGATTCAAACCCGTGCAGGGAACCCCCAAAGGATTTCAAGCCCATCACCTTAACCACTCGGCCATAACTACCAGCTCTCATTGAGCTCTACCGAAACTTTATATCACAACAAAATTGTGCAAAATGGCCGTGCAGACCTATATATGACTCCATTTAGTAGGATCTCTAACTGTGTGCAAAGGGCATATTGCTATGTTTCTGTCTAAGCTTTGCTTTAGGTCTGAGGTCTTAAGAACCAAAGCAGGCTCCACGCACACTTGCCTGCACAAAAAAACAAGCATTTGCAATGCGAAAGGTCTCACATTTGTGAGAGTTAGAGCTATTGGCGTTGCAAATGACAATGTCTTTTACCTAGGTTTTGGTTTTCTTTGGGAAAATTTGATGTGTCCACGTTGTGTTTTGGGGCACTTCCTGTCGCGGGCGCTAGGCCTACCCACACAAGTGAGGTAAAAAATGTTATCGGGAGACTTGGGGAAACATAGAATAGCAAAA
The DNA here is from genome assembly GCF_031143425.1 of Pleurodeles waltl. Classification (NCBI taxonomy): domain Eukaryota; kingdom Metazoa; phylum Chordata; class Amphibia; order Caudata; family Salamandridae; genus Pleurodeles; species Pleurodeles waltl. The sequence continues at coordinate 125,719,967 of NC_090451.1, forward strand.
CAAGAGTTACTGCCCCTTGTCTTTATCTACATTTTTTCCTTCCAAATATAAGACAGTGTGTAAAAAAGACGTCTATTTGAGAAATGCCCTTTAATTCGCATGCTAGTGTGGGCACCCCAGAATTCAGAGATGTGCAAATAACCACTGCTCCTTCACTCCTTATCTTGTGCCCATTTTGGAAATAGAAAGGTTTTCTTGATACCTATTTTTCACTCTATATACTTCGGCAAATTAATTGCAGTATACCCGGTATAGAATGAAAACCCACTGCAAGGTGCAGCTCATTTATTTTCTCTGGATACCTAGGGTTCTTGATGAACCTACAAGCCCTATATATCCCCGCAACCAGAAGAGTCCAGCAGGCGTAATGGTATATTGCTTTCAAAAATCTGACATTGCAGAAAAAAGTTACAGAGTAAAACGTAGAGGAAAATGGCTGTTTTTTTCTTCTCAATTTCAATATTTTTTTTTTATTTCAGTTGTTATTTTCTGTAGGAAACACTTGTAAGATCTACACAAGTTACCCATTGCTGAATTCAGAATGTTGTCTTCTTTTCAAAAATGTTTAGGTTACTGGGACCCAGCATTGGTTTCACACCCTTTTCTGTCACTGACTGGAAGGAGGCTAAAAGCACACAAAATCGTAAAAATGGGGTATGTCCCAGTAAAATGCCAAAATTGTGTTGAAAAATTGGGTTTTCTGATTCAAGTCTGCCTGTCCCTGAAAGCTGGGAAGCTGGTGATTTTAGCAGTGCAAACCCTTTGTTGATGCCAATTTCAGGGACAAAAACCACAAGCCTTCTTCTCCAGCCCTTTTTTCAATTTTTTTCTTTTTTAAAACAACATTTTTACTGTATTTTGGCTAATTTCTTGGTCTCCTTCAGGGGAACCCACAAAGTCTGGGTACCTCTAGAATCCCTAGGATGTTGGAAAAAAAGGACGCAAATTTGGCGTGGATAGCTTATGTGGACAAAAATCTATGAGGGCCTAAGCGCGCCCTGCCCCAAATAGCCAAAAAAATGCCTGGCACCTGAGGGGGAAAAGGCTGGCAGCGAAGGGGTTAAAATGCACTATTTTATTCCAATTTCTTCACTTAGCTTCAGATGAACTATTTTTCCCTCCCACCAACTCCTTTCAAAGTGCACCAGCCACCACTGCCTTGGGTGGGACAGATTGTTTTCGATTGCAGTATGGCAGATTGTTTTGGATTGCAGTGTGGTAGTTTGTTTTTGATTGGAGTGCAGCAGATTGCAGTGGGGTAGATTGTTTTGAATTGGAGTAGGGGAGATTGTTTTGAAGTGGAGTCGGGCAGATTGGAGTGGGGCAGATTGTTTTGGATGGAAGTGGGACAGATTGTTTTGGAGTGGTGCAGATTGTTTTTTATTATAGTGGGGCACATTGGAGTGAGACAGATTTGCTTGGGGTGGGTGGAGAGGATTGGAGTAGGATGAGTTAGAGTGGATTGGATTCGGGTGAGTGATTTGGACTGGAGTGAGGTGGATTAGTGTGGGTGAAGTGGTCTGGATGGGGTGGATTGTAGTGGGGAAGATTGGAGTGGGGTGGATTGAAGTGTACCGCAGGATTATGTGTTAAAGATTAATTTCAGAATTTACACATAATAAAGAAACACTGTTGATTTGCAATATTTTAAACAAGCTAATCGTCATCTTTTGAGAAGAGTGCCCACGAACAAAAGCAAAAGAAAACATGCGTGGAACGTGGGAAAAGACGATTTGGCAAAATAAAAGAAAGTTCGATTTAAATTTAAAACTTAACAGTTTTGGTTGTCCTGCTGGGCATGTTTTTGCCAGTCACAAGCCTTCTGTTTGCAGGGCACTAGAAGGTAAAAGGAAAAAATAGTACCTTGATCAGGTGGGGAGCAGCGGTCAGGCACTGATTAAGCTGAATCAATCAACGCTTGGTCGCTGCTCTACAGAGAGGAACGGAAATGATGCAAGACATGCCTTGATGAATTAGGAAACTGTAAAGAAGAGTGCCACATAAATAAAAAAATGGTGAGAGACATGCGGGCTCCAAGCCCTTTACTGAATACTACAGAGTCTATCAAGCGAGACCCTAAAAAGGTCAGTTAGTTAAAATAAACAAACATTGTTACTTCTAAATATCAATATTCCAAGGACGCCTAGATGGTCGTCAAGCAAAAAGTTCCAAGTGCATGGAGGGGCTTATGGTAGTTCTGAAGAGAGGCAAAGGACTTGGTCAGAGGGTGGCCTTGTTGGTGTGGTAGGGAAGCAATACCTCAAACGTTATTACTGGGGTAGGGGAGCTTGCAATTCGGAGTAATGAAAATTATCACAAAGCAATCAAGTAATTCCACATCAAAATAACAAGCGTGCGGGCTGACAACCATGCTCTCAGCATCAACGAGCGCAGAGTGAAGTGAATTTTACCATCCTCTGTGCATTTTTATTGCGAGGCTCATTTACATTTGACTTGGCGCGCAGAAGGAGTGAGAAACCGGTCAATAGAAAGAAAAATCATCTATTTAAAAAGTTTAGTTTCACGTGGGCCTGTTGTGCTTACTTCTTTCAGAATAGCTTTTGAACCTCTGTCCTGTGTGTGTCTGTGACTGTCACGTGAAAGGCAGTCAGAGCATCCAGGTGGGCCCCATGTCACCTGGGGCACCGCCCACCAGTGCTGGAGTTTTAAACAGCACCCGGTTGCATTTTGGGACTTGTGCCTTTTCAATGTGAGCTCAAAGACCGGGAAGTGTGGAATTCTGTTGGCTAAAAAATATTAACAGCGGAATGTGAATAGGCCACACAAGACATGACGTCACTGGAAAGCTAAACAGTATGTTGGGGAGACTGGGTGCGGCAATAGGGCTGATGTCATGAATACGTGCAACTCCTCGGTTATTTTTGAATGAACTGCTCATTCATTAGATCCCACCCTAAGAAATGAGCCCACCAGTATGAACACTTGTTTCATTAGAAAATGATGGAGTCACATTGCCTATGTAGAGCAGGTGCTTATACCTTGGTTGGAAGTCATTGCTCGGAGAGTGTTGTCTTTTAAGGTGATTGCACTAGGTCCGAGCAGGTGGGAGAAGACTTGTGCAGTGACTGAGTAAGAGAGATAACCTTCAATTACCACATCACCCTCCCGACATTGTAATCATGTCCTTTAAACGGTTTATCGACTCGACTTTCCACACTAAGTGCCAAGACGCAGGGTTTCGGTGCTCATGAAGTGCACAGACACACAGAAAAACTGACGGTAGCGTGGCCGAGCGGTCTAAGGCGCTGGATTTAGGCTCCAGTCTCTTTGGAGGCGTGGGTTCGAATCCCATCGCTGCCAGAGATGGATTTTAACAGATCTTAATGACGCATCTCCCTCCTGCCCCTTCAATTTGCATGCACAGTGACTCTACCAATAGGTCCCTAATTTTAAAACTCTTTTACAGTCTCCTTCTAAGTAAACTCCTAAACCGTGGACTCCCAAGAAATCGGCTGATGGGCGCTGCTGTTGTTTTCCTTCATTCTGCTTAGATCACCTTCAAATGGAAGGTTTAACAAATAATTTGTTCTCCCCACGCGGTCACCCCGCTCTTCTGTCTGCAAAATAAAATCGAACCTCTGTTAAATAAAGATTTAAAGCAAATTATCTATCTTCCCAAATAAAGTTGGTAAATGTGTTCTTCACAGTTATTTTAAATATCAGGTTTAAAATAAACAAGTGACGTACTCGGCAGGATTCGAACCTGCGCAATGAACCCCCAATTAATTTCAAGCTCATCACCTTAGCCACTCGGCCATAACTACGAGCTCTCATTAACCCATACCGAAACTTTATATCACAACAGAATTGTGCACAATGGCCGTACACACCTATATATAACTCCATTTAGTTGTATCTCTAACTGTGTGCAAAGGGCACATTGCTATGTTTCTGTCTAAGCTTTGCTTTAGGTCTGAGGTCTTAAGAACCAAAGCAGGCTCCACGAATACTTGTCTGCACAAAAAAACAAGCATTTGCAATGCGAAAGGTCTCACACTTGGGAGAGTAAGAGCTATTGGCGTTGCAAATGACAATGTCTTTTACCTAGGTTTTGGTTTTCCTTGGGAAAATTGTATGTGTCCACGTTATGTTTTGGGGCACTTCCTGTCGCGGGCGCTAGGCCTACCCACACAAGTGCGGTACCATTTTTATCGGGAGACTTGAGGAAACATAGAATAGCAAAACAAGTGTTACTGCCCCTTGTCTTTATCTACATTTTTTCCTTCCAAATATAAGACAGTGTGTAAAAAAGACGTCTATATGAGAAATGCCCTTTAATTCGCATGCTAGTGTGGGCACCCCAGAATTCAGAGATGTGCAAATAACCACTGCTCCTCAACACCTTATCTTGTGCCCATTTTGGAAATAGAAAGGTTTTCTTGATACCTATTTTTCACTCTTTATACTTCGGCAAATTAATTGCTGTATACCCGGTATAGAAAGAAAACCCACTGCAAGGTGCAGCTCATTTATTTTCTCTGGATACCTAGGGTTCTTGATGAACCTACAAGCCCAATATATCCCCGCAACCAGAAGAGTCCAGCAGACGTAACGGTATATTGCTTTCAAAATTCTGACATTGCAGAAAAAAGTTACAGAGTAAAACGTAGAGAAAAATGGCTGTTTTTTTCACCTCAATTTCAATATTTGTTTTTAGTTCAGTTGTTATTTTCTGTAGGAAACCCTTGTAAGATCTACACAAGTTACCCATTGCTGAATTCAGAATGTTGTCTTCTTTTCACAAATGTTTAGGTTACTGGGTTCCAGCATTGGTTTCACACCCATTTCTGTCACTGACTGGAAGGAGGCTAAAAGCACACAAAATCGTAAAAATGGGGTATGTCCCAGTAAAATGCCAAAATAGAGTTGAAAAATTGGGTTTTCTGATTCAAGTCTGCCTGTCCCTGAAAGCTGGGAAGCTGGTGATTTTAGCACTGCAAACCCTTTGTGGATGCCAATTTCAGGGACAAAAACCACAAGCCTTCTTCTCCAGCCCTTTTTTCCATTTATTTTTTTAAAAATACATTTCTACTGTATTTTGGCTAATTTCTTGGTCTCCTTCAGGGGAACCCACAAAGTCTGGGTACCTCTAGAATCTCTAGGATGTTGCTAAAAAAGGACACAAATTTGGCGTGGGTAGCTTATGTGGACAAAAATGTATGATGGCCTAAGCGCGTCCTGCCCCAAATAGCCAAAAAAATGCCTGGCACCTGGGGGGGAAAAGGCCTGGCAGCGAAGGGGTTAAAATGCACTATTTTATTCCAATTTCTTCACTTAGCTTCAGATGAACTATTGTTCCCTCCCACCCCCTCCTTTCAAAGTGCACCAGCCACCACTGCCTGGGGTGGGACAGATTGTTTTCGATTGCAGTATGGCAGATTGTTTTGGATTGCAGTGTGGAAGTTTGTTTTGGATTTGAGTGCAGTAGATTGCAGTGGGGTAGATTGTTTTGAATTGGAGTAGGGGAGATTGTTTTGAAGTGGAGTCGGGCAGATTGGAGTGGGTCAGATTGTTTTGGATCGGAGTAGGACAGATTGTTTTGGATCGGAGTAGGACAGATTGTTTTGGAGTGGTGCAGATTGTTTTTTATTAGAGGGGGGCAAATTGGAGTGAGACAGATTTGATAGGGGTGGCTGGAGAGGGTTGGAGTGGGATGAGTTAGAGTGGATTGGATTCGGGTGAGTGATTTGGACTGGAGTGAGGTGGATTAGTGTGGGTGAAGTGGTCTGGATGGGGGTGGATTGTAGTGGGGCAGATTGGAGTGGGGTGGATTGAAGTGTACCGCAGGATTATGTGTCAAAGCATAATTTCAGAATTTACACATAATAAAGAAACACTGTTGTTTTGCAATATTTTAAACAAGCTAATCGTCATCTTTTGAGAAGAGCGCCCACAAACAAAAACAAAAGAAAACATGCGTGGAACGTGGGAAAAGACGATTTGGCAAAATAAAAGAAAGTTAGATTTAAATTTAAAACTTAACAGTTTTGGTTGACCTGCTGGTCATGTTTTTGCCAGTCACAAGCCTTCTGTTTGCAGGGCACTAGAAGGTAAAAGGAAAAAATAGTACCTTGATCAGGTGGGGAGCAGCGGTCAGGCACTGATTAAGCTGAATCAATCAACACTTGGTCGCTGCTCTACAGAGAGGAACGGAAATTATGCAAGACATGCCTTGATGAATTAGGAAACTGTAAAGAAGAGTGCCACATAAATAAAAAAATGGTGAGAGACATGCGGGCTCCAAGCCCTTTACTGAATACTACAGAGTCTATCAAGCGAGACCCTAAAAAGTTCAGTTAGTTAAAATAAACAAACATTGTTACTTCTAAATATCAATATTCCAAGGACGCCTACATGGTCGTCAAGCAAAAAGTTCCTAGTGCATGGAGGGCCTTATGGTAGTTCTGAAGAGAGGCAAAGGACTTGGTCAGAGGGTGGCCTTGTTGGTGTGGTAGGGAGGCAATACCTCAAACGTTATTACTGGGGTAGGGGAGCTTGCAATTCGGAGTAATGAAAATTATCACAAAGCAATCAAGTAATTCCACATCAAAATAACAAGCGTGCGGGCTGACAACCATGCTCTCAGCATCAACGAGCGCAGAGTGAAGTGAATTTGACCATCCTCTGTGCATTTTTATTGCGAGGCTCATTTACATTTGACTTGGCGCGCAGAACGAGTGAGAACCCGGTCAATAGAAACAAAAATCATCTATTTAAAAAGTTTAGTTTCACGTGGGCCTGTTGTGCTTACTTCTTTCAGAATAGCTTTTGAACCTCTGTCCTGTGTGTGTCTGTGACTGTCACGTGAAAGGCAGTCAGAGCATCCAGGTGGGCCCCATGTCACCTGGGGCACCGCCCACCAGTGCTGGAGTTTTAAACAGCACCCGGTTGCATTTTGGGACTTGTGCCTTTTCAATGTGAGCTCAAAGACCGGGAAGTGTGGAATTCTATTGGCTAAAAAATATTAACAGCGGAATGTGAATAGGCCACACAAGACATGACGTCACTGGAAAGCTAAACAGTATGTTGGGGAGACTGGGTGCGGCAATAGGGCTGATGTCATGAATACGTGCAACTCCTCGGTTATTTTTGAATGAACTGCTCATTCATTAGATCCCACCCTAAGAAAGGAGCCCACCAGTATGAACACTTGTTTCATTAGAAAATGATGGAGTCACATTGCCTATGTAGAGCAGGTGCTTATACCTTGGTTGGAAGTCATTGCTCGGAGAGTGTTGTCTTTTAAGGTGATTGAACTAGGTCCGAGCAGGTGGGAGAAGACTTGTGCAGTGACTGAGTAAGAGAGATAACCTTCAATTACCACATCACCCTCCCGACATTGTAATCATGTCCTTTAAACGGTTTATCGACTCTACTTTCCACACTGAGTGCCACGACGCAGGGTTTCGGTGCTCATGAAGTGCACAGACACACAGAAAACTGAAGGTAGCGTGGCCGAGCGGTCTAAGGCGCTGGATTTAGGCTCCAGTCTCTTTGGAGGCGTGGGTTCGAATACCATCGCTGCCAGAGATGGATTTTAACAGATCTTAATGACGCATCTCCCTCCTGCCCCTTCAATTTGCATGCACAGTGACTCTACCAATAGGTCCCTAATTTTAAAACTCTTTTACAGTCTCCTTCTAAGTAAACTCCTAAACCGTGGACTCCCAAGAAATCGGCTGATGGGCGCTGCTGTTGTTTTCCTTCATTCTGCTTAGATCACCTTCAAATGGAAGGTTTAACAAATAATTTGTTCTCCCCACGCGGTCACCCCGCTCTTCTGTCTGCAAAATAAAATCGAACCTCTGTTAAATAAAGATTTAAAGCAAATTATCTATCTTCCCAAATAAAGGTGGTAAATGTGTTCTTCACAGTTATTTTAAATATCAGGTTTAAAATAAACAAGTGACGTACTCGGCAGGATTCGAACCTGCGCAATGAACCCCCAATGAATTTCAGGCTCATCACCTTAGCCACTCGGCCATAACTACGAGCTCTCATTAACCCATACCGAAACTTTATATCACAACAGAATTGTGCACAATGGCCGTGCACACCTATATATAACTCCATTTAGTTGTATCTCTAACTGTGTGCAAAGGGCACATTGCTATGTTTCTGTCTAAGCTTTGCTTTAGGTCTGAGGTCTTAAGAACCAAAGCAGGCTCCACGAATACTTGTCTGCACAAAAAAACAAGCATTTGCAATGCGAAAGGTCTCACATTTGGGAGAGTTAGAGCTATTGGCGTTGCAAATGACAATGTCTTTTACCTAGGTTTTGGTTTTCCTTGGGAAAATTGTATGTGTCCACGTTGTGTTTTGGGGCACTTCCTGTCGCGGGCGCTAGGCCTACCCACACAAGTGCGGTACCATTTTTATCGGGAGACTTGAGGAAACATAGAATAGCAAAACAAGTGTTACTGCCCCTTGTCTTTATCTAAATTTTTTCCTTCCAAATATAAGACAGTGTGTAAAAAAGACGTCTACATGAGAAATGCCCTTTAATTCGCATGCTAGTGTGGGCACCCCAGAATTCAGAGATGTGCAAATAACCACTGCTCCTCAACACCTTATCTTGTGCCCATTTTGGAAATAGAAAGGTTTTCTTGATACCTATTTTTCACTCTTTATACTTCGGCAAATTAATTGCTGTATACCCGGTATAGAAAGAAAACCCACTGCAAGGTGCAGCTCATTTATTTTCTCTGGATACCTAGGGTTCTTGATGAACCTACAAGCCCAATATATCCCCGCAACCAGAAGAGTCCAGCAGACGTAACGGTATATTGCTTTCAAAATTCTGACATTGCAGAAAAAAGTTACAGAGTAAAACGTAGAGAAAAATGGCTGTTTTTTTCACCTCAATTTCAATATTTGTTTTTAGTTCAGTTGTTATTTTCTGTAGGAAACCCTTGTAAGATCTACACAAGTTACCCATTGCTGAATTCCAAATGTTGTCTTCTTTTCACAAATGTTTAGGTTACTGGGATCCAGCATTGGTTTCACACCCATTTCTGTCACTGACTGGAAGGAGGCTAAAAGCACACAAAATCGTAAAAATGGGGTATGTCCCAGTAAAATGCCAAAATTGAGTTGAAAAATTGGGTTTTCTGATTCAAGTCTGCCTGTCCCTGAAAGCTGGGAAGCTGGTGATTTTAGCACTGCAAACCCTTTGTGGATGCCAATTTCAGGGACAAAAACCACAAGCCTTCTTCTCCAGCCCTTTTTTCCATTTATTTTTTTAAAAATACATTTCTACTGTATTTTGGCTAATTTCTTGGTCTCCTTCAGGGGAACCCACAAAGTCTGGGTACCTCTAGAATCCCTAGGATGTTGCAAAAAAAGGACACAAATTTGGCGTGGGTAGCTTATGTGGACAAAAATGTATGATGGCCTAAGAGCGTCCTGCCCCAAATAGCCAAAAAAATGCCTGGCACCTGAGGGGGAAAAGGCCTGGCAGCGAAGGGGTTAAAATGCACTATTTTATTCCAATTTCTTCACTTAGCTTCAGATGAACTATTGTTCCCTCCCACCCCCTCCTTTCAAAGTGCACCAGACACCACTGCCTGGGGTGGGACAGATTGTTTTCGATTGCAGTATGGCAGATTGTTTTGGATTGCAGTGTGGTAGTTTGTTTTGGATTGGAGTGCAGAAGATTGCAGTGGGGTAGATTGTTTTGAATCGGAGTAGGGGAGATTGTTTTGAAGTGGAGTCGGGCAGATTGGAGTGGGTCAGATTGTTTTGGATCGGAGTAGGACAGATTGTTTTGGAGTGGTGCAGATTGTTTTTATTAGAGTGGGGCAAATTGGAGTGAGACAGATTTGATAGGGGTGGCTGGAGAGGGTTGGAGTGGGATGAGTTAGAGTGGATTGGATTCGGGTGAGTGATTTGGACTGGAGTGAGGTGGATTAGTGTGGGTGAAGTGGTCTGGATGGGGGTGGATTGTAGTGGGGCAGATTGGAGTGGGGTGGATTGAAGTGTACCGCAGGATTATATGTCAAAGCATAATTTCAGAATTTACACATAATAAAGAAACACTGTTGTTTTGCAATATTTTAAACAAGCTAATCGTCATCTTTTGAGAAGAGCGCCCACAAACAAAAACAAAAGAAAACATGCGTGGAACGTGGGAAAAGACGATTTGGCAAAATAAAAGAAAGTTAGATTTAAATTTAAAACTTAACAGTTTTGGTTGACCTGCTGGTCATGTTTTTGCCAGTCACAAGCCTTCTGTTTGCAGGGCACTAGAAGGTAAAAGGAAAAAATAGTACCTTGATCAGGTGGGGAGCAGCGGTCAGGCACTGATTAAGCTGAATCAATCAACACTTGGTCGCTGCTCTACAGAGAGGAACGGAAATTATGCAAGACATGCCTTGATGAATTAGGAAACTGTAAAGAAGAGTGCCACATAAATAAAAAAATGGTGAGAGACATGCGGGCTCCAAGCCCTTTACTGAATACTACAGAGTCTATCAAGCGAGACCCTAAAAAGTTCAGTTAGTTAAAATAAACAAACATTGTTACTTCTAAATATCAATATTCCAAGGACGCCTACATGGTCGTCAAGCAAAAAGTTCCTAGTGCATGGAGGGCCTTATGGTAGTTCTGAAGAGAGGCAAAGGACTTGGTCAGAGGGTGGCCTTGTTGGTGTGGTAGGGAGGCAATACCTCAAACGTTATTACTGGGGTAGGGGAGCTTGCAATTCGGAGTAATGAAAATTATCACAAAGCAATCAAGTAATTCCACATCAAAATAACAAGCGTGCGGGCTCACAACCATGCTCTCAGCATCAACGAGCGCAGAGTGAAGTGAATTTTACCATCCTCTGTGCATTTTTATTGCGAGGCTCATTTACATTTGACTTGGCGCGCAGAAGGAGTGAGAAACCGGTCAATAGAAAGAAAAATCATTTATTTAAAAAGTTTAGTTTCACGTGGGCCTGTTGTGCTTACTTCTTTCAGAATAGCTTTTGAACCTCTGTCCTGTGTGTGTCTGTGACTGTCACGTGAAAGGCAGTCAGAGCATCCAGGTGGGCCCCATGTCACCTGGGGCACCGCCCACCAGTGCTGGAGTTTTAAACAGCACCCGGTTGCATTTTGGGACTTGTGCCTTTTCAATGTGAGCTCAAAGACCGGGAAGTGTGGATTTCTGTTGGCTAAAAAATATTAACAGCGGAATGTGAATAGGCCACACAAGACATGACGTCACTGGAAAGCTAAACAGTATGTTGGGGAGACTGGGTGCGGCAATAGGGCTGATGTCATGAATACGTGCAACTCCTCGGTTATTTTTGAATGAACTGCTCATTCATTAGATCCCACCCTAAGAAAGGAGCCCACCAGTATGAACACTTGTTTCATTAGAAAATGATGGAGTCACATTGCCTATGTAGAGCAGGTGCTTATACCTTGGTTGGAAGTCATTGCTCGGAGAGTGTTGTCTTTTAAGGTGATTGCACTAGGTCCGAGCAGGTGGGAGAAGACTTGTGCAGTGACTGAGTAAGAGAGATAACCTTCAATTACCACATCACCCTCCCGACATTGTAATCATGTCCTTTAAACGGTTTATCGACTCGACTTTCCACACTGAGTGCCAAGACGCAGGGTTTCGGTGCTCATGAAGTGCACAGACACAGAGAAAACTGAAGGTAGCGTGGTCGAGCGGTCTAAGGCGCTGGATTTAGGCTCCAGTCTCTTTGGAGGCGTGGGTTCGAATCCCACCGCTGCCAGAGATGGATTTTAACAGATCTTAATGACGCATCTCCCTCCTGCCCCTTCAATTTGCATGCACAGTGTCTCTACCAATAGGTCCCTAATTTTAAAACTCTTTTACAGTCTCCTTCTAAGTAAACTCCTAAACCGTGGACTCCCAAGAAATCGGCTGATGGGCGCTGCTGTTGTTTTCCTTCATTCTGCTTAGATCACCTTCAAATGGAAGGTTTAACAAATAATTTGTTCTCCCCACGCGGTCACCCCGCTCTTCTCTCTGCAAAATAAAATCGAACCTCTGTTAAATAAAGATTTAAAGCAAATTATCTATCTTCCCAAATAAAGTTGGTAAATGTGTTCTTCACAGTTATTTTAAATATCAGGTTTAAAATAAACAAGTGACGTACTCGGCAGGATTCGAACCTGCGCAAGGAACCCCCAATGAATTTCAAGCTCATCACCTTAGCCACTCGGCCATAACTACGAGCTCTCATTAACCCATACCGAAACTTTATATCACAACAGAATTGTGCACTGTTAGAAATGGGGTCTTTGGTTGACAGTCTGTTCAAGCAAGGACCCTCACTCTAGTTAGGATAAAAGAGAATCACCCTCAGCTAACCCCTGCTTACCCCCTTGGTAGCTTGGCAGAGCAGTAGGCTTAACCTCAGAGTGCTAGGTGTAAAGTATTTGTACCAACACACACAGTAACTCAATGAAAACACTACAAAATGACACAACACCAGTTTAGAAAAATAGGAAATATTTATCTAGACAAAACAAGACCAAAACGACAAAAATCCAACATACACAAGTCAAGTTATGATTTTTTAAAGGTTTAAAATAAAGAGTCTTTAGGTAGTTGTAACACCACACTAGCGCTGCTAGCGTGAAAATGTACCTGGTTTGCGTCAAAAATAACCCCGCACGGGCGGTGTGCGTCGAAAGTAACCCTGCACGGCTGTGTGCGTCGAAAACAACTCGGCACGGCGGTGCGTGTTGAAAAAGCCAGCCACACGACGATCCGAAAGTCCCGCGGCGCAGGGTGCGATCTCTCAGCCTCCGTCAGCGATGCGGCGCGTCGTTTCTCCTGCTCCGGGCGTCGGTTTTTCGGTCGCGTTTCCTGCGGCGTCGTTTCTCAGCTGCGGAACCGGCGTCGCGTCGTTTTCTCAGCCGCGATCGGATTCGCGTCGATCTTTTCTCCGCATGGCAGTCAGTGCGTGTATTTTTGTCCTTAGGCTGCCAGCCTCTCCTTTCAGGGTCCCAGGAACTGTAAGGGCACCACAGAGCAGAGTAGGGGTCTCTCCAGAGACTCCAGGTGCTGGCAGGAAGAAGTCTTTGCTATCCCTGAGACTTCAACAACAGGAGGCAAGCTCTACATCAAGCCCTTGGAGATTTCTTCTTCAAGATGGAAGGCACACAAAGTCCAGTCTTTGCCCTCTTACTCTGGCAGAAGCAGCACTGCAGGAAAGCTCCACAAAGCACAGTCACAGGCAGGGCAGCACTTTTTCCTCAGCTATCAGCTCTTCTCCAGGCAGAGGTTCCTCTTGGTTCCAGAAGTGTTTCTAAAGTTTGTAAGTTTGGGTGCCCTTCTTATACCCATTTTAGTCTTTGAAGTCACCTTTCTTCAAAGGGGACTCACACCTTCTTGTGAAATCCTGCCTTGCCCAGGCAAGGCCTCAGACACACACCAGGGGGCTGGAGACAGCATTGTCAGAGGCAGGCACAGTCCTTTCAGATGAGAGTGACCACTCCACCCCTCCCTCCTAGCAGAGATGGCTAATCAGGAAATGCAGATCACACCCCAGCTCCCTTTGTGTCACTGTCTGGTGTGAGGTGAAAAACAACCCAACTGTCAAACTGACCCAGACAGGGAATCCACAAACCAGGCAGAGTCACAGAATGGTTTAAGCAAGAAAATGCTCACTTTCTAAAAGTGGCATTTCCAAACGCACAATCTTAAAATCAACTTTACTAAAAGATGTATTTTTAAATTGTGAGTTCAGGGATCCCAAACTCCACATGTCCATCTACTCTCTAGGGGAATCTACACTTTAATCATATTTAAAGGTAGCCCCCATATTATCCTATGAGAGAGAGACAGACCTTGCAACAGTGAAAACGAAATTGGCAGTATTTCACTGTCAGGACATATAAACCACATTACTATATGTCCTACCTTATCCATACACTGCACCCTGCCCTTGGGGCTACCTAGGGCCTACCTTAGGGGTGCCTTACATGTAAGGAAAGGGAAGGTTTAGGCCTGGCAAGTGGGTACACTTGCCAAGTCGAATTTACAGTGTAAAAATACACCTACAGACACTGCAGGGGCAGGTCTGAGACATGATTACAGAGCTACTTATGTGGGTGGCACAACCAGTGCTGCAGGCCCACTAGTAGCATTTGATTTACAGGCCCTGGCACCTCTAGTGCACATTACTAGGGACTTACTAGTAATTCAAATATGCCAATCATGGATGAACCACTTACTTACAATTTAAACAGGAGAGCATATACACTTTAGCACTGGTTAGCAGTGGTAAAGTGCTCAGAGTTGAAAAGCCAACAGCAACATGTCAGAAAAAAATAGGAGGCAGGAGGCGAAAAAGACTGGGGATGACCCTGCATAAGCAAAAGTCCAACACGACCCCCTACCAGCCTAAAGCCAGGGGAGAACAATCAATACCTTGATGTACTTCCCTGATTGGGGCGATAGAACAGGGACCCAGGCCCACAACAGCAGGGGCATGTTCCAGTTCTACACCTTCCTGACTCCAGTTGGATCCCTCTGTCCATACTCTCAGGGCCCACTAAGCTAACCCATGGGGAACCCTTCTCCACATCTACAGACACCATCTGTGCAACACCTAACTTTACTTTGCTCACAGATGTATTGCAATGGGCAGATAGTACCACCAGGGCCAACACAGTGGTGTTGCCCACTCCACCCCCGGGATGTGACTCTCGTCCTCCCCCCCCCAGGGGCAACTCTGTCCACCAGGACAGCAAGCCACAGTGGCCCCAGACAACTGTCAGGGATGAGAGCCCGACCTCAGGCCTCTCTAACCACTGTGACTGTGGAGAGTGGGGGGTGGTAGCCCCAGGTGCCTGGCACCCTTTGACCACTCTCTCTTCCACCAGGTCAGGGATGACAACCTGACCCTGGTCCTCCCCTCTGGGGCTCTGTAACCTCCCTGCAGAAGCGGCACCCCCAGAGTCAAAAACTGTCAGGGTGCTTGTAGAAGCAGTCCTGCACAATTCTTCCACCAGTGCAGGGATGTTAACCTGCAACTGATCCTCCAACCTGGGGTCTGTACCTTCAGGTTGGACCAGGGCCAGGGGTGAGGCTTCCCTCCCCCTGCCCTCTCCTCTGGGGTCCTGAACCACCCAACTAGGAGTGGACCCCCCAGAAGACAACATGGTAGGGGCACTGTTAGCAGTAGCCCCTTCCTCCAGGTCAGGGGGGACACCCTTAACCTGGCCTCCCAATCCAGGGTCTGTACCCACAGACTGGATCACTGCCTGGCAAACCAGGACTTCCTGGGGGGCATACCTACCCCCTACCAGGTCAGAGTTTACCCTCTGAACCTGGTCATCCAACCCAGGGTCACCACCCTGCGGTTGAACCACTGCCTGGCACACCAGGACTTCCTTGGGAGCACACTTACCCCCCATCAGGTCAGAGTTTACCCCCTGAACCTGATCATTCAACCCAGAGTCACCACCCTGCGGTTGAACCATTGCCTGGCACACCAGGACTTCCAGGGGGGCACACTTACCCCCCTCAAGGGACACACTGTCCCGAAGGGCCACACAAGAGTCTGGCTGGCGCAGGTCTCCTGACCTCTGCCCATCTGACAGAGTCTGGATTCCCCCCAACCCAGAAATGGTCTTACCAAGGTCATTCATGGGGGGCTCTGCTCTCAGAGCTGACCCCTGACCCTCCAGGTTCTCCACTGGGGTCCGCAACCCCCTC